>NC_133649.1:172495863-172814007 GCF_009905375.1 Apium graveolens
AAAACATTATGTGCCGATATGGAATTCCCCGTATCCTCGTCACTGACAATGGAACACAATTCAACAACGAGGAATTCAAGAAGTATTGCGAAGAAAATGAAATTGAGTTACGGTTCACCTCTGTGGCTCACCCGCAAGCCAATGGGCAAGCGGAGGTAGCAAATCGGATAATCCTGGATGGACTAAAGAAGAGGATCGAGAAGTCAAGAAATAATTGGGTAGATGAGATACTTCCAATATTATGGGCCTACAGGACTACTTGTAGAGTCACGACAGATGCAACTCCTTTCATGTTGGCATATGGGGCGGAAGCAGTAGTTCCCGTGGAGATATCACATTCCTCTCCAAGGATTCAGGCTTTCAACGTAGAAGAAAATGAGGAAGGGCAGAGGTTAGCCCTGGATCTGATCGATGAAGTGCGAGATAGGGCACATACAAAGATAGTAGAATATCAGAAAAAGGCTTCATTCTACTACAACCTAAGGGTTAAAGAAAGGTTTTTTAAACAAGGCGATCTAGTTTTGAGGAAGATAGAAGCATCTGGTGTAGGACAAAAAGGGAAGCTTGCCCCGAATTGGGAAGGGCCGTACAGAGTCAAGAGTGTTCAGGGTAGAGGAACCTACAAGCTGGAGACTATGGATGGTTTTGAAGTCCCGAGAACTTGGCATGCACAAAACCTGAAGGTTTACTATGTGTAGGGCAGTTGGATACGATTCTCACTTGTCATGATGGAGAGTAGGTTGAAAAGCACCTTGAAGCTTTGCTTAGGATTTATATGTCTTATTATGAAGTTTATTAAGACTTGTGTAAGGGATGAATCCCAAACAATTTTTGAAGCTCAGAGAATTTTTCGAAATATGTTTGAATCTCTATGGCATGGCAGTTAAATTAGATGCATGATATGAAAGCCCTATAAAAAGGCCCAATTCAAAGAAAAAAAAGGTTAAAACTTGTTGGGCCTGGAAGTATGTCAAGCCCAGATAAGGGCCCCAAATATTCAAAGCCCAGCACCCGGGGTCCAAAAACTGGAAGAAAATATATATGAGTATTATCTTCAAAAACCAGAAATAAGTCCCAAATCCAAAAAGGATTTGGATAAATGAAGGCCCAAAAATAAGGCCTAATCCTACTTGAGTTAGAAAAAAAACCCAGTATAGGGATCAATAAATCAAGCCCAGGGTCAATACTAAGTGCCCAATTAAAGATCAAAGCCCAGAAGGGCCCAAGTTGAAACCCAATACAAGGTTTCATAAATCTAGCCCAGGTTTAGGGCAAAGATCAACCCAAAAAGAGGTAAGCCCAGAAAAGGGCCCAATTAGCAGAAAATTAAATGGCCCCAAATTAAAGACCAATTTAGGGTGGACCAAAGAAGCCCAGTTAAAAGTAAGGGGCCTAATACAAAAAGCCAGTCAAAAAAGGGGAAGGCCCAAGGTAAAGGCCTGGTTTGGAAAAGGCCCAGGGTCAAAAAAAAAAGGTACCCATAAAAGAATTCAGGCCCAAATCTTAGGCTCAAATTTGAGATTGGAAAAAATCCAGCCCAGACTTAGGGCCCAAATCAAATATATGGAGTCACAGAAAGTAATATATCCCAAATCCCAGACCCAATTCGATCAGGTTTCATGTTGTATTCATCATCGAATTAGTTGAGATCGAAAAGGCTTCGACCAAGGCTAGAAAAGGAGGTTAATTCGGTCAAAAATATTTATCAAGACCAAAATGTTCCTGAGGAAATAATCATGCCCAGTTGACAACCCAAGTGTTGAAAGAGGCCCAATAGAAAGGCCTATGAAGCCCAGTAAGAGGATAAGCCCAGTTAAAATGAACCCAAAAGAATACAGCCCAGAATAAGGGCCCAAATCATAGAAATATATGCAAGAAATTAATAAATTACAGACCCATTCGACGAGGAAGTATAAGAAAATCCTGATTGAAGCTACTGAGGTCGAAATTTTGTTGATCAGGGCTGAAAAATAAGCCTAATTCGACCAGGATTGAGACTCATTCGACTAGAAATCAAATGGAAATCTTGGTCGAAACAATCCTGCTCGAAATTGCTTCGACCAAGGCAAGAAAGGCGGCTAATTCGGTCAAAACAAAGAATTCTGACCTCAAACCCTGACCAAAAAATTCTCTGGTCGAAAAAGGGAAAATAGCTGTTTTATTCGATCAAGAATGGCAGAATGTTTTTGACCCTGTCGACCAGGAAACCAAATAAAATCCTGGTCGAATGAGCCCTGCCCGAATTTGCATCGACCTGGGCAACAAATGAAGGTTAATTCGGTCAAAAAGCAGGACTCCTGACCGAAAGGGACAAAAATCCTGGTCGAAAAATTTCTGGTCGAAAATTGTAAAAAAAAAAAAAAAAAAAAAAAAAAAAAAAAAAGGAAGGGGTGAAAATCCTGGCCGAAATTCGACCAGGATTCCTGATCGAATAGAACCTGCTCGAAATTCAATCGACCAGGGCATACTGAAGGTTAATTCGACCAGGATCCTGGCCGAATGGATTCCTGGTCGAAATCTGCATAAAAAAAAAAAAAAAAAAAAGAGAGAAGAAAAAAAATCCTGGAAAATTACAAAAAAAAATCAGGAAATTCCTTAAATAATTTCTGAAAAATGTTAATGTTTTCAGAAATAAGGAATAAATCCAGAAAATTAAGGATAAATCCCAGAAATTAGGGAAAAAATCCAGAAAAATAAGGAAATTCCTTAAATAATTTCTGAAAAATGTTAATGTTTTCAGAAATAAGGAATAAATCCAGAAAATTAAGGATAAATCCCAGAAATTAGGGAAAAAATCCAGAAAAATAAGGAAATTCCTTAAATAATTTCTGAAAAATGTTAATATTTTCAGAAATAAGGAATAAATCCAGAAAATTAAGGATAAATCCCAGAAATTAGGGAAAAAATCCAGAAAAATAAGGAAATTCCTTAAATAATTTCTGAAAAATGTTAATGTTTTCAGAAATAAGGAATAAATCCAGAAAATTAAGGATAAATCCCAGAAATTAGGGAAAAAATCCAGAAAAATAAGGAAATTCCTTAAATAATTTCTGAAAAATGTTAATATTTTCAGAAATAAGGAATAAATCCAGAAAATTAAGGATAAATCCCAGAAATTAGGGAAAAAATCCAGAAAAATAAGGAAATTCCTTAAATAATTTCTGAAAAATGTTAATATTTTCAGAAATAAGGAATAAATCCAGAAAATTAAGGATAAATCCCAGAAATTAGGGAAAAAAATCCAGAAAAATAAGGAAATTCCTTAAATAATTTCTGAAAAATGTTAATATTTTCAGAAATAAGGAATAAATCCAGAAAATTAAGGATAAATCCCAGAAATTAGGGAAAAAAATCCAGAAAAATAAGGAAATTCCTTAAATAATTTCTGAAAAATGTTAATATTTTCAGAAATAAGGAATAAATCCAGTAAATTAAGGATAAATCCCAGAAATTAGGGAAAAAATCCAGAAAAATAAGGAAATTCCTTAAATAATTTCTGAAAAATGTTAATATTTTCAGAAAATTAAGGGATAAATCCCAGAAAATTAGGGAAAAATCCAGAAATTAAGGATAAATCCCGGAAAATTAGGGAAAAATCCAGAAATTAAGGATAAATCCCAGAAAATTAGGGAAAAATCCAGAAATTAAGGATAAATCCCGGAAAATTAGGGAAAAATCCAGAAATTAAGGATAAACCCCGGAAAATTAGGGAAAAATCCAGAAATTAAGGATAAATCCCAGAAAATTAGGGAAAAATCCAGAAATTAAGGATAAATCCCGGAAAATTAGGGAAAAATCCAGAAATTAAGGATAAATCCCGGAAAATTAGGGAAAAATCCAGAAATTAAGGATAAATCCCAGAAAATTAGGGAAAAAATCCAGAAATTAAGGATAAGTCCCGGAAAATTAGGGAAAAAATCCAGAAATTAAGGATAAATCCCAGAAAATTAGGGAAAAATTCCTGGAAATTAAGATAATTCCTGAATAAAAGGAAAAATCGTTGTAAACGTGTAGGTCGCTCCACACTTTACGCAAAAACGAAACCCTGCAAGGGAATGAATAGACTTAACTTCTGCGAAACCTAATCAATGTTTCCCAAAAGTTGGGGGGCAAATGATAGGGATAAATAAGTCCTGATTTTATAATTAATGGGCTGATAGGCCCAATAATAAGATGTATAATATTCAGACCAGAAAGGTTAAGCCTGATGGACCAGATCAGGCCTAATGGAATAAAAAAGGCCCAAAAGCCCTGATTATTAATTAATTTCGTAATTAATTAATAAGGGAGAAATCAGATGTTGAAAAGAGTCCCGATAAGGATATAAATCCTTAGAGATTAGCCCCAAGGGGACCTAAAAGGATAAGGAATCAGCTTCCTACTTCCTAGGACTCCTAAGTCTATCCTAAATCAGAGGCTTGTCCATCAAGTCTCCTATACCAAGTCCAATTCAAGGACTCCCACATCTATATAAGGGGTCTCACCCCACAAATCAGAACTACGTTTTTTGACTTGATCCTTGGCAATCAGCAAGGTACGTAGGCATCTTGTTAAGGCGGATTGAGTCACGAAACACAAGAGCAGTCAAATCGAGCCTCGAAGCTCACGTTCCTTAGTATTAAATACAGCAATTATATATATTAGTTTTAATTCATAACAACGACCACTGATGACAAGCACATAAACTAAAAATTAACACCGAGTCCCCGGCAGCGGCGCCAAAAACTTGTTAGGGTGAAAACACGCGCTAATATTCACGCAAGTATACGCGTTCGCAAGTAGTATAAGAAATAAATCAGATTTGTTCCCACAGAGACTGGTTTAGGTTAAGTTCAATTTATGCACCTATACAACAATGTATGGTTATCGCTCAATGCTAAGACAAATAACAAATTGGGTTTTGATTAAACTAAGAGATTATACTAAATAATATTAACTAAGAGAATTGAGGTTGAATTACTATATATGACAAATATGGGATTCTAACTTCATTACTACTTCATTCAATAGCCTTATTGTTCTTAACCTTAGCATGTGATGGTGATGACACTAATCAGATAACACGAAACTGATAAACGCCAACTTTCGTTGTACGAGTACCATTCTACCAGACATCCACAAAAGAGATAGAAGCTGAATAGGCACCAATTATATTGAGACCCTATATGTCTATAGAATTTGACAACATAACGGTTTAAGCACAAGTTATCTATCTTGATTACATAGGTCAAGTAAAACGGTTAGAGTCACCCACGAATCATGCATACACATACATGAACCTATGCTAGCATGGCAAGTTCTGAACCTCTATATTCACTGTCACTTCAATAAAGATTAACACGATATCTTATATGTTATCTAGGCATATAAGACGAATAAGCACAACCAATACTAGGATATCAATCAATCACCACACACCAAGATATCAAAACAAATTAACTATTGAAATTCATAAGTAAATCCGCTAGAACCCCATGATAACGATTAGCCCATAATCGAACTCATCATCACCATGGGTTCCAATGAAAGCATGGTATAAAACAAGGTCTTAATAAACTGAATAATAAGTAAAGTACGAATAAACGAGATCTAGGTTCAACAAGAACGAAAATGAGCATCCAAAGTTACAACTAATTCAAAGAATCACAAGTTGAAAACAAGATCTTCTTTTTCAGAGTTGTTCTGTTCTTCTAGGTCTTCTCCTTGGTATCCCAATCTTCCTGGATGATGAAAACCCTTTTTTTTAAGTATATATACGCCCCTAGTGGACCTGGACCCTTAAAATCGTCAAATTCCACTCAAAAAAAGCTTTTTCAGCGAAATCAGCGACCAGCCGCGCCCTGAGCGGGTGCTCAGCTCCTGGGCGGCCGCTCAACTCTGTTGAGCGGGCGCTTAGACGGCTTTTGGAAAAAATTCTGATGAATCTTGTTTTGGCCATAACTTGAGTTCTACTCGTCAGAATTAGGCGATTCAACTGCCCACGCGAAGCTATCAAGATTATCTACAACTTGAAAATGGACTTGGCTTCCAATTATGATAACTTTTTATCATATTTCATTTAAAATCTCTTTTCTTCATATTACTGATACTTGAAATGCAATAACACAAAAACACATCAAAATACCAACAACTTGGGTCCAAAACACCAATTTAAGCTTATAATAAAGCATTCCAAGTGGATAAAAAATCCACTTATCACTATACTAATACCAACTTTGATATTTAACAATAACGTAAGTATCATCATAAATCAGAAACTGTATCAAAACCACATTTCACCTTTTTATACAAAACCAAAACACTTGATAAACCATTCCTTATAAGATAATCAAAAGCATTATAATAATTTAGATTGGAATCCTTAAACGATGGTGTGTTGCCACCGGTGATCAGCCGCGGAGCAACACCGGTATGCCGAAGCATATCCAACTAAACAAAGGGGTACCCAAGGCACATATCGGCCTATCAAGATGTTATATCCCGTAAAACACATAGCTCACGCTGGACCGCCGCCACGGCCTCTTACGCAACCATCCAATCTTAAAAACATTTTATTGAAAGGGGTCATAATACTCGACACCCTTATAAACTTTTATTTCCCGCATTTACTTGGGCAAGAATACTGGCAAAACCAACTCATTTTTCTCAACACCCAAAACATTTATAAATCCATTCATTTGATATGTAAAATCACTTAGTTATTCTGAACATAGAATAGCAGAATAGTATTTGCATTATAAGCATTTAATTCAGTGATATGCAAAACATTTATCTATTCTGAACCGAGAATAGGGAAAGCAATACTTGCATAATAGGATTCAACATATATATCACTTGAACAATAAGTGATGATTGGGATACTTGCCTTTGAGTTTTTAGCAGTTAGTCACATTCGCAACATCGTAATTATCTCAGTCTGGCATCTCATGATCTCGTTGTCTTTCTATTTCAATAATTCACTGACATACTACTCCTGCGATCCTAGAAGCTTGATAAAAAACACAATTCCATTTCACTCTTTATCCAACATTTTATCCTGATCAACTCGAATGATCTGCAATCTATCATTAAAAGATAATACTTTAATCATCTAAACGATAATTAATCGATGAACTACGCGTCAAAACCCTATCGTCTACCCATACGATAGCCCACACATAATTATAACAGTCAAATACAGGACTCTTAACCCATTTACGCATGTAATTCATATAGCATCTAAACACGTAACTCACGTATCACATAATTCATATAACACATGATTCAGTTTGTTAAATGTTCGACTCAGTACGTTTAAAACTAAAATTGGGTCAAAAACAGTATTTATCGATCGAATACCGACTCAGAATGACTCGCAAATCAAATGACCATGTAATACAAAAGAAATTTGGCTTTAAAATTATTTTTATTGAAAGCGTAATGTTTTTTTGAGTCTGTACGCGCTCGTTATGTATTAAACGGACGAACGGTTTATTTATTACAAATAAAATAAGAATAAATAGGAATAAATCAATTAATAATAATATTAATTGATTTTTAAATACCAAAATATATTTTTTAAAATATTAAAACAATTTTTAGGATTATTTGAATTAATTATAAATAATTATATTTTATTTAACTATTTATAAATAAAATTAATTGGTTATATGAATTAATCAATTAATTAAATCCATAAATAATTAACTAAAATTAATTATTAAAAACTAAATCAAATTTTTGGATTTTCAAAAATAATAAAATAAAATAATTTTTGGTATTCAAGATAATTTTTTAATTATTTAAAATAATTAACTAAATAAATTTTTGGGATTTAAAAACAAATTTTGAAAATAAGAAAATGAATTTTGAAATAATTTTAAAAATAAAATATGCAGAAACGGTTTGGAGGATTTGGGTTAGGGTTTATAAAGATTAAACCCAACTGGGTCGGGCAAGAACAGGAATCCGGGTCAAGATGAAGTTTTTGGATTCTGCCCAGATTCCGGCCGGCCATCCCGACTCCGGCGAACCCTGTTCCTTGGCCACAACAAACCAATTGATCCGGATTTTTAACACACCTCGATCCTTGACGAACCAGCAACTCAGAACCAACAAACAGAACCTCAAACCACCAGTATTCACTCGATTCCGGCGAGCTCAACACCAAACACCGGCGAACGAAATAAGAATTCGGCGAAACATCAATTTCAGTCAAATTAAAACCAAATACAACGATACATATCTCAAATCGAAGCTAATTAACAGTACAATTTATCCAGCTAATCATAATCAACAAACACTCCATAAATCATTTTGAAAAATTGAATTTAAAAACAATTATAAGCAAAAACTCGACTTAACCATTCCTGAACTCAAACAACACAATTTTATCTACAAATCGACTCTAAAGACCCTCATGAATCAATATATAATATCAAAATCAATCAAAAATCATCAGAAATTCATAAACCAATTCGACCCAAAAACTATGAAAAACGATTATTCAAGAGAAGCAACCTTAGTTGATGATGTTGATATCTTTAGAAATAGCATGAACAGGGCTTCATTTCGGATATTAGAACATCAAAAACGATAGCTAGATCTCCTAAAATCATTAATCAAAGATCAAAAACAAAATTTCACCCCCAAATTGTGTTCTTGATTTTTGTTTTTAATAAAAATAAATAATGAAGTAAAAAGAATAATAGGCTATTTATATTATATGAAAAATTAATACCCTAAAATCATTTAAGGGTGTTTTTATCCCCTAATTAAAATAATTAGGCCCAAAAATAATAATTATGGAGAATAATTTTAAAAGTAATAAAATACAAAATTTATATCAAAATTACCCAAAATTGAGAATAATTCAAAAATGCAAAAATATGGGTATTTAAAATACGAATGATTTTATAAAAATAAAAACGTGAATTTTGTGGGCTTTGACGTCCCGGTGGGGTCCCGGTCCGTTAAGTTTTGAAAAACAGAAACGCTTCCTAAAGAAACAGAAAATCCCGAAAACACATAAAAAACATTCAAGACACATAAAATGAGATAAAGCGAGTAACGCAACTAAACACGCGTCCAAATTGCGTATAATCGCATATACATACATTTTAAACACATAAGAAGTATCCCCTTGTATCACATCGAATCCGAAAATAGATTACTTAGCCGCTAAGTAATTACAAAATGATCCAATTTGATACCCGATTTGGATAATTGTCAAAACCAGGCTTCTTATAAAATACCCTACGAGAAAATAATATAAAAATATCTCGTCTCTCGAGAATACGGGTTATACTGATCTACCGAAATGACTATCGTATCGAAAATTTTACGCCAGGACTCGTAAGGGTCATACCGTACTCCGGATCGAAAAAGTCAAAACACGGAAAATGTCCGGAATAATCAAATTAGGTTAGGAAGGAGTTTCCGGAAGAGTTTTGAATTATAAAAATATAAGAACGGCTGAAGTTGTACGATTCCCGGCTTTATAAAATAGTTTTATAATTACTCAGAAAATACTTATTAAATCTACAAATTCTTATAAAATTATATAGCAATCCGAAAATTACCAGAAAATTATCACGATTATCTATACTTTATTCCGGACATATAAAAATTTGAATACTCACAGTATGTCACATATAAACATTCAAACATTAACCCCAGTTACCAGATAATTCACTAAAATTTACATAAAAATCACATAAACAACATCAAATAATAATAATAATATCTAAAGATATGGGATATTACAGGTATGGTTGGCTAACTTTTGTATTTAACAGCCAGTAGGTCAGATATAATGTTTGCTACTTGTCTTTGTGCTAGATTTCAAGTTGATCCTAGAGAATCTCATTTAGTAGCTATTAATAGAATTTTCAAATATCTCAAAGGAACACCAAAACTTCGCATTTGGTATCCCTAGAGATTCTTGTTTTGATCTAATTGGTTATTCAGATGCAGATTATGCAGGTTGTAAAATAGACAGAAAAAGTACAACAGGAACCTGTCAATTTCTAGGAAACAAGCTAGTGCCCTAGTTCAGTAAGAAACAAAATTTAGTTTCTACTTCTACAGCTGAGGCTGAATATATTGCTGTTGGTAGTTGTTGTGCACAGATCTTATGGATGAAGAATTAGTTATTGGATTATGGTCTACATGTGGACAAGATTCCAATTTTCTGTGACAACATAAGTGTCATTGGCATTACTGAAAATCATGTGCAGCATTCAAGGACAAAGCACATTGACATCAAGTACCACTTCATTCGAGAACATGTCATTAATGGTATTGTGGAACTTCATTTTGTTCCAAGTGAGTAACAAATTGCAGACATCTTTACTAAGCCACTTGATGAGTCAACTCTAACTAGGTTGGTAAGTGAGTTAGGTATGCTTAATTATTTCTAAGTTATTTTGATGTTTAAGCAATTTGTAATGCAGCCAAAATTAAATTTGATTTTTCCTAAAAAGGTAAAATTTTGATTAAGTCAAAATTTCTATCTCGACGGATGTTCATTATCCGTTGAAAGTGAATATTCGTTGAATTTCTTTATCTGTTGAAAATCAAATATTTTTCTGGGTACCTTATATCTCGACGGATGTTTGTTTAAAAATATATCCATTAAATTGATTTAATTATAACCGTTAATTATATATCTTATCCGTCGAATTTACTTAGAGTATGTAAGTATATGTCGATAAATAATCTCTAGAATTCCTATAATTTATTTCATTTTTTAAACGACTATTTTGGGCTATTTTCATTGGGTACTTTATTGTACTTCTTAACTTTTACTTTTTTATTATGAGAAAGTATAAAAGCCCCTTTTCATTTTTCATTTTACTTTTATCATTCTCCAAGAAATTTTACTATCTTCATCTCCAAAATAAAAACCCTTTTCCCTTTAACTACTTTCAATCACAATAATGGCACCTGTAGTTAAAATTATGTGTCAATCTGGATTTGTGTATGAAAAGAACAACTTCGTGGCACTGGTGAACAAAGATATTGCTGCTTCTGAGGACTATCACAAGATGATGGACTTCATTAAAAGTTGTAAACTGTGCTATGCAATGCTTGAATCTCCAGTTATCTACTGTGAAGTTATGGAGGAAATTTGGACTACTTCAGTGTACAACTCTAAAGATAAGACCATTTCCTTCTCTCTGAAAGGTAATGATTATTGCATTAATTGTGATAAAGTAAAAGCATGCTTTCACTTGCCTGAAAATAACACACTTGTTCCACACACATACACAGATGTGAGCACCATGCTTGTGTCTATGGGTTATTCTCTCAATCCTGCCAAACTAGGTGAGATTAGGAGAATGGGCCTTACAAAAGAATGGAGCTTTCTCTGTGACTCTTTTATAAATGTATTTTCTGGTAAGATTAGCAATTTTGATGCAGTTACTTACTCTATAGTTAATATATTTTACATGCTTTTAAGTGATAAATACTTTAATTTTAGTAACTCTGCCATGTTTAAACTTGGGTATAAGTTAGGAGACATTAAAAAGAGGTCAAAGAACATATATTATGCCAGGTTTATTATGATGCTAGAAAATCATGTGTCTAAAGACCTCTTGATTGAGAACCCAACAAATAAGCTTGATTGTTAGGTCCAAGAAAAGAGGGTACTTGCTGATCTTAACAGGAACAATCTCCACAGTGAAGTGCCTCTCAACTATCTGCCAATCATGGAGGCACCTCAAGTAAGTGATATAACTATTTATGTCTCTACCCTTTCCTAACCTCAAGTTTATTTGAAAACTACTATGGCTACGACATCTGTGACGGTGACCAAACAGATGCCTACCCAAGCCACAAAATCCAAAATTTCAAAATCCAAGTCAAAGAAATCACACTCCAGTTCCTCTCAAAAGAAACTAGTTTTAAAAACTACCAAAACACAAGAGGGGAGTGTGAAAGGTGGTGAGACAGGTGAGGGACAGGGTAAAAATCAAAGAAACTCTAAAGATAAGGAGAGTGATATATGTGTGACCCAAACCAGCCACACTACAGTCTCTCAATAGACTGTAGTGCTTAATATGGAAATAAGCTCATTACTAGTTGCATCCTCCTAAAAGGATGTAACTTTGAAATAAACTCTCAACCAAAAGTACATGCCAAAAGGGGAAGGGACAAAAACCAACCTCAAACTTATATCAAAAAGAAGAAATCTAAAATAACGGGGGAGTCACAGGATGCACACATAGTGCCAACTGCAGTCAAAGACTCAGTTATTGCACCATCACAAATTCAGGTTGACGGGGCTCCAATAAATGTGGAGTCACAACCAAAATTTCTCACAATTGAAACATCTAACACACACAATTCTCCCACAAACTCACTAGATGTGGATATGATCAACACATCAAATCCTGATTCTCCATCTTTGACACTCATGGAGAAGCCAAAATCTAAATCAAGTGAGCATCATCTTATAGATGACTTGTTGGCTCACTTTCCATTTCTTTCTGATACTACCGAGAAATCTGTTCATAATCTCAAATTAATCACCATATATTCTATAGTAGTTTTAACTCCTAGCTCTATCATTTTTAATCTCTCGACGGATATTCCTCATCCGTTGACAAGTGATTGTCTCTCGACGGATAAGCTTCACAATAATTATCCTTCAACATTCATAACTGCTATTTCGACAGATGCCTCTCATCCGTTGAAAGTCTCTACACAGCTTTAAATTTCTAAACATGTTACAAGTATAGATGACTTAGTGGTTGTTCAATCACTTTTAGGATTGAGGGAATGGAGTGACTTGAGTGAGAGGCTGAGTTGCTCTCAGGCAAAAGGAGAGGAAAAGAGTGAACAAATGCATGCTATTTCTTCTAGCATGGCAATAGTGAGTGAGAAGAGTCCCACCTTAGGTGGGGAAGGTGAGGGTGTGAGGATGAGAAGCAAAGGGGAGCCCTTGATGCAAGAAAAGAGATATAATGGGAGAAAAGAAGGTACAGAAGAATGGGAAGATCCCATTGCTAGTGAGTTAAAGAATGTGAATGATGCAGAAAAGGAGAAACTATTTCAGCAAGAATATCAAGTTGTTTTAGATTTTGTCTCTTTTAATACTGAGGCATTTACTCATCCTATTCCAGCATATCAAATTCTAGCTGAACAGGGCAATGAGGATGCCGAGAAGACTCTAAACCTGGTGCACACTATAGCTTCCATGCTAAGGGAAAATGATGCAATCAATTCACTTCCTTCTACAGTTGGTGATAATTTTGACTATCTTTCTGATGATTCTGGTGGTTCTATTGGGGAAGACTCTCTTGGATAGGATGTTGAAGAGGTAGGCATGAACATAGGGGAAGAAGCAGAAACTCCAGCTTGGATGTTTCCAAAGGACTGCAACTATCATCACTTCCAATCCACCTTGTTCATACTTATTCCTCAAACTCAAACTGCCATTCAATTCACCAATAATACCAGCACCAAAAGTCTTCTAAAAGCCCACTTAGAGTCTCTACAGTTGCACAAAATTCAAGCTCTTTAACATAATCAAAGTATAGATGAACTGAAGCATGATATTGAGCAAGTCAAGGAGGGTATCTCTAAGAGACTAGAAGCCAGACTTCCCGATTCTATAATAACAAGCTTAAAGCAACATCTTAGGAAGGAATATGACTTGAGTTGGAAAGTTGAGGAATTGGGTTCAAGGCTGTCAACAGTGGAAAATTCAGTGCTCAAATCTTTTCCAATCAACAAACTCAAACTCAACTTCTACAACAACTAGTGCCTGCTCAAACTTCTAACCCCATTTTACTTGATGATAATAAAAAGGGGGAGAAGGATATGCATGTACAAGTCAGTAAAGTAATTATTCCATCCATTACCTTACTGACTTGTACATGCATATCCTTCTCACACTTTTTGTTATCATCAAGTAAAATAGGGTAGGAAGTTTGAGCAATTCAAGGAGGGTATCTCTAAGACACTGGATGCCAAACTTCCTGATTCTACAATGAAAAGCTTAAACCAACATCTTAGGAAGGAATATGACTTGAGTTGGAAAGTTGAGGAATTGGGTTCAAGGCTGTCCACAGTAGAGAATTCAGTTGCTCAAATTATTTCAAATCAACAAACTCAAACTCAACTACTACAACAACTGGTGGCTGCTCAAACTTCCAACCCCATTTTACTTGATGATAATAAAAAGGGGGAGAAGGATATGCATGTACAAGTCAGTAAGGTAATTGTTCCAGCCATTACATTCTCAAAGCCACCAGTATTAGATAGTATTGATTTAATAAAATTAGCAGCAGTTAAACTCAAGATGAAAGAACAAATGTAGAAAACTGATGAGGAAATTGAAAGGGTATTTGGTCATATTGCAAATCAAGACAAATCTGTGAAGTACTTCACTCAATTGAGACAAATTCCAATAAGTGAACTGAGGTTGGGGAATATGGAAAGGGGTCAAACCTCATCTAGTAGACATCAAAAGGCCATTGTGATTTTGAAGCCAAAGAATCACTCATCAAAAACTTCAAGCAAAAATCCAATGGACCTAGTATATGCAACTCCGCAACCTGATGAAAAGAAGCTGTTTGGTCAATCCATGGCAAATCACAAAGATCCAAGAGACTCAGTCTCAAAGAAAAGAATAGCAAGGATCTACAGGCATGGAAAATTAATTTGTGTGATGGTTGGACATCGTCAATTTGGAGAAGCCAAGAAAGAAGAAAAATTGAGGCTCAAGTATCAGAAATGCAGGCTGTCTTAGAAGCTAAAAAACAAGCTGAAAAGCTTACTACCAAGTCCAAAAGTGAGAAGCGTGCCATCATAACTGAAACTGAAAAGAAGGAGGAACCAAAGCAGAAATCTTTAAAAAGAGTAAAGGAAAGAGCCAATAAGAAGTTGGTATTTTAAGATGAAAAGGAAGAACCAAAGCCTATTCAGTCTATTACTACCAATCAACCAACTTTGCTCACAATGGAGCAAGTTGAAATCAAGGTCCATCCTGGTGTGAATTTTCATGGTGAATCAATCATTCCCAAGGATGAACCAATAGACTGGTAAAGCCTACCTATTTCTGAGCTGAACATCCTAATACCAACTACTCCAGAAAGGAGAAAGAAGAGACCAAGAAAGATAGTCAAGTCTATCCCATTTCAATCGAAAACCTTATCTAAACCCAATCAAATAGTCAACAAAGGAGATCAACTCTTTATTTATGACATAAAGGAGTTTTTATACATTAATCCTTGCATGAGGTGGATGAAGTGAGAGCAATTGATGCCCACAACAGACTAATGTTCAGGTACAAGTGTGGAAAGGAATTTACTTGGCCTCTTCATAGTATTCTTAATGAAGGCTACTATGTCTTAGTAAAAATATTCTCTGCAATCAAGAAGGATTTTGGAATCACCAAGGTGGCCAAAACAAATATTCTTAACAAAATTCAACAAATATAAAGAAGCTGGAGAGAACCAGGTGCACTACCAAGAATCTTAACTATTCCATATACTGGAAGTAGAGTGTACTTGAAACCATATTGGTTATTGGAGTTCAAGGATGAAAGAATTACCAGAAGATTTTTCAGACTAGAGGACCAACTAAAAATATCAAGCAATGAAACTCTCAAGGAAATGCAGCAGATGATGGATCTATTTAATGAAGATGAATCTGAGTTCTATAGACAACTCCAACTCCACATAGAAGAGAAAAATGAAAAAATGGGAAAGAAGACTAGACATTCAAAGAGAAAAGATTAATTTGCTCAGACTAGAGGAGCACCTTGAACAAAACCTTGTGAGACTTTTGATCTTTCTTTTATCAACCTTCAATAAAATTACACTACTTATCATTTTATCTACTATTGAATGATCCTTTTGTATAAGGTGTTTTGTTATTATCAAGTCCTCCTAAATTTATTCCTACAATTCCAGTAGACATAAATTAGGGGAGATTGGTAGGAATATGTTGTAGACTTGATGATATTTTACCAAAACACCTTAGTAGATTTAATTAAGTGTAGTTATAGCTTTCAACGGATAATCTTATTCTGTCATCCGTGGAAAGAGTAGCTTATGATTAAATAAGTTTTTGTAGCACATTACTGAATATTATAATATCTTGAAGGATTAGATATTATAGGATATTCTAAGTCATGTTGGCTACTAGAATGATATGCAAAATAGGTTGGTCAATTGTAAATATTAGATGCCTTGTAATTTGGCATAAATAAAATTGAGTCAACTGCTATGAAAATACTTTCAACGGATGTTTCTTCAAGGCTTCAACGGATGACCCAAATCCCAATTAACAGATGATCAAATTGAGTCTCAACGGATAACTAATTTAAATAGGAGTTGAAAGCGACTTGATAGTCATATGGGTTGATTGTATACAAAAGGAATGTGACATCCTATAATCGGGATTATGAAGACCAAGAAGCATTTTCATTTCCATGCAAAACAGGGACGTTCAAAGATGCCATATCTATCTGGATTGCATTGGACAGAGAAATGATAAAACATGTGATTAGACCTAGATAATAGACTTATATTTAGTCTTACTACACATGTAACTTGGTGATATATAAACCAAGCGTAGCAAAGAGTTATTTTTTATTAATTGACACAGTCAAAACAAGTAAGAACAAGAGAGCATTTATAAGCTATATCTTTTAGAACTCTCAAGTTTTAATTTATAAGAACTCTTGTAAGCAGATTTGTGCTTTTACATCACAGAGATCTTCTACATTCATATATATATATATATATATATATATATATATATATAGTGGAAATAACAATCCACCAGAAAGTTTTAAACATCCTTATTTATTTACTTTGTGTATGAATACTTGAATATTTCTTATCCGCAATTTGCCTATTCAAACATTGGAATATTTATATTTCTAAGAAGTTTTAAAAATCGAAAAGGAACCAAAATTCCATTCAACCCCCCCCCCCCCTTTGTAATTCTGTATTTAGATTGTCTAGGAATAACATATATTTATTTTTTTCTAAATTTTCTATCATATCAATAAAATATATAGATCTTAATGATCGTACGGTTGGATCATTCATAAATATTTTTAAAAAAATTCGAAACAACGATATGACAGTAAACACTAGTTAGAAGTATTTTTCAAACAATTGGTTGATTATTAAAATAACAAAAAAAATAAATTCTTTTTTATGAAAATTTTGTCTTATTACTAAAATATATAGATCTTAACATCCGTATGGTTGGATCATTCATAAATATTTTTAAAAATATCGAAACATCAATACGAGACTAATCCCAGGTAATAAGTACTTGTCAAAATACTGGTTAACTGTTATATAGCAAACTAAATAAATTTATTTTTTATGAAAATTTTGCAATATTACTAAAATATATAGATCTTAACATCCGTACGGTTGGATCATTCGTAAATATTTTTAAAAAAATTAAAACATTAGTATGAGACTAAACACTAGTTAGAAGTATTATTCAAACAATTATTTGATTGTTAAAATAACAAACAAAATAAATTTATTTTTTGACAAAAAAATTTTCTTATCATTAAAATATGTAGATCTTTACATCCATACGGTTGGATCATTCATAAATATTTTATAAAAATTTAAAACATCAGTACGGGACTAAACACTGGTAAGAAGTAATTGTCAAATTATTCATCGAATGTTAAATGGCAAACCAAATACATTTATTTTTTTCTAAATTTTTTATCTTATCACTAAAATATATAGATCTTGACATCCGTACGGTTGAAAAATTCATAAATATTTTTTAAAAAAATCAAAACATCAATAAGGGACTAAACACTAGTAAGAAGTACTGGTCAAACTAGGTTGACTGTTAAAATAGAAAACGAAATATATATATATATTCCAATTTTTTTATTTTATCACCCAATATATAGATTTTGACATCCGTACGGTTGGATCATTTATAGAAATTTTAAAAAAAAATCGAAACACCAGTATGGGAATAAATATTAGTTACAAGTAATAGTCAAATCGCTTGTTAATTATTAAAATATCAAATTAAATAAATTTATTTTTAATATTTGATTTTTTTTCAAATTACTAAAATAAATATTTTGGCATCCATACGATTCATTAATTGAGAAATATTTATCAAAAAATTGAATAAATTTCATAATAATCAAATACATAAAAATTAAAATATATTTTTTAATTTTTTTTGAGTCGAAACGAGTCAAACTCGAGCCGAACCGAGCCGAACTCGAGCCGAACATGCCAAAAGCTCGGTTTGAGCTCGTTTTTTAACGAACGCATTTTTGTGTTAAAGCTCAAGCTCGAGCTCGAGTCCTTAATGAACCGAGCCGAACCGAGCCCTTAACGAGCCGAGCTCGAGCTTATTCGCGAATAACTCGGTTCGTGAACAACTTTATATATATGCGCATAATTTTTGATAAAAATATTTATATTAAAACATGTAGTTACTTTTATAGTTGTTCAAAAAAATCCAAAAACCAAAATCTGAGTCAAACAGACCCGGAAAGTGGCCCGAAAAGCTCGATATGAAGAAAATCTCGGCCCGATTTGCTCCGGCCCGCGAACCTTAAATAGGTCACTTTCTTTGTGAAAATTCTACTTGGCTCAAAATCTAAAAAATCAAATTTGAAAAAAACTTCGCATAAAAGCACGGTTCGATTCAGATAAAAGCCTTAGTTTGTCAATTTGATATTGTAAATAATAATTTTTAGAGTTTTAGTTTAATTATTAAGATCATTTGAATATAATGTATAAGAAATTTTTTTGTATATTGGAACTCAAATATAGTCCTTCTTAAAGTATATTGGAATTTACTTTTCCTTCACTACGTCGCATATCATTGTAAAAAATAATGGAGCTATTAAATAAAAAAATCTAATTTTTTTTAAATTTAATCAACTAACTTATTTTTTTCTCAAATAAATCCAATTAATTTTATGAAATTATAAAAATATTAACTATAGTTAACTATATTTTTTAAGCATACTCTATCGTGTATAATATATGTCCGCACGTACTAATATTTTTACATAAAATGAATTTAAAATAAACTTATTAATTAAAATATATATTATAAAAATTTGATATTATATGTGAACCCTCAATAATAAGATCAAATTTTTATATCTTTTTTTAAAGGCAGAAATCATATTACTCTCGGGGGCGGGGGCGGGGGGGGGGGGGGGCGGAGAAACACCTAACAGAAGCTATGGAACCAGCCATAGCAAGACAGAAAAATAACTAAAGCCTACTACCACTACTGATAATTCAATCTAGAAATAAAAGAAGCATCGAAATCGCTAGATAACAATCTCACCATAATAACTACTAAAATAGACTAATTGACACTTATATGAGAAGAGCATGGATAATTTTATGCGGAACAAAACCTAGTATAATTCATCCTAAAACTAAGTACTCCACTGCAGCAACAACCTCAAAGCTTAAACATATAAATCGTCTTCATTAGCTCTCAATAATCTTTCATCCACATCAGGCCCACGACGTATTTTATATTAACCTTCCTTGGGATACTAAGTCATCTGCCCCATCATTGAGAAGCCTTGAGATCAGTTGAAAATTTATATTGAGACCTGTAACTTTTATTTTAAAATCAGGACAGATAAAAGAATCATGATCCAATAGTCTTGCTTTGAACTTCGTCATAATATGAACTAGCAAGGAGTTGTCTGAATAAATGAGAAAGTTTGTATTTTTTCAACGGCTATTCCAAAAATAATATTTAAGGAACTCTACATCTTGCCATTCTGCGCCAAATGGATCCTTACTGTGAGCAATGAAGACTAAATTCTCCCTTTTATCTTTTAAATAAACACCTATACTAGATTTTTGGCATGCTAGTATTTAGAACTTGAAATGAACCGTCAGCGAATCCAAAAATATCATAAGCATAAGAGGTGAAATTGATTTTTTATAGGGAGTGCTAGAAAGAATCATCCCCTCTGGATTAATCACTCATCCATCTTGTTGAAATAAGAACTAATAAACACAAATAGATAGACACGTTGTATATATATATAAACTGGAGAGTTTTAACTTTTGAAGAGAAAAGAAACTCTTTTATTCTCTCTTAACATTAAACTGAGTACATGGCTGATATAAATAGATAAATACATAAAGGTAGTTCCTATAAATAAGCAACTAATCTCCTATCTAATCTCAATAACTCTAACGTGCTTATACATGCCTCGAAAAGTTGAGAACCTGCAGAAAGACTCGGGCTCTGCAACAAAACAAACTTGCATACATGCACATTTGCATGCTTGAATTATTAAACTAAAACCAAAACATTATTTAAATAAATAAATAAACATATAAATATAGAATTAAATTCCAACAATCTCCCCCTTAATTTTATATTCATCTATCAATTCTTCAGCTACCCGTATGGCATGCCTTGAACTGAAACAGCTTCTTCATGCCCGTATGGAAAATATATTGATCCAGCCCGTGTGGCCTTTCTATGCCCATATGGCACCACTGATCACAGCTCCTTTTGGCTTCCTTTTTTGCCCGTCTGGCAATTTATTTCCTGCCCACATGGCATCCATTTCACAGCCCTTATGGCTATTATTCACAAGCCCGTATGGCTTGTCTTTGTTGGCCCATATGACCTCTACAGCAATGCCGGTTCGTCGTCATGAAGCTGTGCTAGATTTGCTTCTTGACAGTGTTCTTTCTTTCATCGAGGTTTGTCACACTCTGAGGCGAAGTGACCATAAATGTTACAATTGAAACATTTTATCTTGCTTTTGTCTAGTCTGCCCTTCCATTTCTGAGCTAAGAGAAGCTGTTGTTGCTCACTTAGCTCACTCCTACCTTTCATTCTTTCTTCATAGGCCTTGAGACGTCCCACCAGTTCTTCAACTGACATGACTTTAACATCTCCAAATTGTTCAATGTTTGAAGCTATTTGGAGGAACTTATCAGGCACAGCTCATAGAATCTTCCTTACAACACTGGATTCTTCCATAGCCTCTCCAAGAACTCGAATGTTAGTCACAATGCCACTCAGTTTCAAGCAGAAGTCTTCTATCTTCTCTGAGTCTTTCATCATGAGAGACTCAAATTCTCCCTTTAATGTCTGCACCTTAACCTCCTGTACTCGTTCCACCCCCATACACATTGTCTTGATTGCCTCCCAAGCCTCCTTTGTTGTTTCCTTTTCTGCAATAGCCAACAACAAATCCTCAGGCGCACCTTGATAAATGGCTGCAAGAGCCATCTGCACAGTCCTTTCATCTATTGCAGCCCTGGGACCTTTCTGTTCAATAGCACCCCAAACACCTTATGCCTTCATGAAGACCTTCATTTTTAGGGACCAGGCAGTGTAGTTGCTCTTGGTTAGCATAGGGTAGTTCACAGCCACAGCACCTTCCGTTGTTCTTGGTGTCTCCATGGATTCTGATGTGTGTCGTGGTTGATACTTTGGCATAAACAGGACCTTCGAACCTGGGGAGCTCTGATACCACTGTTGAAATAAGAACCAATAAACACAAATAGATAGACACGCTGTATATATATAAACTGGAGAGTTTTAACTTTTGAAGAGAAAAGAAACTCTTTTATTCTCTCTTAATATTAAACTGAGTACATGGCTGATATAAATAGATAAATACATAAAGGTAGTTCCTATAAATAAGCAACTAATCTCCTATCTAATCTCAATAAATCTAACGTGCTTATACTTGCCTAGAAAAGCTGAGAACCTGTAGAAAGACTCAGGCTCTGCAACAAAACAAACTTGCATACATGCACGTTTGCATGCTTGAATTATTAAACTAAAACCAAAACATTATCTAAATATATAAATAAACATATGAATATATAATTAAATTCCAACACATCTAAGTTATCAATCTTACATAAACCTGATGTCTCGCACCACTTTAAAGATATAATTTTAATTAAAACGATGAGTTCCTCGTCTTTGATCATAAGCTTTTCAAAGAACAACTGGTTTTTTTAACCATAAAGACCAGGGAGTACAACATAGTGTTACTTTCCAACATTCTCTAATGATGGTATTCTTAATTAAATTTGACTGACACCAAAGCTTTTTGAAACTCATGCGAGGAAAAATTCTTGATAGACTCCACCAATCAAAAATAGAGGACCAAACCTTTTTCGAGTGACAACAGCTCCACAGTAGATGTTCTTGGGTTTTAAGAGAGGGGAAACGAAAAATACAATACGGATTTCCTATAACACTCCCTAATATTCTCAACAATAAAGATTTAGTAGGAAGTATCTTGTTTTCAATTTTCCACAAAAAATGAGAACTTTCGGTGGAGCTTTAACTTGCCAGAATAATTTTCATACTTTTGCAGGCTCATTATTAAAATTTACCAACCTTGCCCGCCCATTAGAGCATGGAAAAGGTTTACCTGACTTCTTTCAGGATAAATTATCTTCACCATTTTTTATAGTTATAGCCTGAATTATCTCATTTAGCTTGCAAACTTCATCCAATTCCCATGCTCCCAAATATCTAGTCCATAAATCTAGACATTTTAGTGTAATCAATGTAATTTTTATACTTGAAATAGAAATAGAAAAAATAGCTTTGAAAAATATGTTAATTTATTTTAGTGCAATCTATGTAAATTATACATGTTGTTCTGTAAAGCATGTAACTGATCATTTGTTCTAGTGTAATAAAACAGTCTAGATTTTCTTGTATTCTCTCAGGAAGGAGCCGAGTTCAATATTCAAGAATTCAGATTTGTAGCACAACCTATTTGATTTTTAATAAAATATCAAGTGAGTTTTGATAATTGTTAATTTATGTTTTTACAGTTAGTTAATTATCACTGCAAAATACTTTAAGCTAATAAGTACAACGAAGTCTAAACACTTAACTTGATTCTCTTGAAAATTATTTAAAAAGTTTTTAAGTAAAATCAGGAAACACGCATTTACCCCCTTTGTGTGTATTTCATACCTAACAAAAATATATATGCGGGTCCTAATAATTGTAATAACCCTAATTAATCACTAGTTCATATGCTGGTCTTGAAATATTCACACTCAATTTAGTCCTGAAAAGTTCACAGTAAATTTAATTGCTATGATTTTCACTTCTCCTCGACCTAATTTTTGTTGGGAATATCACTATACGCGCAATAATGGGACATTTATATATAAAAAATTAACAAGAACATGCAAATTCAACCAAGTAACAAAACAAACACGAAGGCACAAATAATATACAATTAGAGACTAAATTGACAAGAAATTAGAGAAAATCACTTTGCTATATGAAATTTATCAGAATTAGAGAATCAGCTGAGTCGCCAAGCCCTCGAGAAGACTTGACTATTCTTGAAGAGATTATTGGCCCACTTACGCTGTGATGAGTTGCCGTAATATCACTTTCAGGATAAAACGGCTCAGAGCGATCCGTTCACAGATACGAGAAGGCTCAACAACGACCAACACTTCAATTCACCAAGAAAATCAATGAATATATATATGTATATGTGGGAGAGAGCCATATAGATGATGTTCTAGAGTTTCTATCTTTTCCCTCAATCGATCTCCCTCTCAGATATTCACACACTTCAACTTTTGCTCTCCTCTATCACCCAAAAGTAACATATGTAATATGATCTATTATATATTGTATAAGAGTCTAATTATTGTTATTATTAAATAATAATAATCCTCACTCAAATATTAATATATATTATACTTATTTATACAAAACATGTTTATATAGTTTTAGCAATTGGCTTTCCAGTTCAGGCCCTGAGCAACAGACTCAGGCCTTGAGCAAACCAAAAAATTTCAGCACCTCAGAGCTGAACCTCTAGCCTCAGGCCCTGAGCATTCCAAAACCATTTTCAACATACCATCAGGGCCTGAGCTTCCAACCTCAGGCCCTGAACATTGTAAGAACTTATTTCAGTACATCATCGGGCCCTGAACCTCTACCCTCAGGCCCTGAATATTGCATAAAGTTCACAATATGCTTCTCACCTAAAACCGAAACAACCCTTATACAAATAAGCATTATTGCTCTTATTTCTACATGGATTTCACTAAGAAAATATCTTAGATCCAAATATGAAAGTTTATGTCCTTATAGCAAGGAACAACCTCTACTTGTTAATATCCAGAAATTACATCAAGAACACATATTACACGTGTCCTAAAATTTTCATTTTCTAACAATCCCCCATAAATCCATACATAAATGTATATCAGATTTTATCATGACTTGTTTTTCAGAGTCGGCACCCTTCTGAGTTTGAACCCTCCCAAGTCCCCTACCTCGGTGGCTACCGGATATAGATAGAATATTTCACCTTGAATCTCTATTTGTTTGGTGTAACCACACTCCATAGACGATGACAAATCAAAAGGCTATGATGCAAATCATCCTGTTCATCGAATGCTTCAAGGAATAACTGTTTCTTCTAATTGCGACCTCACAATTGCATATGCTTAGCTGGGCATCTCCGAAGATGTACTACCAGCATCTTATCTTACGACTTGACACCATTCAGAGTTTATAAAATCTGACACAGTATTTGGTCCATCAGTATCAAATCCTAATCCAAAACTTTTTCCATCAGAGTTTATTAAAACTCTTGCAAACTAGCAGTTCAAGTACATCTTAAGGTTTACAAGGGATAGACTCAGATACCTAAGTATCTAAAAGTATATGGTAGAGGTACTACCAATTCATCCTTACAACTTATTATTACCACATTGAATACACTTCGAGGGATCTCCTTTCAGGTGTATTGGGTTTCCGCTGTTGATAAAACATGATGGGTTACCAGTCCCATCCCCAAACTTAACTTAAGGACTACAGCATCTCACGCCCCTTAGTCAGCAAATCAGCTATATTATCTTGAGTTCCTATGAACTCTATAGCAATAATCCTATCAAACACAAGACCCCTTATAGATATCAGTCTAACTTGGATGTGTCTTTTTGTCTTAGCATTATACTTCACTCTTCTAATTTTATCGATAGTTGTACGGCTATCACAATGAACAGAAATGGCAGGAAACGGCTTTTTTACTACAGGTAACATTGACACGAGACCATATAACCACTCAGCCTCCATCCTCGTGGCATCAAGTGCACACAACTTGCTGGACACTGCTCCACCCGCAAGGGTAAACATATATCCAGTCACTTCATTGGAACCGGATTTCTTAGCTATCCAACTTGCATCACTGTACCCCTCGAGTACCCCCGGGAATCTCCGGTAATGCAAGCCAAGGGAAATAGTTCCCTTGTGATATCTAAGAACTCTATCCAGTGCCTCCCAATGAGTCTTGTTTGGACAACTTGTGTATCTAGCTAACTTAGACACAAAATAAGAAATATTCGGTCTAGTCACATTAACAAGATATTGCAAACTTCCAATAATATGAGAATACCCTAACTGACACAGGAACTCCTAAACTATTCTTGACTAAGGCAACTTTTAAATCATATGGTGTACTTGCGATTCTACAATATGAATAACTTTACTTCTCAAGTATAGATTGCTCTATACAACGAGACTCTGACAATGTTATTCTATCAGTTGACTGAGTCAACTTGATCCCAAGAATCACACTAGCCTCACCCATATCCTTCATTTCATAGTGCCTCTTCAAGAAACTTGTTGTCTCGTTAATAATCTCAATATTGGTTCCAAACAACAAAATATCATCTATAAACAAGAACACAATCACATAAGAATTACCTTTAACCTTATAGTAGACACACTTGTCACTTTCATTAACTAAAAACTCGAAGTCTAAAACAGTTTCAATAATCTTTTAATGCCAGTCTATAGGTGCTTGTTTAAGGCCATATATGGACTTGACTAGTCTACAAACTTTCCTTTCATTACAAGAGGAAACAAATCCCTCAGGCTAATCCATATAAATCTCTTTTCAAGGTCACCATGAATAAAAGCTGTCTTAACATCCATTTGATGGATGATAAGACCATGTATGGAAGCCAATGTAATAAGTATTCTGATTGTTGTCATTCGGGCAATAGGAGAGTATCTATCCAAATAGTCAATGCCTTCCCTTTGCCTAAGGCCCTTAGCAACTAGCATGGCCTTGTACTTATCTATTAAGCCATCAGGGTTTAACTTCGTCTTGTAGATCCATTTATATCCAACAGTAGAACACCCATGAGGGAGATCAACTAACTCCCATGTTTCGTTAAAAATATTTGAGTCAATTTCACTTTTCACAACGCCTTTCCAATGCCTTGACTCCGAAGAATCTATGGTTTAACGAAAATTTAAAGGCTCATCCTCAACATTGTAAGTGATAAAATCACTTCCAAAGTCCTTGACTATCTTTGCACGCTTACTCCTTCTAGGTTACTCTACTTCATTAGGAGTAGAGCTACTACCGGAATCTGCCCCCATATTTGTCATATTTTTCACATGATCAGGAATAGAATTCGATGTGTGAGTAGGATCATCCTCAGAATTACCCAAAGGTATACCAGTCTTCATAGGGAACACTTCCTCAAAGAAAGTTGCATCACGAAACTCAACTATCGTATTTTCCACAATACCATCTATGTCATATTTTAAAACTAAAAATCTCATAGCAGTAGTGGTTTCAAATACACGAAGATAACTTAAACTTGTCTTCCACTTTCTCCATAATTCATAAGGTGTCTTGTTCATATATTTCAGAGGGACTCTGTTCAGAATATGGCAAGTCGTATTCAGAGCCTCTCCCCACATGTACTTAAACAACACAGAATTAATCAGCATACTGTTAATCATGTCTTTAAAAGTTCTGTTCTTTCACTCTGCGACCCCCATTAGACTCATGTGTATGGTGGAGTAATCTCATTAACTATACCATTGTTTGCGCAAAATGTTAGGTAATTAATTACACACGGGGGGGGGGGTGAATGTGTTTTTGTGTTTTTATGCTTTTCTTTTGATATTTATGGTTTGAACAAAGTAAATGTAAATCTTGCAGTGATATGTGTTCGTACTGAAATTAAACAGGCAATAACAGTGAACACAGATCTTTCAAAACTCACTTAATTTTATATTAAAATTAAGAATATTTTGCTACAAAATTTATAGGCTCTTTATTGATAAAGAGCTTAGCTTCTTCCTTGAGAGACATACACGATTTTCCTGTCTAAATTGTTACAACTAACAAAATACTAGTGTTAACTTTATATCATAGTAAACTGCCGGTTTATGCAGTGTATAATAAGAGATGCTATTCACTTTAGTAAACTGTCACTGATCATTTCCATTTTAGGAAAAGTATATCTTCCATTTCTGGCTTAGCATATCTTTGCATACTGTGTTAACATTAATCTTCCTTTGTCAGTTAATCTTCACCCTTGATCTTGCACATTCTTCAAGCTTCTTTTTGTAGACATGTGAATCCAGCTGGTTGGATTGTTTGTTGATTGTTAATCTTGGATATTGAAGTAGTCTGTAATTTGTACTTTGAGATTTTACCTCAAGATCTCTAGTTAGGCATATAGAGAACTTGACATCTCGATAAGTATATTGGCTTATCGAGATCTTTAATCACTCTATTGTTGATTTGACTTGTAGAGGTCATCGAGTTCTCTATAAGAGAATTTAGCTTATCAAGATCTCTCATCTTCATATCTTCACTTTGGCTTATCGATATCTCTAAGTTCCCTAGTGACTTATTGACTTGTCGATAACTCAGAGTTCTCTAGTCAAATTTGACTTGTCGATAACTCAGAGTTCTCTAATGAATTTTGGCTTGTCGATATCTCTAAGTTCTCTAGTGAAATTTGACTTATCGATAATTCAGAGTTCTCTAATGAATGTTGACTTGTCGATAACTCTGGGTTCTCTGTTGAAGAAATGACTTGTCGATATCTCCAGTCTTCATGTCTTTAATTTGTCTTGTCGATATCTCTGAGTTCTCTAATAGCTTTCCTGAGTTCTCTATAAGTCATTCTGGAGTTCTCGAATGACTTCTCTGTAACACTAAATCTGTGACTTGTAGAGATCTTGACTTAGAACATTTTTCTTAAAACAAATTTATTCAACTCCAAGCTTCTTCATAATTCTTCTGAGGCATGATCTTCTTGATCTTCTTCCAAATATAATTCTTAGGCTTGATAGTGTTTAAAGAAAAAGACTCCAGTCTGCTCCTTTGACATTTTTACAGAGTTTAAATGTTATAATACAAAATGCAAACTAAGATTACAATACAACTTACTTAGAGTTGTCAATTTGAATTAGTCTTGTTAAAGTACAGGCATGTCTTGCACAACAATCTCCCCTAATTTGTGAGAATATTTCTTAACAAAAATTCATGCATCTTAACAAGACTAACCCCAAGTTATATGTTAGGCCTCAATGATACCATAGAAGGGGGTTGAATATAGTATTTACAATCAATTCGATTATAAATACAAGTATGTAACAGAAAACAAGTTTATTCAATATATCAAACTATGTTACAGTAGGTTTAATCTACTCTCTCAGTGATGTATGATATTACTAAGAGCTGCTAGGGTTACAATGAATAATATTCTCGTTAATGATAACACATATAGTGTAAATCCTAATCTGTGTTTTTATACTACATAGTTATAAGATATCTCCTAATTGATATGATATGTTCTATTTCCTAAAATACATCAACCAGAGATTATCTGCTGTAGTCCTTTAGTTGTACAACTCTCCAAGCATATCTTCTTTTGTTTAATCCAGATCCTCTCCTGTAAATCAGCCGCTTTTCATCCCTGAAGTGTATCCGCACTTAAGTTCTGATGTAAGTCCTGATGGCTTAATTTCTGATAACTTTATGTCTTCAGTAAGTTCTGATTTCCAGTTAAGTTCTGATAGTAAGTTCTGAAACTAAACAAATCAGATTAGACATGACATCACAAATATATCTAACAATCTCCCCCAACTTGTAAATTATAAAAATATACAAGTTTATAGATTTGATGATGTCAAAAACATTTAAGTACAAATGTAATGATAGTTTATATGCATAACTAAATACAACTTACAGCCCATGCAGCTTTTACCAAATTCAATGAATTAGCCTGAATCCATAATGATTCCTTATAAAGTCTGATACCAGCTTGGTCTCTGCATTTCTTTTAACTTCAAGTAACTGAGCTTTGACTTGCTGCAGTTCTTCATCTTCAGTATCATCAATCTGATATATGGCAGCTCTAAGTGCAGAAATTGGATTTTTTTCAAGTCCATCTCCCAGTCTGATTACCCTTGGATGTGTAGAATCTTCATTATAGCATAAGCATCTTCCTTTCAAAATTACTTTTACCTTAGCAGAATTCTTCCTCATAGGAATTTCTCTTTCATCATCCTCAGTCATCATTGGAGTATACTCTGTCATTCTTGCACCAGAAATTCTGAGTAAATCTCTTATTGTCTTCAGAATATTTTCTGACCATTTCCTGGTAACATCAGAATTTACCTCCAGTAGATAATGAATATATTGGAGCTCTTTGACAGATTTCTTCAGCATATCAGAGTCAGATAATCTATAAGTTCTTCCATCATTCAGAAATAAGATCAATTTCTCTTTTTCTTCATAATCATCATGAGTATCCATCACTACTTGAGCAGAAAGCACTTTGTCAAGGTGCTTCTATGTGATCTCTTCATATGGCTTGTCAGTCAATGTGAATGGATCTCTAATATCAACTTCTATCCCAGTCTGAAATTTCTCTCTATCAGAACCTAATCCAGAAGTGTCTCTAGCTTGCTTGGCTTTTACCCCAAATGATGCAAGTTGATTCAAAATCTGATTTGTCTTAGGCTGAACTGGAATAGACTTATTCCATAGCAGCTTCTTCTTGTCTTCTAATGTTAAGTTGTCTATGTCAAATTGAGCAGTGTTAGAGGTTGATGTCTTGATGAATTGGTCAGGATTTGCAGTTTCATCTGTAGCTTGATGTTCTGAAATATCTTCAGGATTTATTAAGTTCTGAACTTCTTCACTCTGAACAACTTGAGCTATGTCAGAGGTTGTCTTAGATTTTTCTGTCATCCTCTTTCTCTTCAGAGTTTCAACTGTTTCATCTTCAGCACCAGCATCATCAAAGACTCGAACCATCTTGCACACAGGATCCATCTGAATTTGTGGAATCTTCATCTTATGTTTCTTGACTGTCTCCCCAACTTTTCCTTTTCCCTTGTCTTTGGGATCAGTAGTAGTTTGAGATCTAGTCCTTGATCTAAGAATCTCTGTGGCAGATCTTTCTCTTATCACAATCCCCTTTTATTTTGGCCTTGGTGGCTTTTTAGCATCAGAAGCTTTTGACTTGGGTTTGCTCTTCTCAGCAGCAAATTTAGCTTCTTCTTCTCTTAATTCCTCTAAATCCACTCCTGGATTATCCTTAAGGAATAGTCTCTTGGCCAATTCTTCATCAACATATTGAATTTAGCAGCTTCTTCTTATCTTCTAATGTTAAGTTGTCTATGTCAACTTGAGCAGTGTTAGAGGTTGATGTCTTGATGAATTGGTCAGGATTTGCAGTTTCATCTGTAGCTTGATGTTCTGAAATATCTTCAGGATTTATTAAGTTCTGAACTTCTTCACTCTGAACAACTTGAGCTATGTCAGAGGTTGTCTTAGATTCTTCTGTCATCCTCTTTCTCTTCAGAGTTTCAACTGTTTCATCTTCAGTAGCAGCATCATCAAAGACTTGAACCATCTTGCACACAGGATCCATCCGAATTTGTGGAATCTTCATCTTATGTTTCTTGACTGTCTCCCCAACTTTTCCTTTTCCCTTGTCTTTGGGATCAGTAGTAGTTTGAGATCTAGTCCTTGATCTAAGAATCTCTGTGGAAGATCTTTCTCTTATCACAATCCCCTTTTATTTTGGCCTTGGTGGCTTTTTAGCATCAGAAGCTTTTGACTTGGGTTTGCTCTTCTCAGCAGCAAATTTAGCTTCTTCTTCTCTTAATTCCTCTAAATCCACTCCTGGATTATCCTTAAGGAATAGTCTCTTGGCCAATTCTTCATCAACATATTGAATTTTGGAATCTTTGTAGAAGAATGTTTCTTTCTTTCCTTTGAATTTCAAAGTCTGCAAAAACTTCTGTGACTCTTGGCTTCTAGCTTGGACTATCACATCAGAAGTAGTTGTCAGAGCTTGATCATCAGTATTTGAAGTATCAGCATTTGTGTTCAACAAAGGAACATCTTGATCTGTTGGCTTCTTTCCTTTCTTATTCCTCCCTTACATAGCAGATCTATCAGAGTTCTTGCTACCAGACATTCTCTGATGTGAACTTGTTTGTTGAGTGGGAATTCTACTCAGCTGCTTCCCTTGACTTTGACCTCTACTCTTTTCAGAGTTTCCCTGGTCATCTCCATGATCTTCATGATCATCCTTTTTCTTCAGTGTTTGGCTTGGTGAGCATTTGGACTTAACTACCTTCTCCCCCTTTTTGGCATCATCTGTCAGGAGTAGAGAAAGAAGGAGTTCCACTGAAGATTGGATCTCATTTAACTGAGTCTGTTGAGCAGCTTGATTTTGTAGTACCTCATCCAGTTGGGCCTGCTGCTTGGCTTGAACAAGCTCAATAGCATCCATTTTTCTTGAATTGGTCTGATAAACCTCTTCTTGTCTAGATCTTGCATCATGGCTAGCTTATCAGCTGTTTCCTGAAGTTTATCAACCTTTGCATGAGTCTTGGAGTGTTGACCTTATAGAGTTCTTGTATTGAGAGCAATGACCTTTAGTTGATGCTTGAAGTCATAACTTGTCAGCAACTCATCAGCTTTTGAAAGATGTTCTATCAGAATATGTGGGCTAGGAATAAAATCAGTATCATTCCATTTATGCATCCACTCAGCCCCTCTAAAGGTTTCCTCCCATGGAACTGGAGTAGCCTCTTCCTCAAACTGGAATAATGCCTCCTTTCCTGTAGGCACTGGAGTGTTTACTGGAGCTGACTCTCCAGAACTTGCTAGATTCTCCTCATCTTCAGATAACACCAAGGTGTGTGTGGCTGTAGGAGACTCTGAAGCAGTTGCAACTTTGTCTAAATTTTGATCTTCAGTTCCAAGATCAAGAATTGGTGTTGTTGGTATCTCAGCCTGTAAAATTGGAGAAGTAACAGAAGTTGGCTGTTTTGTAGTTGGAGCTTCCAGATATAGAACAATATGTATATTCAAATTATGAATATCTATTTCAGGACTTGTCCCTTGTTCTTCAACATCATCAATAGCTTTGGTTGGAGAGTGAGGTGGAGAAATCACAGATTCTTGTACAGGTTCTGATCTGTGGACTACAGGAATTTCAGATTCCTGAATCAGAACTTCTTCAGCTGCTGGCAGGGCTTCAATCATAATAGGTTCTGATGAGATCAGAGATTCCTGATCCCCTTCCTCAGCATCTTCAACATCCTCATATTGAGTTTGTGCAATATGCACACCTGCTCTTACCTTCCTCAATTTTAATTTTCTAAATGGAGGGGTGACATGATCTGTATTAGAGTGTGAAGACCTCTTTCTTTTCCGAATACCAGAAGCTTCAGCTGCTTTCTCCTTCTGAAGAGTTAACTCTTCAGCTTCTTCTGTCACAGGTTCTGATGCAGGAACCTGGACCTATTCTTCCTCATCTGATTCATCTCTCTGAATCAGCCTTCTCTTTCTTCTTGGTGGAGATTGAGGAACAGATTTAGCTCTTGAGGTTTTGGGTCTGGAGGATGTGTCAGATTTTACAACTGGCAGCTTTTGAGAAGTACCAGAAGTTGGTTTAGTTTTGGATTTGGGTCTGGACTGTGAAGTGCTGACAACGGGTGCTGATGTTGGTGGTTGTGAAGTAGACTATTGTTGTTGAGTAATGGATGGTTGTGATGGTGCTACATCAGGGAATATGGCTGTGTAAGTGTCTGGGATAGTGTTGACTAAGAACTATTTTACAAATTGGGGTATTTGGAGAGGTCTTAGTACTTTCTTCTTGTTATCAGCAGATAACAAGTCAGTAAATGCCCTTTCATGTAACTAAAAAGGTTCCATTAGGTCATTGAACACTTGTGGCTTATCAGGACAATAATAACTACAAATTAATTGACAGAACCTAGCAAAATATACTACTTTTACAGCTTCCTTCATTATGTCACCAATATAGCCTAGCACAGCAGATGCATAATCAAAATGAGTCTGATTAAGAAGTGCATACCCTATTTATTGACTCATGATTGGAATGGCATCGAAATTGGAGCTTTTGTTAGGAAAAGTCTTTGTGACGCAATCAAAGAAGAAGCTCCATTCCCTCCTGATGTAAGGCCTCTTCAACTGTCCTAGCTTGGACAAGCTTTTCTCATATCCCAAGCTTGCCATCATGTTCTGAAGAAACAGATTCTCCAGGTGCTGAGTTGTAAGTGCAGTTTTCAGGCAGATGAAGAGCCTGCCTCACTGTAGTAACAGTCACCAGATACTCATCTTCTCCTGATGAGAAGATGATGCTTGAAGATCCAGTTTCACCTCCATCATTATAGATTCCATTCTTCCAGAACTCCAGCACTTGTTAACCAGAGATTGCTTGAGGTTGGGTCACAGCATACCCAATCTCACTGTGAGCCAAGAATTCCTGAACAAAGTGAAGTTTTGAAGGAGCTTCATCCTTGTTCAAGATAGCAGAGTAGTTGTTTGGGACAAACTTAGCTCCATTAAAAATAACATCATTTGGTGCCAATTCTGTTGAAAAATCAAGTGAAAATTTTGTGTTTGCAAAGTGTTTGATAAAATTCCTGTAAGAGAATGTCAGAAAATAAGAGAGTAAGAAAATAAGAGAGATAGAGAATAGAGTAAAAGAGTGGGTAAAAGATTGTATAGTCTTTTATCTCTGATATTTATACTCTGCACATGATAACATCTCTTTTGAATTAGAACCGGCAGTTTTTACACTTGGCAGCGTGTAATCAGTCAAACCATAAATAGTGGACACGGTAAGCATGCAGTAATTATTGCACTCATGCACATACCAAAACCAACACGCAACCCACTAATAAATGATTATGAATATTTTTATATCACCTAATTATTTTTCTGTGAAATATAACTGTTACAGTAAATACTAAAAATAAGTCAAATAAATAAATAATGCCATGTAAGCATCAGGTTTTGCATCAAAACTTGCCTATCATCAGAATTTAATGGTCATCAGAACATGGCTTCTATACTCAAAAAAGTGAATGACCATTTCTGTGTTTCTTCACACAAATACTGACTGATTTCTTCAGAGTTTAATCATCATAACATAATCAGAACTTGTCCTCAGAATTTATGCAAATAATACTTAACTGTTTATCAGAAAGAACTTAATCACCACAGTAATTTTCATCATTTATATGGAGTGGTAGTGTGTATGTGCAAATGATCAGATAAAGATTAAAGCCTGATAAACTTCAGTATATCTTAGAAATAAGGCATAACTGAGAAAAATACTTAAAATTTGTCTTGGATTGTGAAGTCTTATGCAAGAATCCACCTCAACTGATTGTGCTTATTTTATGCATCTTTTGAAATTCTTTTGACAAGGGCTTCTCAGTATAAATGAGTTACAACTGCCATCAGAATTAATTCTGTTATCTGAATATTTCTCCAGTAATCAGAGAATGTGAAAAGTCACCAAGAAAAATTAATTTGCTTTTCTAATGCATATAACTTAATATCAGCAATGCACTTGGATCTTTCCTTCCACATAAATTAATGTAATAACCCTAAATTTTGGAATTTTTGAGACACTGATGAATAGTAACTTTTGTTGATTATGCTGATTAAGTAAATTTTTCATGCCACACTATGTAGAAGTTCTTTTATTGATATTCTGAGATCTTATTAGTACTCCATAAAATATATGAGTGTATGTAAAGATCGTCAGAATCAAAATACGAACACTTTGATTTTTCCCGAAACTCCACCAGATACCGAAAGGATTGAGTATAAGGTAACATGATTAAAAAGATTTTAATTCAAGGATTTTAAGCAAGGATCATTAAAGGACTATAAAATATGAAGACAGGGTTATGGAAGCCCAATTAATAAGATCCCGAATATGATCCCTCAAACGATCACCGAGAATGAGAGTTAAGCGAACCGTAAAACAAATAAGCGACCAAGGATCAAGCTTATACAAGTAACCAAAGGATTAACCAAATAATTAAGCACTAATCAAAGAGATTAGAGGAGGATGACATCATCAAACCATAAGGGAAGGACATATGGCAAAGGAATGATGCAAGCAATGACATGAGCAAGTGATGTCATCACTTTATGAAGATATTTGTTCAAAAAACTCATCCATCAAGCATTTCTTTCTCATTTCCCAAGGAAAAACAAGAAAGAAAAAGCTCTCCCCCATTTTCTTCTTCTTCCATTCGGCCTTTTCATAAAAATGGTGATATAGATTTTCAAAACTCAAGCTCTAGGCCATGGAAAATTGCAAGGTTTGTTTCTTTGGATCCTATATTTCATAACTTAGTTATGCTATAAGTTTGGATCCAAGAATCCAAGGTTTACCTAGTTAAATAATTCCTAAAAGTTTAGGGTGAATAGTAACTTTCAAGAACAAATTTTTGATTCTTGATTTTATTTGTAAGGTCAAGGTAGCTTAAGCATAGGTCAAGGCTTCTATGGGCATTCCAAGGATCTTTCATGGATTAAAAGCTTCAAGGAAGGTATAACTCTTCATGATCTTAGTCTTAAGTTTTGTTTGTTTGGATTTCCTAATGTTTAGATGATGGGTTAGTGTAATGGGTGTGTAATCATGTTTAGAGCTTTGTTTAGTAAGTGGTTTTGTTGATTTTGGAGTTAAGAGTGATACTTGTTGGATTTGAAGTTCTTGGTCACATTTTGACTTGGTTTAGATGAAAAATAGAGATATTGAGTTATGGTTGAATGATCTTGTATTGTGGTTAAATGATGGTGTAATGGTGTTGATTGGTGGTGGTTTGATATTGAATTGATTTGGTAAAATTTGGGAATCGCTAAGTTATAGCCGTCGTAATGCCCAATTTTCCTTAGACTGTTTTGTGCATGACTTTTGCACCCGAACATTCACTGCCATAAACTTACCATTACCATGCTTAGAAAGTTTATGATTCAAGCTTCGTTTTGATATGTTGTTCGCTTAGATCCGATTTATGGTTTAGGAGAAACGACCATTTTAAGTAATGGCGTTTCACAAGCGAACCCCGAAACCTCGAGTAACTTTGAGACCATAATTGAGACCCATAAATGATTAATCGAAACACGAAACAATTATTTGGTAAAGTACTCACGAAAGAGTCGCCTTAAAATTCATAACGGTTAATTTATTAAAATTGGTGGAGCCGAGGGTACGCAAATGATTAACGCAAATCGTTAAGCGTATAAGCAACCGTTAGGGTATGAGTGAGTTTTGACTAGTTTCTTAAGCGACCGTGGTCTAATTATGGATTATGTTGTTGTTCATAGGTTACCGGACCCACCATAAGCTTAAGTCTATCCCGGAACACTCAGGCAAGTTTTCTACCCGTATAACTATTGTTGTGATGTATATGTGTATATGCATTATCTTGTGATAAGTGCATGATTGTTATTAGCAAATCTTGCGATATATTGGAGCATGTTGATATGATATATATGCATGCCTGTTTCGTAATCTTGTTATTCATTTGTCAATTCAAATGCTTATAAACTGCATAATACCTATGCTAGAGATAAGCAGTAGTTGCGTATACCCTTAGTATAGGGGACCCAAAGGTGAACATTTTTCTAAACCGAGAGTTGTTGTGGATATGTTGTGAACTTGATGATTTCATTAACAAAACACCTTAGTAGATTTTACTTAGTGAAAAATGTAGCATTCGACGGAAGAGGAATATAGTCCCGACGAATGACTTAATATAGTCCCGACGGATGATGTTTTATTATCCATCGAGTGAGTAGCTTGTGTAATAATAAGTCTGTAGCACATTTCTGCATACACCTTATTTGGATTCTGTAGTAGCACTCAAGTCATGTTGATTTTAATTAGATATGCAGAATAGGTTGATTAATTGTACATAAATGATGTCTTGTAATTCTGCATAAATGAAATGAAGTCAAGTGCCAGATAGCTACCCGACGGATAAACAACAATGCCATTCGACGGATGATCAACAAGGCAACCCGACGGATGATTATGTACCCGACGGATAATCAATTTAAACATCTGTTGACAGTAACAACATAGTCACATACGTCGAGTGTATGCAAAAGGAATGTGGAAGCTTATTCAACTGGGTTTTAGAGAACAAAGAAGTATTGCCATTTCCATGCTATTATGAAGATATTCAAAGATGCTGGAATAGAGTAATGAAGCAGCATTGTATTAGACTTGATAGGTTTTGTTTTATTATCTTGTCTTATTACTTTGTAATCTTGGTGATATATAAACCAAGAAGTAGCAAATAGAACAACAAGAACAAGACTAAGAACATTATCTCAGAGAAATAATTATAAGCCGCATCCTTAGCATTTCTCTGTAACTTAGTTGTTCATATTTTGTAAGCATCTGTGAGCTAATATTGCTACACAGAGTTCTCTTGATATAATATATATATCTATGGTGGATACATTCAAATCCACCAGAAAGTTTTTAAAGACTTGTGTTTTTAATTACTTGTGTTTTGATTTTACTAACTTCTTATTCCACACTTTGCAAATCAAACACTTATATATTATTAAGATAGAACATTTTATATTTCTTTTTGAAAAAGGTTCAAGAATTCCATTCAACCCCCCTTTTGTAATTCTTGTTGCATTGTTAGGGACTAACAATTGGTATCAGAGCAAGCTCTTGAAGAACAAAGAGTTTAAAGATCACAACAAAGAGCAAGATGAACAAGAAGGATGTAGGAGTCAAGATTCCTTTTCTGGAAAAAGATAATTACCATCACTGGAAGGTAAAAATGCATCTTCACTTACTTTCTCAAGATGAGGCTTATGTAGATTGCATAGAGAGAGGCCCTGATGTACCAATGAGAGCTGCAACTGGAAATGAGCCATCAGTTCCCAAGCCAAGGCATGAATGGTCAGATGCTTATATTGAACAAGTCAGGAAGGATAAGAAGGCAATGAATATTCTGTTCAATGGAGTTGATGGTGACATGTTTGACAACATCATAAATTTCAAAAATGCCAAGGAAGTTTGGGATATAATACAGATTATCTGTGATGGCACTGAACAAGTCAGGGAAAATAAGATGCAACTGCTAATTCAGCAATATGAGCACTTTCATAGTGAAGATAGTGAGTCTCTCACTGACATTTTTAGTAGATTTCAAACACTACTAAATGCTCTGAAGTTGCATGGAAGGGTCTATCAGACAAAAGACTCCAATCTTAAGTTCCTTAGATCTCTTCCAAAGGAATGGAAACCTATGACAGTCTCATTGAGAACTCTCAAGATTACAAGGAGTTTACTTTGGAGAGACTGTATGGCATCCTGAAAACTTATAAGCTTGAAATAGAGCAAGATGAGAGGATGGAGAGAGGAAAGAAGAAAGGAGGATCCATTGCAATAGTTGCTGAGTTAGAGAAAGAGAAGGAGATGAAGATGGAAGCTGTTGAATCAACTTCAAAGGTCTGTGAAAATGAGGGCAAGGGGCTGGTAGTAGCAAATGAAGATTCTTTGAGCCAAGATGATATGGAGGATATTGATGAACATCTTGCATTTCTTTCCAGAAGATTTTCCAAGCTCAAGTTTAAGAAGAACTTTGGAGCAGCTAAGCCAAATAGAAACATGGTGGATAAATCAAAATTCAAATGTTTTAAATATGGCTTAGCAGGGCACTTTGCCAGTGAGTGTAGAAAGTCAGATTCCAGCAAAAAGAAGTTTGAGCCTGTGGATTATAAACAGAAATACTTTGAGTTGCTCAAACAAAATGAAAGGGCTTTCATTACACAAGAAAATGACTGGGCAGCAGATGGTCTGGATGAGGATGAGGATGTCAGCTATGTCAATCTAGCCCTAATGGCCAAGTCTGATGAAACAGAGACAAGTTCTTCAAGTAATCAGGTAATCACCACTAACCTTGCACATTTATCTAAAGCTGAGTGTAATGATGCAATAAATGACTTGTCTACAGAATTATATCATTTGCGTATTACACTTAAGTCTCTTACTAAGGAAAATGCTAAAATCAAAGAAAACAATTTGTTTTTAAGTGAGAGGAATAATGTGCTAGAGTCTCAGTTCATTGAATTTGAAAAATTGAGAATTGAGTGTAAAGTTGCTAAGGATGAATTAACTGAGTCCTTGAAGAAAGAAGAGATCTTGAGGAAGCAGCTTGAACAAGAACAGGAAGTGATTAAGGCATGGAAAACATCTAGAGATGTTCATGCTTAAATCACCAAAGTTCAAGGTATTGAGTCCTTTTATGATGCAGCCTAGAAGAAGAATAAGGAGAAGCTGGAATCTAATTTGGTTGAAGGATTGCTAACAGATGTAGACTCGATGGATGATGAGGGTCATCCGTCGGATAACAAAAAGGGTTATCCGTCGAGTGATATAAATCCTCATCCATCGACTGTGAGCAAACCTGTGAGTAAAGCCAAACTTACCAAGTTAAATGATAAATATGGATCAGTTTCCAAGAATTTTGTTCCAGGAGAATCCAGTCAAGTGAAGAAGGAGAAAAAGGGTAATGTTGGTCATATGACTGTCAAGCAATTGAGTGACAGACTGGAAAAGATTGAGGTTAAAACAGAGGCTAAAAAGAAAAATAATAGAAATGGTAAAGTAGGAATTAACAAGCATAACAACTACACACCTGATAAATATGCTCCTAGAAAAATCTATGTCAAGTGTGGTAGTGTAAATCATTTGTCTGTTAATTGCAAAACTGCCATGCCTACTTTCATATCTGTGCCACCTCATTTTCCCAATATAAATGCCTTGCCTTCTATGCCTATGAATGCTATGTCTACACAGAATATGAATGCACAGTTTGCTAATATGTTTGTACCTAATCATTATTATGTTGCATTTAGTATGCCACAAATGCCATTTAGCATGCCTTACTGGAAAAACATGTTTACTAGTAGCATGCCATTTCCTGTTAATCAAAATATGCATGATAATTCTGCTGTAATGAATGGTTTCAAAGGGTTATATTGTGGGATATAGCTTGATTTCAAAAGACAATGTCATCATTGAGGAGGTTGCCTTAGTGGATGATCTCAAGCACAATTTGTTGAGTATCAGCCAGCTATATGATAAAGGCAATTCAGTAAACTTCAACTTTGAAGCCTGTGTCGTAACAAACAAAAGGAGCAACAAAGTAGTTCTTACTGGAATGAGAAAAGGAAATATGTACCTAGCTGACTTCAACTCATCAAATGCAGAATCTGTTACTTGTCTTCTCGGCAAAGCAAGTCAGGATGAAAGTTGGTTATGGCACAAGAAACTATCCCATTTAAACTTCAAGACCATGAATGAACTTGTAAAGAAAGAAATGGTTAGAGGTATTCCTCAAGTGGATTTTTCTAAGGATGGATTGTGTGATGCCTACCAAAAAGGAAAGCAGATCAAAGCATCATTCAGAAAGAAGCTTGATTCAAAAATTGAAGAACCTTTGCAACTGCTACACATGGATTTGTTTGGACCAGTCAATGTGTTGTCCATCTCAAGGAAAAGATTTTGCCTAGTAATTGTAGATGATTTCTCAAAGTTCTCTTGGACATATTTCTTAAAGTCTAAAAATGAGGCTAGTGAAATCATCATCAATCACATAAGGCAAGTCAATAATCATCATGATTTCAAAGTTAGAAGAATCAGGAGTGACAATGGAACTGAGTTCAAGAATTCTGTCATGAGAGCATTCTGTGAAGAAAATGGGATTTTGAATGAGTTTTCAGTAGCAAGAACTCCACAATAAAATGGAGTAGTAGAAAGGAAGAACAGATCACTTATTGAAGCTGCAAGGACAATGCTTGAAGAGTCTAAGTTACCAACATATTTCTGGGCTGAAGCTGTAAATACTGCATGCCACACTCAAAATATTTCTCTGGTTAATCAGGAAAAATGCATGACTCCCTATTAATTGTTCAAGAACAAGAAGCCAACTCTAAATTTTCTTTATGTCTTTGGCTGCAAATGTTATATCTTGAGAAATCAAACTGATCAGAATGGGAGGTTTGATGATAAAACAGATGAAGGAATTTTTGTTGGATATGCTGTTGGTAAAGTATATAGAGTCTACAATCTAAGAACCAACATTGTTGTGGAATCAATACATGTTGTGTTTGATGATAAAAAGATTGAAGGACTGCAAGATGGAGATTACCATGAGAGCCTCAAATTTGACAATGTAGAGATGGTTAGTGATAACAGTGATGATTAAAGTGATCAAGAAACAGTATCAAAGGATAATGCAGAAAAATCCACTACCAATGAAGCACAAAATTCAACATCTGTTGAGTTGCATAATGCTTCATCCATCGGGAGACAATCTGCTTTATCCGTCGGGAGACAACCAGCTTCATCCGTTAGTACTCAAAATTCACCATCCGCCGGGTCATCAAAAGAAGCTGGAGGTCAGAATAGATCACTTACAGAAAGTTCCCCTTTCTCAAATCAAAGATCCATTAACTCAGGGGGAGTTTCTAATAATCTAAACTCAATTACACATCAAGACAACAATGAGGCCTCTTCATCTAGAGCTAATCTACCTCAACAAAGGAAATGGACAAAGGATCATCCCTTTGAGCTCATCATTGGTGATGTATCTTCTAGAGTTCAAACAAGGAGAGCAACACAAGAAGAATGTCTATATAGCAGCTTTCTTTCTAAGGAAGAACCAAAGAAGGTAGAAGAAGCTTTGTTGGATCCTGATTGGATTTTAGCTATGCAGGAAGAGCTAAACCAATTTGAGAGGAATAAGGCATGAAAGCTGGTGCCCAAGCCTAAAGGAAAGAATCCAATAGACACAAAATGGGTATTCAGAAACAAAATGGATGAAAATGGCATAGTAGTCAGGAAAAAAACTAGATTGGTTGCTAAGGGCTATTGTCAACAAGAAGGAATAGATTTTGAAGAAACATTTGCTCCTGTTGCAAGACTTGAAGCCATCAGAATCTTCTTAGCCTATGCAGCCCATGCCAATTTCAAGATCTATCAAATGGATGTCAAAAGTGCCTTTCTGAATGGAGACTAAGAGGAGGAAGTCTATGTTAGTCAGCCTCCTAGCTTTGAAGATCCAAATTTTCCAGAATATGTTTACTATCTTTTGAAAGCACTTTATGGACTGAAGCAAGCACCTAGAGCTTGGTATGACACTTTGTCAAATTTTCTTTTAAAGAATCACTTCACTAGAGGTACTATAGAAAAAACTCTTTTCTTTAGAAATGTTAATGGCTCTAGTATACTTGTTCAAATTTATGTAGATGACATTATTTTTGGCTCTACAGATGAAAAACTTTGCAAAAATTTGCCAAATTGATGCAAAGTAAGTATGAAATGAGTATGATGGGAGAACTAACTTACTTTCTTGGTTTGCAAGTTAAGAAAGTTAGTGATGGAATATTCATTAGTCAAACTAAATACATTTATGATCTTTTAAATATGTTTCATCTAATGGATTGTACATCTGCAAAAACTCCCATGGTCACTGCAACTAAGCTTGAATTAAACACTACTGAAAAGTCTGTGGATATTTCAAGTTATAGGGGCATGGTTGGCTCACTTCTGTACTTAACAGCTAGTAGGCCAGATATAATGTTTGCTGCATATTTGTTTGCTAGATTTCAGGCTGATCCTAGAGAATCTCACTTAGTAGCTATTAAGAGAATTTTCAGATATCTCAAGGGAACACCAAAACTTGGCATTTGGTACCCTAGAAATTTTGGTTTTGATCTAACTGGTTATTCAGATGCAGATTATGCAGGTTGTAGAATCGATAGAAAAAGTACAACAGGAACCTGTCAATTTCTAGGAAACAAGCTTGTGTCCTGGTTCAGTAAAAAGCAAAATATAGTTTCTACTTCTACAGCTAAAGCTGAATATATTGTTGCTAGCAGTTGCTGTGCACAGATATTATGGATGGAAAACCAATTGCTAGACTATGGTTTGCAAGTTGAAAGGATTCCCATTTTCTGTGATAACACAAGTGCAATTGCCATCACTGAAAATCCAGTACAGCATTTAACGACAAAGCACATAGACATCAAGTACCACTTCATAAGGGAACATGTAATTAATGGTACTGTGGAACTACATTTTGTTCCAAGTGAAAAGCAGCTTGCAGATATATTTACCAAGCCACTGGATGAATCCACCTTTTCAAGGTTGGTAAGTGAGTTAGGTATGCTAAATTACTCTTGAATCTTTATATATTGTTTGCAAGTTGTAATGCATCCAAAAATTTAATTGATTTTTCAGTCATGGATGAAATTTTGGCATGAAATTTTGGCTAAGTCAAAATTTACATCTCGATGGATGATCAATATCCATCGAGTTTGATCATCCGTCAGTATACTATTTGTTAATAAAATTAATTACTTTTCTGGAATATTTTATGACTCGATGGATAACTGATTTATCCTCATCCGTCGAATTGTCTTATTCTTAGCCGTTGATTCTCTGAACATTATCCATCGAGTATACTTACAGTTTGTAAGCATAACACGACGGATAATTGATGGAATTTTTACAGTTTATTCTTTTAAACGGCTACTTTGGGCAATTCTTATTGGTTACTTTATTGGTTACTTTATTATTTTTGACAGTTATTTTTTGAGATAGTATAAAAGCTTAATTCATTTTCATTACTTTTCTTTTATCATTCTCAAATCATCTGCTCTAATTTCTTTCTTTCTCAAAAGCATTTACTCTCTCTCTGCAAGTTTTTACTCTTTTACAATGGCACATGTCATCAAGATATTGTCTCAAACTGGATTTATTTATGACAAGAACAACTTCACTGCTCTTGTGACCAAGGGGATTCAACAGTCTGGTGACTACCACAAGATGATGGATTTTGTGAAGAACTGTAAACTTAACTATGCCATGCTGGAATCACCCACCATCTACTGTGAGGTTGTTGAAGAGATGTGGACAACTGCTACATACAACTCAGATGATAAGACTATCACTTACACTATTAAAGGTAAGGAATTCTGTATTAATAGTGACATTGTTAAGGCATGTTTCAAAATTCCTGATAATACTGTAACTTCACCACACACAGACACTGACATTATTAACATGCTTAACTCTATGAACTATGCACTCTCTACTTCTAAATTAAATGAAATTAGGAGGTTGTTTTTAGAAAGGAATGGAGTAATCTGTTTGATGTAGTTACTAAGGTCTTTCTGGTAAAATCAGTAATTTTGATTCTGTCAATATCTCTATGCTTAACATGCTTTACATTCTTGTTACTGATAAATTTTTCAACTTTAGTGATCTTATCATAATTGAGTTGGGGTTTAAGTTAGGGGAGTTAAATAAGAGGGGTAAAATTGTTTATTATGCTAGATTTTTAATGATGATTGCTAACCACCTCCCTGAGGATATTGTGCTTGAGAACCCAACCAACAAATTAGATTGTTGGGTTCAAGAGAGAAGGATTATTACAGATTTGAACAGGGTAAACCATCACAAAGAGGTGCCACACTTCTATTTTCCTGTTATGGAGGCACCTCAGGTAAGTGAGGTAAGTTCAGCTATCCCTACTCTTCCAGCTTCACAAATTTCTTTGCCTTATAGTGTAGCTCTAGAAACTGTGTCAATGACCCAACAGTTGCCTACCCAAGCTTCCAAACCATCAAAAATTTCTAAATCCAAGTCAAAGAAAGCCCCCTCTGGTATCTCTCAAAAGATGCCAGTTGCAAAATCCACCAAACTAAAAGAGGGGAGTGTGAAGGTGGGTAAGAAAGGTGAGGGGCAGGGTGAACATCAAAGAAACCCTAAGGATAAGGTTGGAGAGGTGAGTGTTTCCCAGCCTAGCCACAATGCAGTTTCCCAACAAACTGCAGTGCTTAATAAGGACATAAGCTCATTGCTAGTTGCATCCTCCCAAAAGGATGTGACTATTGAATAAAGCTCTCAGCCAAGAGCACAGGCCAAAAGGGTAAGGGACACAAGCTCACCCCAAACCTATATTAGAAAGAAGAAACCAAAAACCCTTGGGGATGCACAGGGTTCACACACTATGCAAACTGGTGCTAAAGACACAGTCATTGCACCTTTTCAAAGTCAGTTTGATGTGGCTTCAATAAATGTGGAGTCACAACCAAATTCTCCCACAAACTCTCTGGATGTGGATATGATCAACACATCAATTCCTGATTCCCCTTCTTTAACTCTGTTGGGGAAGCCAAAATCTAGTGCAAGTGAGCATCATCTTTTGGATGATTTGTTGGCTCACTTTCCAATTCTTTCAGGAACTATTGAGACATCTGTGCCAAAATTCTCATCAATTTGCACAGAGTCCACAATAGTTTCCACTCCAAACACATTCATTTCTACACACTCGATGGATACTGCTCATCCGTCGAGTAGTGATTGTATCCCGACGGATAAGCTTAACAGTAGTTATCCGCCGGATAGTCAAACTGCTAACCCGACGGATATCCCTTATCTGTCGAGTGTCTCTGCACAGCTTTAAATTTCATCAATTATTTCAAGTGCAGAAGACTTAGTGGTAGTACAATCACTCCTAGGATTGAGGGAAGGGAGTGAACCGAGTGAGAGTCTGGGTTGCTCCCAGGAAAAAGGAGAGGAAAAGAGTGAAAATATGCAATCCAGTTCTTCAGGATTAGAAAAAGAGAGTGTGAGGAGTCCCACCTTAGATGGTGAAGGTGAGGGTGTGAGGGTGGTGAGCCAAGGTGAAACCTTGATGCAAGAAAAGAGAGAAAATGAGAGAAAAGCAGGTACTGAAGATATAAGGGTGGATGTTATTGTAAGTGAGTTAATGAATGTCCAGAATGCAGATAGGGAGGGACTATCTCAGCAAACTCAAGCTGTTATAGATTCCACCTCCTTAGATGCTGAGACATATACTCATCCTATTCCAGCCTACCAACTTCTAGCTGGACAGGGCAATGACAATGCAGAAAAGGATGCTAAACTTGGTGCACACTACACAGTCCATGCAAAGAGCTAAGGATGCCATCACAACTTTGCTTTCTACAGCTGGTGATGTTGATTATGAGACTGGTGGTTCAGAAGAATTCTTTGGAGGTGAAGGTGGAGATAGTGAAGAAGAGCCATTGGACACAGGGGGAGAAGTAGGCTCTAGTTCAAGATCAGTCATGCCATCTTGGGCATTTTCAAAGCAATATGATGAACACTACTTCAAAACAACCCTGATTCAACTCATAAATCAGACAAATTCTGCTCTTAAAACCACCACAAATACCATCACCAAAAAGCTCCTTCAAGCACATCTTGCTTCTCTGTAACTACAACAAATCCAAGGCTTTCAACATGCTCAAGATGTCAACACTATCAAAGGTGATATTGATGAGATGAAAAAGGCCATTTCTGACAAGATGGACTCTAAACTTCCAGAAGCTACAATGCTTGACATTAAGAGACAACTCAGGAAAAATTCTGATCTTGCCACAAAGATAGATGCCTTGGATACAAGAATGACAGTAATGGAAGCATCTCTTATAGCAATTCATCTACACCAAGCTCAACCAACAGACTTGCTTCAGAAACTAGTGGCTGCACAAACCTCCTCCTCTACTCAGCTTGATGATAACAAAAAGGGGGAGAAAGAGAGTTCTAGGAGTGAGGGGGAGCAAAAAGTGCTCAACATTCAAGTTAGCAAAGTAATTGTGCCTACAATTACTATCTCAAATCCACCAGCTAAGGACAGTATTGATCTGACAAAGGAAGCAGCAGCTACTTTGAAAGCAGCTGAAAAGGAGCAGTTGAATCCAATCAACTGGGAGAAAATTGATGAGGATATTTAAAAGAAGTTTGGGCTAGCAAAGAAGCTAGAAAAGTCAGCCATTCATCACTCTCAAGTCAGGCAAATCTCTGTGAATGAAATGAGCATGAACTATCTGGAAAGAGGACAACAATCCTGCATCAAATCTCCAAAGGCTGAAGTACTTTTGAAGCCAAGGGTGAACTATCCAAAATCATCACTAAAGAACCCTTTGGATACAGTGTATGAGACACCAAAGCCTGATGAGAAGAAACTGTTGTCAAGATCCATTGTCTTCTACAAGGATCCAACTTATTCAGCTTTGAAAAGGAGAATTTCTAAAGTTTTCAGGAATGGTAAAGAAATTTGTGTGGTGGCTGGACATCCTCAATTTTCTGAAGCAAAGAGAGAGGAAAAGGCAAGATTGAAGCAAGAAATGAAGCAAGCTGCTCTAGATGCTAAAAAGGTTAAACAAAAGAAAGAGCAAGCTGCTATCTTGGCCAAGCTACAAACTGTGAAACCAACACAACAAATTCTTGCTCAGCCATCTGAAATCACTGAATCTCAAGATCCAAAGAAGCAAGTTGAACCACAACAGAAGAAATCTCACAGATACAAGGAATTGGCCAAAAGAACCAAAAGGAAATTGAACTTTGTTGGTAAGGAATTAGAGGATCAGTTTCCCAAGGAATCCATTCCAACTACAACTCAAGCATCAAAACCCTCAGTGGTATTTGAAGACATTAAGGTGGTGGATCCTTACAGGAACATTCATGGTGAACCTATTGTGCCTAAGGATGAACCAATAGACTGGGAAAGTCTACCAATTCTTGACTTCAATTTTCCAATCCTTAATAAGCCAAAAAGAACAAAGTCAAGAGCAGTCAAGAAAGTGAAGCTGTCACCTCTCAAATCCAAATCTCTAACCAAAGCTCATTCCAAAGTCATTTTCAAGTACAAGGGAGGAAAGGAGACTCAATGGCCACTTCACAGGATCCTTCAAGAAAGCCAATATGTGCTGATAAAGGTTTATTCATCATTCAAGAAGAACTTTCGATTCAATGTAACTGCAAGAAGACTTTTTCTAAAGAAGATTGAAGAACTGAGGAGTATTAGAGCTAAAGATGCACTCCCAAAGACTCTAACTATTCCTTACACATGGAGTAGAGTGCATCTAGGGCCCTACTGGCTGATGGAGTTCATGGATAACAAAGGAGTTAGAAGATTTTTCAGATTAGAAGACCAATTGAGCATCTCTAGCAATGAGACTCTTTTGGAAATGCAAGAAAAGCTAAATCTCTCAGAATCTGATGAACTGGAATTCCACAGATAGCTCCAAAATTAGATAGAAGAAAACAACAGAAAGCTTGGAAAGAGATCCAGATCTTCAAGGAATTAGATTAATCTGCTCAGGCTAGAGGAGCACCTTGAAAATGAATATGAGCTAATCTTTGTGCATTTTGTTATTCGAAGCACTTTACAGTTTTATATACTTACTTTTAAAGTTGTATTTTTAGGGTGTTTTGTTATCATCAAGTTTCTCTTAATTTATGGCTACAATTCCAGTAGACATAAATTGGGGGAGATTGTTGTGGATATGTTGTGAACTTGATGATTTCATTAATAAAACACTTTAGAAGATTTTACTTAGTGAAAAATGTAGCACTCGACGGATAAGGAATATAGTCCCGACGGATGACTCAATATAGTCCCGATAGATGATGATTTATTATCCATCGAGTGAGTAGCTTGTGTAATAATAAGTTTGTAGCACATTTTTGCATACAACTTGTTTGGATTCTGTAGTAGCGCTCAAGTCATGTTGACTTTAATTAGATATGCAGAATAGGTTGATTAATTGTACATAGATGATGTCTTGTAATTCTGCATAAATGAAATGAATTCAAGTGCAAGATAGCTACCCGACGGATAAACAACAATGCCACTCGACGGATGATCAACAAGGCAACCCCACGGATGATCATGTACCTGAAGGATAATCAATTCAAACATCTGTTGACAGTGACAACACAGTCACATGCGTCGAGTGTATGCAAAAGAAATATGGAAGCCTATTCAACTGGGTTTTAGAGAACAAAGAAGCATTTCCATTTCCATGCTATTATGAAGATATTCAAAGATGCGGGAATAGAGTAATGAAGCAGCATAATATTAAACTTGATAGGTTTTGTTTTATTATCTTGTCTTATTACTTTGTAATCTTGGTGATAAATAAACCAAGAAGTAGCAAATAGAATAACAAGAACAAGACTAAGAACATTATCTCAGAGAAACAATTATAAGCTGCATCCTTAACATTTCTCTGTAAACTTAGTTGTTCATATTTTGTAAGCAGCTGTGAGCTAATCTTGGTACACAGAGTTCTCTTGATATAATATATATATCTCTGGTGGATACATTCAAATCCACCAGAAAGTTTTTAAAGACTTGTGTTTTTAATTACTTGTGTTTTGATTTTACTAACTTCTTATTCCACACTTTGTAAATCAAACACTTATATATTATTAAGATAGAACATTTTATATTTCTTTTTGAAAAAGGTTCAAGAATTCCATTCAACCCCCCTTCTGTAATTCTTGTTGCATTGTTAGGGACTAACAGGAGTCGATGTTCCTGAGTATAGTATATATATATATATTTATATATATATAGTTTTCTATAACTACTAATCGGATAAGGTATATTCGATAGTTTTGAATAATAATCAAACTTATTTTCGATTATTCAAATAAAGATCGTACTTTCGTATAAGAGTATCTTTTGTTATTTATTATTCATTTCAAGTATGAATTTTAAAACTTCTACTTTAAATATTTTTATAAAGATTATCCTTATGGGAATATTATTTAAATAATAATATTCCGATATTTCCTAATATATCGGGATTGATTTATTTTATTAAATCATCAATACTCTAAACATTCTTTAAAATGTTTTTAAGTCTTCAAAATGATACTAAAAGTTAGAGCGGATCCCAAAACTCATTTTCAAGTTTAAGATCTTCCTTTTGAAGGGGACTTGAATACTCGCTCAAAAATCTGAGGGATCCGGCTCTGTGATGTATTTTATATTCGCAACGAGGATACTGTTTTGAGAAAACAATTTGATTACTTTCCCAACGTTCAAGAAGTAAGTCCATCAAATTGAGTCGGCATAAGCAACAGGCCGGGGTACGGTCTATGAAGGTGTAAGAGGCTGGGTGACAGTCCATCCACGCGTGAGTGGTCGGGTAACGGTCTAGCGCGAGGTCCTAATGCGGCCAGGGTGATGACCGGCGAGGAATTCATCCATCTACAGTAGAAAAGGTTACTTATTGGTATCTTTGCCTGATCAGCAACATATCAGGTTTATGCCAAAATTCTCTCCTTTCCAAATTTATTGGATATTGCAACTCTGTTTATAATTTGCATAACAGAGGTTTTCAAGGAGTGTATGAAATGTATATATATAGGTGTGTATATATATCGGGACTTAATGAAGTATCTCGTAACTTCATTCTGTATAATGATATTTCAAAGATTGAATCTATTCAAGTCTTATCTTGTAGTCTCATCTATGTGGTGAACTTTTGAAACTGATTATACCTTGAACGGTGGTAGTTCAATTAGTATTCCGAAAAGATATAAGTATATTGAAGTATCTTGTAACTTCATCTTTTCAACTTATATCTGGTTAATGATTATCTTATGCATGACAAAGATTTTCAGAAAAGCGTTGAGACAAGGTAAGATATATGAGATCACCTTGCAACGATATTTTTATACAGTTATAAACTGGAACTCTGCATATATTATGCATGGAAGAGGACTTCCAAGATTTTGAAAAGTATATATACATATATACTAAATATTTTGCGACTTGGTCGCGTTAAGATATCAAACTTGGTTCATTTTTACTTGACCAAGACTTTCATGACTACTATGAGAATACTCATATATTGTAAATTATTATACATATTATTTCGTGGGCTTGTTGCTCACCCTTGCTTTCTTCTTTCATCACACGTTCCGCAGTTTCCAGTAGACGTTGATGCCAATGTAGCTGAGGTAGGAACTACCAATAGGCTAGGCTTTCAACTTTTGATGTACTAGACTTATGTATATTTATGAATTGTAATAATTGCAAAGAATATGTAAATTTATTCAGAAACCCTTTTGAGGTGTAATGACTTATAATTGTGGAATAAAATGACTTGTGTTATTTTTTGGATATTCATCTCTAAGACTATAACTTGTGGTGTGTGTGTATATTGTGGGGTCACAGTACACAGTAGTTGGTTGATTATTAAGATTAAGTATTTTTAAGGGAAATGGAACTCGTGACAACCCGGATCCCCGACCCGAATTTGGGGGTGTTACAGAAATGGTATCAGAGCTAAGCGTTATAAACCTCAGAGATGATGCGACGTTAAGATAAGAAGTTCACTAAGATAATAAGAACTCTTGCCAAGTTCATAGTCAGACTACCTAACGTAGTACTGACGTTAAAACCCTTATAGGAACCCTTATAAATATCATGATAGAAGCGTAGTTCGTTATCGTATATGGTAGTGGGACTCCGAACCCTGAAGTTCAAGAGCAAAAATATGATGATGTTTTACTACATATTGGGGATCAGATTGTGGATCCAATGGAGCACCCTAATGAGGGACCAAATGATGTTCATATTAAGGATGTAGCGGTTGAAGATGTTATCCCAGAAGGGATTGTTGCTGAAAAGGATTCTGTGGAGGATCCTAACAAGAATGAAGAAAGGACCGATGAGGAAAGGATGACCTTGGTCAGGACGACTACTATAGGTAGGATTGATCGATAACTATCGTAGGTTCATTCAAGTTTGTAAATATAGTAGCCCTTTTAACGCGGCTTACTCGTAAGACTGAGAAGTTCGAGTGGATAGAGAAATGTGAGAACAACTTTTAAGAACTGAAGCAAAGGTTGGTGACGGCCCCTATGTTGGCGTTGCCGGATGGAAAAGGAAATTTTGTGATTTATAGTGACGCTTTGCATAGGGAATTAGGGTGCTTCTTATACAGCACAACAAGGTAATCACGTACACGTCAGGACAATTAAGGGAATATAAAATTCGATATCCCCACCCATGAGCTTGGGCTCATGGCAATAGTTTTTCCCTAAAGATTGGAGGCACTACTTGTATGGAGAAAAGTGCGAGATTTACACAAGCCATAAGTGCTCTAGTGCATTTTCACGCAGAAAGAGCTCAACATGCGCCAGAGGAGGTGGTTAGAGCTAATCAAGGATTACAATTATGAGATTCTTTATCATCCAAGAAAAGCCAATATGGTGGCTTACGCCCTTAGTAAAAAGGAGAGACTCAAGATGATAATGTCTTCGGAAGAATTGGTAAGAGATTACGAGAAAATGGAAATAGAAGTGAAGGTAACCGGAGCCGGTACCGAAAAGTTGTTTCAGATTGTAATGCAGCCCAAATTATTGAAAAAGATCATATTGTGCCAAAAAAATTGATGAATGAAGGAAGAGAGCCAATGACTGGAGAAGAGATTAATATCGAGAAAGATGATAAGGGAATAATGAGGTGGTCCTACAGAATTTGGATTCCAAATGTTCAAGAGCTTAAAGATGAGATCTTAGATGAAAGCCCTAGTTTGAGGAATAAGATTTAGAGAAAACCCTGAACATGATAGTCAGGGAGGTCGCCATCAAGATAGAAGGAACCCATAACATAATGAAGTGGAAAATGAGGATTCAAAACATGGAGGATGACCCCGATTATGGGGAGGAGGAGGGAACGTTCAGACTAAGAAAACAGAAGTCGAGTAAGGAAAGGAGACCTGAGACGGTACTCCTATTCGATAATTGATGGACCTTTCTAAACAGAACATAGACTATTATCCCCAACCACCACCCTGAGGAAACAATGCGGTGAGAAATTTTTCAGGACCTTTAAGTCGCTAAGCTCTCAGAGTTCCAAGGAACAAGTTGACCCAGTCGAGGCAAGAGTTTGGCTAAAGGAAATATAGGAATCATTTGAGATTCTAAATGATTGACGAATCACAAAATACTGTTTTTGTTACTTACCCTCGTAAGAGAGAGGCCACCCGCTGGTGAAAGGCCAAGAAAGACACGGGGCCAGAGGTTATAATAAATCGATTAAAGTTCAGTAAATTATTTTTGGGAAAGTACTTTCCAAGGTTATAGAGATAGTGTAAAAGCTTTAGAGCCAAACAAAGGCAGACGAGTATGATGAATTATGAATCTAAGTTGTAAAAGTTGTCAAGATTCGTTCTGAGGACAAGAATCCCATAACGATGTGATGTTTGAAGTCAATGATTAGTGGGTTCATGAAATAATTGTAAGAGAAAGGAAAATAAAAAGAAACTGAAGTGGATGAAGGAAGTGACCTTCAAGAATGTGAAGTGTAAGTAACGCATGTGAATTGATACCCAAAAGGGGGACGCCAGGTATAAAAGATATCTCAACATTAAGATGACTATTGAGATAAATAAAGAGGTAAATGAGTAGTTAGAACTAAAAAGTTCACGTTGAACACGACCAATATCTTCTAGAACATCCCTGTTATCATTACTAAATCAGGCAAGAAAAGAGGATTACTGTTGTTATCTTTTGGAGGCCATATTGATTGACCTCATTTTGAATAAGGATGCTATTGTGAAATTTGGTATAGACTATCGAGATGGGAATGATTAAATCAAATAATCTATCAAGGATATATGACTTAATTTATCCATGCAAGGATGCATGTACCTTTTTAAAGGTGGAATTAAGGATAGAACCTCGGTAACTTAAGATGAATCCTAGGGGAATGCATAAAGGTTGGAATTTTACCCTTAATAGGGACAATATGAGTTTTGACAGTATGAATTGGAAAGGATTAAGGTAACAACAACCTTTAAGGATCAGTGGAGAAATTTTTCAGAAGTATATAGACAATGATTCTGGTATTAGTAAATGGTATCTTTATATGCCCTGTGCCTAGGGTGTACCTGATGAAGGATTTAAGGATAACCTTAGAGGTTTTACAAGGAGAAAGGTTTTACAAGGAGAAAGGTAGTATTCAAAGTTCTCAAGAATAGAAATTTTGATAAAGGAAATATGACGTAATTATAATAATGCCAGGTGGGGCACGTGTTGAACCATAAGAAAGTATAGATCGACCCAATGAGGGTCGAGATTGGTGAAAACAAGAAGGACCCAAAATAAGAGACGTCCTAAGTATGATCGAGAGTCAGCCATGACAATGTTCACATCTAAAGACTAAGGCAATGACTTACGGAAAAATGGTGATTTTTTTCTCACCAGGACTTAATAAAAGCATTTTCACATAAGCAGTGATTGAAATGAGGTAGAAAATTTAGTTGGAGGTGGTTAAAATGACATTGATTGTAAGGAAATTTTACTATCAGGAAAAGCCAAAGAGATGGCCGACACTTTAAGTGTAAGAGGACAATTATAGGCGCTTGTGCCAGAGGAATACAATGATGATGGTTAAAGCCGTGAAGGTTGTATTATGGTTTGGAAAATTGACATTCCTTCTGATGACTGTGCAATACCCAACCGTAATAGTAGTTTGGTAAAGGTTTAATTCATGTAATCGCCATGAGTGGGCTATCTATCTTAGAAGGTACTATCTTGAGATAAGCCAGGACCATGTTACGAAATGACTAAATGAACCTTTGAGATGCATGTCTCCCAATAAAGACATATGGTTAATAATGGTATTAACCTGCTATCGTTACTTTTATTGAAACTCTTCTGTAATTTTATTTGCTTCATGTCATATGTATGTCAAGTTCGGGAATTTTCTTCATGAATCATGAATGGTGATTATGTTACCTCCTTAGAAGAATTCGATACGACAAGTATGGACTCCGTATTGTTAGCTATTAAGATTCCAAGGAAAACGAATAACTACGATAGGTCAACGATGGACCATAGTAATGCAGCGGTGATTCTGCGAGTAATGAGCCGATTACAACCGTAAGAGTTGGATTGGAATGGATATTGAGATTCCGTACCACTAATCGGGTCGTGGTAATATATAAGTTATTATTGATAGACCAACTAAGCCGAAAATTTACCTATGATATAATTATTCCTTCTTATCGATAAAGAGTAGTATTACTATACGAGGAAGGTTGTATGCAAGCATAGAATTCTAGTAACGATGTTGTCTAAAATGAAATCCCAGATTCGATTTTCGAAGTCGAGGGAGTTTCAAAGGTGATTGTTTATAAGCTCGCACAAGAGCATGGGTCCATGGAATGATGGACGGAATAGTAAATATTCAGGCACGTGAATTGCGATGTTATAATACTTGATGTTGATACATACATATATATATATGTTTTGTTCTCCTGTGATAAACCTCTATAGTTCAGAGGTAGATTCCAAGCCAGATATTTTGTGGCAGTATTTTATATATATATACAATTCTCTTCAATTCGTTCTTTTCTCTCCTTTTCATTTCGTGTAAGCTGAGAAGAACAACCCTTCCAGAAGGGGAGGTATTGCCGAATGACTATTTATCTGTTTGATAGAAGCCTAGTAGGATAACACATGTTGTTTAAATTGCTTGTCAAGTACTAAAGGATGGCAACCTTCTGTACTAACTATGCAACATAATAAGTGTTCATGATCATAGTGATCTCTCAATAAATTCCTTTACTTCTATATGATTGATCAAACTTTGGAAAATAGAAGCAACTGAAAAAGGAGTAGTAAAAGTATGGTGGTATTCGGACTGAAAACACATTCGTGATACTAAGGTTGACGCATTTATTAAAAGGTTATACAACGCTAACGAACAAAAGTGTAACCAGTATAATATTCGGTACGGAAGATAGTATCGATTACGAACTAGAAAAGAGTGGGTATTGAGAAGCAAAAGCTATAACGCAAGAAGCTATGATGAGAGTCTGTGCAATAGACTTGAATGAATTTGGAATGATCACTTAACACGGATTGAGTTTTCTTAGGACAATGGATCGTATGCCAGTATCGGAATGTCACCTTATGAGACCCTTGAGGGAAGACAATGTCGATCTCCCTTATGTTAGGATGAAGTTGTAGAGCGCAAGATGCTCGGACTAGCAGTGGTCCAAAGGACCAATGAGATAATATATCTAATCAGAGGACGACTGGTAGTAGCCCAAGATGGACATAAGAAGTAAGCTGATTTGACAACGAAAGGACAAAGAGTATGAAGTAGGGAACCTATTATTGTTAAAGGTATTCCCTTGGAGAGGATTAATGAGGTTCGGAAAGGAAGGAAAGCTAAGTCCATGATTTGTTGGACCCTTGGCTATATTAAGATGTATTGGGAAGCTGTCAAATGAACTGGCCCTACCCCGGAACCTGCAGCAAGTCCATAACATGTTCCACATATCAATATTAAGGAAGGATAATCCGAATGTCAGATATATAAGGGAATACGAGCGCATAGGCATGCAACCAAACTTGACCTATATGGAGCAACCAGTAAGGGTTATGTATTGAAAGGAGCAAGTGCTTAGCAATAGGGTTATCAGACTAGTTAGGGTTTTTTGGTAAAACCACAATATGGGAAGAATTGACTTGAGCTAGAAAGTGCAATGCTAGAAAAGTATCCCTATTCATTTTCTATCTGATTCCGGGACGGAATCTTTTTAAGAAGGGGAGACTGTAATAACCCCAAATTTTGGAATTTTTGAGACACTGATGAATAGTAACTTTTGCTGATTATGCTGATTAAGGAAATTTTTCATGCCACACTATGTAGGAGTTTTTTTATTGATATTCTGAGATCTTATTAGTGCTCCATAAAATATATGAGTGTATGTAAAGATCGTCAGAATCCAAATAGGAACACTTTGATTTTTCCCAAAAATCCACTAGACACCGAAAGGATTGAGTATAAGGTAACATGATTAAAATGATTTTAATTCAAGGATTTTAAGAAAGGATCATTAAAGGACTACAAAATATGAAGAGAGGGTTATGGAAGCCTAAGTAATAAGATCCCAAATATGATCCCTCAAACGATCACCGAGAACGAGAGTTAAGCGAACCGTAAAACAAATAAGTGACCAAGGATCAAGCTTATACAAGTAACCAAAGGATTAACCAAATAATTAAGCACTAATAAAAGAGATTAGAGGAGGATGACATCATCAAACCATAAGGGAAGGACATGTGGAAAAGGAATGATGCAAGCAATGATATGAGCAAGTGATGCCATCACTTCATCAACATATTTGTTCAAAAATCTCCTCCACCAAGCATTTCTTTCTCATTTCCCAAGGAAAAACAAGAAATAAAAAGCTCTCCCCCATTTTTTTCTTCTTCCATTCGGCCTTTTCATAAAAATGGTGAAATAGATTTTCAAAACTCAAGCTCTAGGCCATGGAAAATTGCAAGGTTTATTTATTTGGATCCTATATTTCATAACTTAGTTATGCTATAAGTTTGGATCCAAGAATCCAAGGTTTACCTAGTTAAATAATTCCTAAAAATTTAGGGTGAATAGTAACTTTCAAGAACAAATTTTTGATTCTTGATTTTATTTGTAAGGTCAAGGTAGCTTAAGCATAGATCAAGGCTTCCATGGGCATTCCAAGGATCTTTCATGGATTAAAAGCTTCAAGGAAGGTATAACTCTTCATGATCTTAGTCTTAAGTTTTTTTTGTTTGGATTTCCTAATGTTTAGATGACGGGTTAGTGTAATGGGAGTGTAATCATGTTTAGAGCTTTGTTTAGTAAGTGGTTTTGTTGATTTTGGAGTTAGGAGTGATACTTGTTGGATTTGAAGTTCTTGGTCACATTTTGACTTGGTTTTGATGAATAAGTAGAGATATTGTGTTATGGTTGAATGATCTTGTATTGTGGTTGAATGATGGTGAAATGGTGTTTATTGGTGGTGGTTTGATATTGAATTGATTTGGTAAAATTTGGGAATCGCTAAGTTATAGCCGTCGTAATGCCCAATTTTTCTTAGACTGTTTTGTGCATAACTTTTGCACCCGAACACTCACTGCCATGAACTTACGATTACCATGCTTAGAAAGTTTATGATTCAAGCTTCGTTTTGATATGTCGTTCGCTTAGATCCGATTTACGGTTTAGGAGAAACGACCATTTTAAGTAATGGCATTTCGCGAGCAAACCCCGAAACCTTGAGTAACTTTGAGACCATAATTGAGACCCGTAAATGATTAATCGAAACACGAAACAATTATGTAAGGTGGATTAGGCAGTTGGTAAAGTACTCGCGAAAGAGTCGCCTTAAAATTCATAACGGTTAATTTATTAAAATTGGTGGAGCCGAGGGTACGCAAACGATTAACGCAAATCGTTAAGCGTATAAGCGACCGTTAGGGTATGAGTGAGTTTTGACTAGTTTCTTAAGCGACCGTGGTCTAATTTCGGATTATGTTTTTGTTCATAGGTTACCGGACCCACTCTAAGCTTAAGTCTATCCCGGAACACTCAGGCAAGTTTTCTACCCGTATAACTGTTGTTGTGATGTATATGTGTATATGCATTATCTTGTGATAAGTGAATGATTGTTATTAGCAAATCTTGTGATATATTGGAGCATGTTGATATGATATATATGCATTCCTGTTTCATAATCTTGATATTCTATTGTGAATTCAAATGCTTATAAACTGCATATTACCTATGCTAGAGATAAGTAGTAGTTGCGTATACCCTTAGTATAGAGGACCCAAAGGTAAACATTTTTCTAAACCGGGAGTCGATGTTCCCGAGTATAGTATATATATATATATATATATATATTTATTTTTATATATATAGTTTTCTATAATACTAATCGGATAAGGTATATTCGATAGTTTTGAATAATAATCAAACTTATTTTCGATTATTCATATAAAGATCGTACTTTCGTATAAGTATATCTTTTGTTATTTATTATTCATTTCAAGTATGAGTTTTAAAACTTCTACTTTAAATTTTTATAAAGATTATCCTTATGGGAATATTATTTAAATAATAATATTCAGATATTTTCTAATATATCCGGATTGATTTATTTTATTAATTCATCATTACTCTAAACATTCTTTAAAATGTTTTTGAGTCTTCAAAATGATACTAAAAGTTAAAGCGGATCCCAAAACTCGTTTTCAAGTTTAAGATCTTCCTTTTGAAGGGGACTTGAATACTCGCTCAAAAATCTGAGGGATCCGACTCTGTGGTGTATTTTATATTCGCAACGAGGTTGCTGTTTTGAGAAAACAATTTGGTTAGTTTCCCAACTTTCGGGAAGTAAGTCCATCTAATTGAGTCGGCATAAGCGACAGGCCGGGGTACAGTCTATGAAGGTGTAAGAGGCTGGGTGACAGTCCATCCACGCATGAGTGGCCGGTAACGGTATAGCGCGAGGTCCTAATGCAGCCAGGGTGATGACCGGCGAGGAATTCATCCATCTACAATAGAAAAGGTTACTTATTGGTATCTTTGCCTGATCAGCAACATATCAGGTTTATGCTAAAATCCTCTCCTTTCCAAATTCATTGGATATTGCAACTCTGTTTATAATTTGCATAACAGAGGTTTTCAAGGAGTGTATGAAATGTATATATATAGGTGTATATATATATCAGGACTTAATGAAGTATCTCGTAACTTCATTTTTTATAATGATATTTCAAAGATTGAATCTATTCAAGTCTTATCTTGTAGTCTCATCTATATGATGAACTTTTGAAACTGATTATACCATGAACGGTGGTAGTTCAAGTAGTATTCGGAAAAGATATAAGTATATTGGAGTATCTTGTAACTTCATCTTTTCAACTTATATCTGGTTAATGATTATCTTATGCATGACAAAGATTTTCAGAAAAACGTTGAGACAAGGTTAGATATATGAGATCACCTTACAACGATATTTTTATATAGTTATAAACTGGAACTCTGTGTATATTATGCATGAAAGACGATTTCCAAGATTTCGAAAAGTATATATACATATATACTGAATATTTTGTGACTTGGTCAGCGTTAAGATATCAAACTTGGTTCATTTTTACTTGAACAAGACTTTCATGAGTACTATGAGGATACTCATATATTGTAAATTATTAAACATATTATTTCGTGGGCTTGTTGCTCACCCTTGCTTTCTTCTTTCATCACACAACAACAGATAGACAAGATGAACATGACCAAGCTCCCAATTCGCGAGCGGATAGGAAACGTTCCGCAGTTTCTAGTAGACGTTGATGCCGATGTAGCTGTGGTAGGAATTACCAATAGGCTAGGCTTTCAACTTTTGATGTACGAGACTTATGTATATTTATGAATTGTAATAATGGCAAAGAATATGTAAATTTATTCAGAAACCCTTTTGAGGTGTAATGACTTATAATTGTGGAATAAAATGACTTGTGTTATTTTTTGGATATTCATCTCTGAGACTATAACTTGTGGTGTGTGTGTATATTGTGGGGTCACAGTACGCAGTAGTTGGTTGATTATTAAGATTAAGTATTATTAAGGGAAATGGAACTCGTGACAACCCGGATCCCCAATCCCGGATTTGGGGGTGTTACAATTACTCTAGATCTCAAAGGAGTACCTGATTTCAATTTTTTCTTTTCTTTTATTTTCTTCAGATAAGTGAGGCTTATCAAATATGTAGTTCATCCTTAAGATTTACTGACATCAGAATTTGACAGATAAGAAGCAATAATCTAGTTTGTGACTTAGTAATAAGATACAGGAAGTAAATTTAACTAAGATCAAAATCAGAATTTGCTTGTGTTATTGATTTCCACATAAATAACTAATTCAAACATGGGATACATAGTTTGTTAAAGACTACTAAGTCAGCATCTAACAAGATAATCCTCATTGGATTGAATAGTCAAGAACATTCAAAACACTTTCAGAGTTTATAGAATCACATCAGATAATAAGTAGTGTTTAATATGTTACAATTTAAGCACAAATTACATTGAGATAAGAAAATATGTAAACACTGATCATAAAGTATGATGTATGAGAGCAAAAACTAAACAGATTTTGAGAAAGAACCTGAAACCATTCCAAGTTCATTTACCAGTCTTGTAAAAGTAGCTTCATATAGTGGTTTTGTGAAGATATCTGCTAGTTGTTGATCTGTTGGAACAAAATGCAATTCCACTGTACCTTCCATCACATGTTCCCTTATGAAATGGTACCTAATACTGATGTGCTTTGTCATTGAGTGTTGAACTGGATAGCACTTTGATTATCACAGTATATAGGTATTTTAGAAAATTCTAACCCATAGTCCAATAACTGATTCTTCATCCAAAGAATCTGTGCACAACAGCTTCCTGCATTAATATATTCTACTTCTGCAGTTGATGTGGAAATTGATTTCTGTTTCTTGCTAAACCAAGAAACCAATCTGCCTCCAAGAAATTGGCAGCTTTCACTAGTGTTTTTCCTTTCTATTTTGCATCCTGCAAAATCTGCATTTGGGTAACCTATTAGCTTAAAATCTGATTCCCTAGGATACCACAATCCTAGATCAGCTATACCCTTGAGGTACTTGAAAATTCTTTTCACAACTATTAGATGACGTTCTTTTGGATCAGCCTGAAATCTTGCACAAAGATATGTAGCATACATAATATATGGTCTACTTGCAGTTAAATAGAGTAAAGAGCCAATCATACCTTTATAGTTAGTAATATCTACTGATGCTCCAGTATCTTTATATAACTTGGTGATAGTGGCCATGGGATTTGATGCAGTAGAACTGTCTTGCATGCCAAATTTCTTGAGTAGATTACTGGTGTACTTGGATTGACTGATAAAAGTACCTTCTTCAGTTTGTTTGACTTGAAGTCCCAGAAAATAACTCAACTCTCCCATCATACTCATTTGATATCTTGACTACATTAACTTGGACAATCTTTCACAAAGTTTTATATTTGTAGAGCCAAAGATGATATCATCAACATATATCTGTACCAAAAGTAAGACCTTTCCATGGTTGAGGTAGAATAAATTCTTGTCAATTGTGCCTCTGTGAAATCCACTGTCCAGAAGGAATTGAGCCAGAGTCTCATACCATGCTCTAGGAGCTTGCTTAAGGCCATAAAGTGCTTTGTCAAGCCTGTAGACATGATTTAGAAATTTGGATCTACAAAGCCCGGAGGTTGTTCAACATATACCTCTTCTTCCAATTATCCATTGAAAAAAGCACTTTTCACATCCATTTGAAAGACTTTAAACTTCTTGTGAGTAGCATAAGACAAAAAGATTCTTATAGTTTCCAATCTAGCAACTGGAGCAAATGTTTCATCATAGTCAATACCCTCCTATTGAGAGTAACCTTTAGCAACTAGCCTTGCTTTGTTTCTTGTAATTATGCCATCACTGTCAGTTTTATTTCTGAACACCCATTTTATACCAACAATTGATCTGTCCTTTGGTCTTGGTACTAGGGTCTAGACTTTATTTCTTTCAAATTCATTTAACTATTCCTGCATTGCTTGCACCCAATCAGCATCTTGAAGAGCTTCTTCCACTTTCTTTGGTTCAGTCTGAGATAGAAAGGAATGATAGAGACATTTATTTGTTGTTGTTCTAGTTCTGACACCTGCTTCATAATCTCCAATTATTAAGTCAGGTGTGTATGATTTAGTCCACTTCCTTGCAGATGGAAGTTGATCTCTAGAACTGGATCTTCCCCATGATCCATGTTGTCTCCATCAGCATTTTCTGATGCTCCCCTAAAGTTATGCTCTCTGAGATTCCAGAATTTGAGTTGGATCCTTCAGGAATTGAAGAATTAAAGTTTCCAGAATTGTCAGAATTTGGCTCATCAGAACTTGATGAATCAGATCTTGAAGAGCCAGTGACTGGTTCTGATGCTTCTTGAGAGTCTTGACATGTGGTATGATCATTAGCTCGCTCCGCCTGAACAGGTGCATTTTCCTTTGGAGCAGTTACCACAGTTTCAATGACATCAGAATTTAACCCATCAGAACTTACATGATCAGGATTTAGGTCATCAGAATTTACAGAATCAAAATTTATATCTTCATTTTCAAATCTCAGCTGATCATGATCATTGAAATCTTCAAGTCCAATAACCTTTTTATCATCAAAAGATACATTGATAGATTCCATGACAAACCTTATTCTTAAATTGTAGACTCTGAAGGCTTTTGTGGAAAGTGGATATCCAACAAAAATTCCTTCATCAGCTTTTAGATCAAATTTTGACAGTTGTTCAAGATGAGTCTTAAGAACAAAACACTTACATCCAAATACATAAAAGTATTTCAGATTTGGCTTCTTTTTCTTCACCATCTCATATGGTGTTTTTCCATGCTTGTTTATGAGTGTAGTATTCTATATAAAACAAGTAGTCTGCACAGCTTCAGCCCAAAAATAGGTTGGTAGCTTTGCTTCATCAAGCATAGTTCGTGCAACTTTAATAAGAGTCATGTTCTTTCTTTCTACAACTCCATTCTGCTGTGGAGTTCCAGGTGCAGAAAATTCCTGCTTTATTCTTTGCTCTTTGCAAAACTCTTCCATGATTGAATTCTTGAACTCAGTGCCATTATCACTTCTTATTATTTTAACAGAATCTTTGACTAACTTATCCAGCTGTCTGACATGATCAGTTAGAGTAGATGCAGTTTCTTTCTTCTTGTGCAAGAAATACACCCAAGTGTATCTTGTGAACTCATCCACTATAACCATAACATATTTCTTCTTTAAAATAGACATGACATTGACTGGACCAAATAGATCAACATGCAGTAAGTGATAAGGCTCAAGAATTGAGGATTCAGTTTTGCTCTTGAATGAAGATTTTAATTGCTTTGCCTTTTGACATGATTCACAAAGACCATCAGGAGCAAATATTGATTTTGGCAGTCCTCTCACAAGATCTTTCTTTACTAGCTCATTTATGTTGTTGAAATTTAAATGAGAGAGTCTTTTGTGCCAATTCCAGCTTTCTTCAATTGATGCTCTACTTAACAGACCGATTGCAGAACCATCAGAATTTGTTGAAAGTCTGGCTTAATATATATTACCATGTATGTAACCTTTCAGAACCACTTTGCCTATAGAATTACTTACAACTTCACAGTGTTCTTCAAAGAAATCTACATGATAACCTCTGTCATAGATTTGATTCACACTTAGCAGATTGTGTTTAAGTCCTTAGACAAGAGCTACTGTTTCAATTATGACATTCCCAAGATTGATATTGCCATATCCCAGAGTCTTTCCCATGTTGCCATCTCCATAAGAAACTCCTGGGCCAGCTTTCTCCACAAAGTCTGATAGCAGGGCTTTATTTCCAGTCATATGTCCTGAACATCCATTATCCAGAACCAGGATGTTTTTCCTGTTGCCCTGCAATCACAAAGACCCTGCAATCACAAAGACCACTATTGATTAGTTTTAAGGACCCAGACTTGCTTAGATCCTTTGGCCTTGTTAAGTTTGTTAGCATTTGCAGCGGATTTAGTTTCAGAATTTATGCTAACATGCTTTTTATCAGACTTTATATCAGACTTTGCATCAGAATTTACACTAGAAGGAATTACACAAACTTTCTTTAAAGAAGGTTTTATTTCATAATAATCATAGTACAAACTATGATATTCCTAACAAGTATAAATAGAATGCCATAAACTACCACAATGAAAACAAGGACTTTGTGGTTTAAACCTAACATACTGACTCTTAACTCCTGTTCTAGGAGGTAAAGAGTTTATATCTTTATTTTTCCTATAAAAATAAGCAAGATGGTTAGAGTTTCCACAATTATAGCATTTCTTTCTAGGAGCCTTAGGAACATGCATATAATTATTACTTTTATTCACACCTTCCTTTCCATTCCTATTTTTCCTAGCTTCCTTTACCTTGTTCACATTTTTAATCTCTTTCAGCTTATACTTAAGCTGCTTCTTTGTCATTAAGACAATGTTTACTAAAGCTGGTTTATCCTGTTTTAATTTGTCAGAAGTTGACTTTTCTTTGACTTCTGTTTTAGAGTCTTTCATCTCTTCAGAATCAGACACAACAGTTTTTGTAACAAATTTAACAGGATTTATCTTTGGCTTTTCAGTCTGTTTGATAGCAATTGGCTTAATTGGAAAATTCCCTTTCTCATTTTTATCATCTTTATAACCTAACCCCTCTCTCCAGTTTCCACTACTTAGAATATTCTGAGTTGTTCTGCCTGAGTTAGTCCAAGTCCTGATGATTTCTCTTTCTTTTTCTAATTCATTTTTTAGATAATCATTCTATTCAAGCAATTCATTCTTAACATATACAGCATTATTTCTCTCTGTCTGAAAAGTGTTCATCTTGACTAACTCTTCTTCAAGATAGCTATTTATGTTTTTGTACTTTAGATTTTCAGATTTTAATCTTTCATTCTCTAAAGTCTGATCTCTATAGCTAATATAAATGTTTTTCAGAAATAATCTCAACTCAGTAATATCTTCTGTATCAAAAGCAAGAGTTGATAGGGGTACCTTTAGTTCGGCAGCATCAGAACTGCTATCAGTATTTGCCATTAAGGCATAGTTCACCTCTTCTTCAGATTCTGAAGTGTCTACCCAGTTTTTCTTCTTTGTGATAAGTGCCTGGCCTTTATCACCTTTTCCTTTCTTGCAATCAGGAGAGATGTGGCCTCTTTCACCATAATTGTAGCATTTGACATTTGAGTTGTCTCCTCTGTCAGACTTTCCTCCTTTTCCTTCAGTCCTTCGGAACCCTTTCTTGTCAGAACTTCCACCTATTCTGGAAAACTTCTTACCCTTTCTGAATTTCCTGTAGGCTATCTTTGTGATACCCTTCACCATAAGAGCACACAGTTGCATCATCTCTGCATCAACATCCACTTCAGATAAATTTTCAGGTTCTGAATCATCATCATCAGAATCTGATGACTCTGAATCAGACTGTATGATGAGAGCCTTTTCTTTTGCCTTCCTAGAGACAATTTATAACGATTCGTGTATTTTTGAATTATTTAAATATGTAATTATGGAAGTATTAATTAAATAAAATATGTGTCATGGTTTCGGCAGAAGTATGTTGATATATACTATTTGTCTGTGATTTATTGGTGTAAAGGATTGGAATGTGTAGTTAAAGATTGAGTTATATTGTTCTGTATTATTTTTAAAGGTGATTTTATTACAGTTTTAAATCCGTAAATATTTGGATTGTCTCTAAAATTAGTTTTATGATTTTAAAATTTCAATAATTATTTTTGGGATTTTACAAAAAATTAAAAATCAAAATTTTATCAATTATATAATCCTGTATGATTTTCTGATTACATTTAATTGTAAAATCCGTATTTAATTCCAGAATTTTTCAAAAATCACAAAATTCATATTTTTCTAAGTTTATAATATTTTGAGAATTTTGAAATTATTTTGGTAATTTTCGGGATTAATTTCACCCGCGCGTTGTTTCGTTAATTATTAAAAAGCGGGTATAAAGTGCACTTCGAAAATGGTTTTAAAATTTTGAAAGTTATGTTTTCATAAACTTCGGGATATTTATAACAATTTAAGACTGTTTCCGTGATTTTCTGAAATTGTTTTACGTGCAGCTCGGATCGTTAATTGTTAAATGCGGGTACGAGTTGCACTTCGAAAATGCTTTAAAATTTTGGAATTTATCCTATTAGTTTTGGAATTCTTTTAGGAAATTTTAATAGTATTTTGGGGTCATTCTGATTAATATTTATTTGCAAGTTATGTCGTTAAATGAATAAAATCGATCCATAATTGGGCTTCCACTCGGGGAAACGGGACACGTGTTTTATTCTGAAAGATCAGGCAGATACGTGGTAAAATTTCTACATCTCATTTTTTTTCTTATTGATTTCATTTTACTTCCTCCCTATCTCTTCCATGATAGTAACGTCAATCTCCCCTCTCGGTTTTCCGATTCTATGTCTCTCGAATCTCGTTGTTCTTTCTCTGCTTCCCTGGAATTACTAGCGTTTCGATCTCTCTCTTGTTTCCCTGGTTGCAACGCCACTGCCGCTGCTTATTTCCGGTTGGGTTCCAGTCATCGCCTAGGGTTTTAATTTCGGTTAGCTTTGCTAATATATATACACGTACGTATATGTGTACGCCTGTGTGTATGTATTGTGATGCCTGGGTTCTGTGTTTTTGATTTGCCACTTGCTCTATTCTGATTCCGACGATCATGTCACCACTGCCGCGCGTGTATGCGCGTGCTGGTAGCGCGTGTATAGGTCAGTCGGTGGTCTGGATTGTTGGATTGCTGTTGTGATTCTGTTACGCATAATCTGATTGAATTATTGGATATTATTGCAGGGAATTAATTGATAAATATTTATGAAATATATATGTTCCGTGCGGGTTAAATTTTCAGTTATCGGTAGAATTTATTCGGAAACCCGAATATTTTTGGGCATTACCGCCGTCAGCGATGAGCCTTGGCGAGCCGACGGTGGACAGTGATGAATCATTTCTGAGTCCTAATTTAATAAACAAATGTAAAATGCGAATAATAATTAATAGTAGTGTTGAATTGGTGTTTGGAAAATTATAGATGTTGGTTGTTGAGATTATGAATTGCTGTGGTGAATTGACGTGGATTGTATTCGACGGGTAGTCCGATAAACGAAGGAAACGCTGCCCGATTTCCTTATATATGTGTGTGTGTGTATGTGTTTTATACGAACTTGGTTATATGATATGATGAAATATTTTTCCAAATCGATAACCCTAATTTCGTAAAATAAAGAGTATATGTATTTCCCGAAAACGAACACCGAACCAATTTTTGAGATTGTGAACCCGACTTGTTTCGTGTGTTATTATAATATAAATAATTACGAGTCGGGTTTGAATATCGTTGGGTAAAATTGGTATCGAGGATATGTCAAGCATACCTAAACGTCTAATGTAGGGTATTTCAACCCTGTAGGTTATAGTCGAAAACCTAGTAGTGGACGATGGACTAGAGATGACCTAGTAGTCAGTCGACGAGCTCAGCAGAGTTTCAACAGAAAACCTTGAGTATCAAAGTCGAATCCAATGGGATCTAGTGGATAGACGATAAAGCCTGAGCGACAGAGTCGGCTCAGAGTCGATCAGTAATAGTTATAAAGCCCTGTAAGGCAAGTACTTCTGAACTTTTCTTCAAGATATATCGCAAATATTTTTGAACTGTTTCATAATATGTCGCTATTATTCAAAATAACTCCTGTTTTATATTGCAAGTATTCTAAACTATTTACCCTTGAACCCTGATTTTCTTGATCTTGAGCCGTAAGCCTTATTATTTGTAAACCATCCTTTGTTGATCCTCAGATACTAAATCACACAAATGTGATACTACTCCCCAAATGTATAACTACCAAACACTAAACACTGGAACAAAATTGTTTGAAAACACAGAAACTTTTATACTCCAACCACTCTTTATAACATCAAAGAACTATACCTTGAAAAATCACTATTTGTCTAATACCTGATTCTTTTACAAATTAAAAGTCGTTTCTTTTACATACCCTGATATACCCTTGTGATGTCCATGAGTTTCCTTATGTTTTATTCAAATGTTTAATCATCATTGACTATGATCTTGTGTTATCGAATTATATTGTTTATCATATTGAACTGCTTAAGGATTGGATATTTTTTATATATGTGGACCAGATTCATGGTCAGACTATACCAATGGTCAAGTTAGGCCAATGTGTGCCTTGGATCCAGTAATTAGAGCAGTGTTGTGTGCTTTGCTCGGAGTTAGTGCGTGACTGATTAGCAGCCTAACCTTGGTTTTAAAACTTAAAATGAATATCCAATTCTAATGATTGTTTAACAATGAACTTGATTCCTCTGAATCATCTCGTTTGATCATTGATTAACCTCAATTATTGTCATGGTGACTTGCTGAGCTAGTTAGCTCACTTTTGCGAATCTTTTTATGTATTCTACAGTTAAAGAAGGATACAGTTGATAGCGAGGTTTCCCGGTTCAATAAACGAGCTAGGACCCCAGATTGAATTGGATCGAGCTAGCAGGAGCTTATTACGGTAGTGAGATAGTAAGATTGTAAGAATAATTCCATTATGAGTTGTAAATTAAATTAGTTGGGATTTGGTGCGTTATAATAAAAGTTAAGGTTGTGGCTTGTTTTCATACTTAACCTGTTACGATCCGTGGTTATGTAAAGCAGGGTCATTGCAAATAATATTTCTTATACAGGTTTTTATATGGTGTATTTTTTGTGGACCCCAAACCTCTGACCCGGGTTTGGAGGGCGTCACAGGTTGGTATCAGAGCTACAGGTTATAAGTCACTGAAACAAGCCTAGATTGTCGGGATTGGGTAGAGGGTTAGGATTAGGAATAGGAAATAGAAAGATAAGACGTTGTGAGGTTGAGTGCGATTTTATAGTAGGTCTCCGGCGTGGTTCGTAGTGCAATTTGGGATTCTTAGCTTGCGACGTGATTTCCAGACAACGGCAATGGCAGATCCTGATTTCCCTGTATTGTTTGATCATTTGGAGCTTTCTGTTCGAGGATCGTCATCTTCTCTCAGATTTGATTTACATCTTGTTCCTCCGTCAGTATTAATGGTACTACCTTCTGTTATGACAGTTGCACCTTTTCAAGTTATTCTATGCTATTCTACCACCTCTTGATACGGGACTACCTATTTAAGAATCTCCATATATTTATTCTTGTTTTACTAGACATTCGGCTGTAAGTGTGTCTCATCAGTTTACCCTACATCCTGTTCTATACCCTAGTTTAAAACTTTTCCTATGAAGCAATAGTACCTACTAGGATGGATTCGAGAGCTGCAATAAATGGTGAGCACCTGAGATATAGATAAATGTGAGAAGAAGATTAGAAAGAAGATTTAAGTGTTTCGGAGGATAGCTGCTACCAGATTAAAAGAAGCCATTAGTGACTAGGCCACCGGTGATTAGTTGTGGGATGGATTAGATGAATTTTGAAAAGCTAGAGAGAAAAGTATAGATCTGGAATTTTCGTAGAATTAAATGATGGTGCTATAATAAATGCGATATGTAAAGTAGTGATGTGATGTGATATGAGGAAATTTTGTTCTATGAACTAGACTTGTTGATTATTGGATAACCTGTTCTACTTAACGACTGCAAAGTTAATGACGGGAGCATTACCAGTATGGAAGTTTTGATATGAAGCTACGAATACGATAACACGCAACGATAATTGAAGTGATCGTTGATTAAGGAAGGCAAATGGACCTAATAAAGGAGAGAAGGTAGATTAAAGTGAGTGGACCTTTACGTGATCGTTCCTTTAATTTGGTACCTTGTTATAGGTCAGAAGGACAACAACCACCTCATATAGTAAGGACAACCAAATTTATGATTTTCAAAATTTTAACAAGTTTTCGAAAAAGATTTTTCCTTACAAAATTTCTAAGAGCCTTTTTGAATAAAAATAAGTTTAAACATTGGTTGTCAAGTTACTACTTGAGTTTCTTGTTTGTCAAAAGACTCGGATTAGTTGGAAGGACACTTATTTTAGATTTAGTATTGTTAATTCAGAGGACAAAGTGATCCGTGATTATGAAGAAGTTGGTTACTCCCAACAGAAAGGTACAAATATTGTTTGATAAGAGTAACAACAGAATCAGCGTACGGAGCAATTACTCATCCAATTATAGGACTATCCAAGTTCAAAGAATTCATCGATCTAACAGAAGCCTGAGTATGACTGAAGGAGATTGAGAAGATTTCCAGATTTTCCTAAAAGAAGAATATTATTAACAAAAGGATCGCTATTTTGAATGATTTGGGGTTATTCTAAATTAAAAGAGAAAACTCGAGGTTATCTGGTAGGGACGCCATTATGATCGAATTGTTAAAGTATTCTACGTATAGGTGCGATGTTAAAGACGCAAGATCTAAAGTGTAAGGATCTACCATAATGCTTAGTTTGCGAAGGCATTCCAGCATACTTTCTAAAGTTGACATATGACACAATTGGGATATGATCGAACAAGCTCGAAAGATGAATACAAGTGAAATGTGGATGGTGACCAATGGTATCGTTCTTGTCTTCAATATTACAGCGTATATTCCTTTTTAATTCTTTAAAATGTATGAACTTTTTTTCTTAATAAACTCCTTATGATGATATCAAAAAGGAGTGTAATAACCCCAATTTTTGGAAATTTTTGAAACCCTTATGAATAGTGTTTTTGCTGAATGAGAAAACTTTTCATGCCACACTATGTACGGGTTCTGTTATGGATATTCTGAGATTTTATTAGTACTCTATATGGTATATAAGTGTATGTAAAGATCGTCAGAATCCAATTCCGAACACTTTGATTTTTCCCGAAAATCTACCAGATACAGAAAGAATTGAGTATAAGGTAACAGAACAAAAAGGATTTAAATTCAAGGATTATAAGAGAGGATCATGAAAGGAATATAATGTATTGAGAAAGGTTAAAGAAACCTAAGTAATAAGATACCAGGTATGATCCCTCAAACGATAAACGAAAACGAAAGTTAAGCGAACCGGATAACAGATCAGCGGTCATTAGGCAAGCAATTAGGAGTTAATCAAGGAGGTTAGGGATGATGATGTCATCAAACCAACAAGGTGCGGACAAGTGGAAGCATTATGACATGTGCAAGATGACATAAGTATGACAAGGGGTTTTGTTTTGTTGGTTGATTTTGGGCCATGTAAAATTTACCATGGTAAAAAGCTAAAACATTTTCCAAGGCCAAAAAGGAGAAGCAACCAAGCAAATATCATAAAACACAAAAATTAGAAGTTGACTTTCCCATTTCAAGAAGAAAGCTCTCGGCTAAAACAAACCCAGCAACTTCAAACTGCCATATCTCCTTCAATACTCACTCAAATGTTGTGTTCTATAGCTCGTTGGAAAGGTATTGAGATTTCCTACAACTCTTGTTCACAAGTCTCTTCCAAATAAGCATGGTAAGACCCTCATTTTTACAGTTCTTTAAATAGGACTTTTAGAAACTTCAAAGCCTAACTTTGTGTTCTTGATTTCTTTGGAAATATCAAGCTTGTAGGAGGCTCCCTAAGGCTTCCTAGCAACTTAACACCTCCCAAGGAAGGTATAAATCTTCACACCCTTTAGTAATAAGTTTGAATGTTGAAGTTTGGAGATGGTTTGGATGGATGAGTAGTAATTTGAATGATAAGCATGATCCGAGCTTAATTGTTAAGTAGTTTAGTTGAATTTGGAGATGTTATAATATATGATTGGATTGAGATCCTTGAGCTTATTATGACTTAAATCAGTATCATTGATGTGTATCTTGAGTTGTTGTTGATTGGTAGTTGGATTGATATGATTTGGAATGGTAAAAATTTGGGAAATCGCGTAAACATAGCCGTCGTAGTGTCCGATTTACTTTAGACTACTTTTGTTCATAACACTATGACCCGAGAACTCCCTGATAGATTTTGACCATTGCCATGTTTAGATAGTTCATGTTACGAGCTTCGTTTTGATATGTAGTTCGTTTGATTCCGATGTACGGTTTAGGAGAAACGACCGTTTTAAGTAACGGCGTTTCGCGACCGAACCATTACCCATCACCTTACTTTGAAACCTTGGTTAAGGACCTTAAAGGGTTAATTAGTGTATGAAATAATTATGTTAAGTGTGTTAGGAAGTTGGTAAGACACTCGCGAAGGAATCGCCTTAAAACTCGTAATGGTTAAATTATTAAAAATGGTGGAGCCGAGGGTACTCGAGTGACTTAAGAGAATCAGTAAGCGCAAAGCAAGCGTTAGAGTCTAAGTTGGTTAAAGTATAGATTTACAAGTGACTTTGGTTTAATTCCAACTTACTTGTTGTTTATAGGTTACCAGACTCGTCCCGAGCCATTTGTAACCCCCAGTCGCTCAGGCAAGTTTTCTACCCGTTATACTGTTGTTGTGATGTATACACTTGTATATGCATTATCTTGTAATAGATGCATGATGGTTATATTAGCAAATTCTTGCGATATATTGTAGCATGTGATATGGTACATATGCATGCCTGTTTCGTATTCTTGCCATATATATCTGTTGGTTAAGTTGATAATACCTATGCTAGAGAATAGCGGTAATTTGCATATACCCTTAGTATAGGGACCCAAAGGTAAAAACATTTTCTAAAACCGGGAGTCGAGGATCCCGAGTAGATTTTATATATATATATATATATATGGTTATAGTTTTCAAAACTATTAATCGAATAAGGTTTATTCGATAACTTTATTTTATTAATGAATGTTATTTTGAATATTCATTCGAGGGCTTATGACTCCGTTTATTTTATTAATGAATATTATTTTAAAAATTCATTCGAGGGCTTATGACTCCATTTATTTTATTAATAAATATTATTTTGAATATTCATTCGAGGACTTATGACTCCGATTAATTACTAATTATTATTCTTTATTTTATTAAGAAATAATGTGTCGATAATCAAACTCCCTTTTGATTATTCAAATAAAGATAGTACTTTCGTATAAGTATATCTTTGGTTATTTAATATTCATTGCAAGTATAAGTTTTAAAACTTCTACTTTAATTATTTTTATAAAGATTATTCTTTATGAGAATATTATTTAAATAATAATATTCAGATATTTTCTAATATATTGGGACTGATTTATTTCATTAAATCGGCATTACTCCAAACACTCTTTAAAGTGTTTTCGAGTCTTCAAAATGATTTTTAAAGGTTAGGGCGGATCCCAAAACTCATTTTTATATTTAAGATCTTCCTTTTAAAGGGGATTTAAATATTTGCTCAAAACCTGAGGGATCCGGCTCTGTGGGGTGTTTTATATTCGCAACAAGGTTGCTGTTTTGATAAAAGAGTTTTTGATTACTTACCCAACACTCGGGAAGTAAAATTCTTGGAACAAGTTAATCAATTAACAGGCATCGCCTGGGAAATATTGGTGAGTTTTCCTTTCCAACTAGATACGACTTCTTGATGGAGCCGTATCAACAGGTTTCTACTTGGGGAAAGGGGGGACGACCTTTACGTTTCAGAGTCATGGATTTCATCTGAACTAGGAGTGGCGTAAGTGGTCGAGTGGCGCCGGCCCAGCCTTATTATATTGGCCCAAATGGCCTGGAAGTTCCGCTATGGCGGTCCATTCCTTAGGAGTTCAGTGTTCAGTTGACAAGTAAATCCGACAGGTTCTCCTCTACATGTAGAAAATGGTGGGGTTGCACTACTACGACTGATCATCGTAAGTGGTCTTCCTGGCGCGGCAAACTCCCGTAATGAGTTCATCATCCAATTGGATATTTCTGCAACACTACTCAGAGCACTTCGATAGAAAGGCTACGGTTGGGCGATTGTTGAGTTTTGGCAGGGTCAGGTTTTCAAAATGATGTTTGCATCAAATGAAGTATCTCGTAACTTTATTTTATTTTGATGATATTTTAAAGATTTAATCTATTCAAATCTGGTCTTGTAGTCTTATCTATGTGATGAACTTTTGAAACTAATTATAACTTGAACGGTGGTAGTTCAAGTAGTATTTGGAAAAGATATAAGTATATTGGAGTATCTTGTAACTTCATCTTTCAAACTTATATCTAGTAAATGATTATCTTATGCATGACAAAGATTTTCAGAAAAATGTTGAGACAAGGTTAGATATATGAGATCACCTTGCAACGATATTTTTATACAGTTATACACTGGAACTCTGTGTGTATTATGCATGGAAGAGGACTTCCAATATTTTGAAAAGTATATATGTATATATATACTGAATATTTTGCGACTTCATCGCATTAAGATATCAACTTGGTTCATTTCTTTTGACCAAGACTTTCATGAGTACTATGAGAAGGCTCATATATTGTTAATCATTATACATATTATTTTGGTGGGCTTGCTGCTCACCCTTGCTTTCTTCTTTCATCACACAACATCAGATAGACAAGATGGACAGGACCAAGCTCCCAATTCGCGAGCGGATAGGAAACGTTCCGCAGTTTCCTATAGGCGTTGATGTCGCTATAGCTGAGGTAGGAACTACCAATAGGCTAGGCTTTCAACTTTTGATGTATCAGATTATGTATATTTATGAATTGTAATAATGGCAAAGAAATGTAAATTTATTCAGAAACCTGTTTAAGGTGTATTGGCATATAATTGTGGAATAAAACGACTTGTGATTATTTTTGGATATTCATCTCTGAGACTATAACTTGTGGTGTGTGTGTTTATTGTGGGGTCACAGTACAGAGTAGATGATTATTTATTAAGATTGGGTGTTATTAAGGGAAATGGTACTCGTGACAACCCGGATCCCCGACCCCGGATTTGGGGGTGTTACAAGGAGGATATTGCATTCCTCTCAAATTTAATTGTTCCCCTCAAGTTTTGCTCTCTGATTGGGACAAACAGTGTTATGGTGAGACGTTTTGTTGGGATGACGAAGAGTCGGGTGGGATGCCACCTAATCATGTGTTGTATGCCATATGGTACGAAAGACTGGCCATCTTAAGTACCAATGTGGTTGTCTCATTCATATTCAAATCATCACTTCTTCTTTCTTTCCAACTCTAATTATTAAAACCGTGAATCCTTCTAGTTGTTCTGTCGTACTGTTGTTCTTTGCGAAAAGTTTTTTTTCAAGTAAAAATCAACGCATTCTGAACCAAACGGGCAAAGTTCCATCTACCTCTCATGCATGGAAAGGAAACAAGGGAATATGGCGAGGATTGCAAACCACTAGCCCCAGTCAGGGATACACTAAGAGTCAAGAGAATCTACTTCAATAAGGAATACGTCTCCGAGAACGAGAATTTATGATTTTCCTGTGAAATATGATATTTAGAATATGGATGTGGTGACATGAATGATTATTATGGATACCTTATGCGTTAAATTATTAAGAAATATGAGAGCAACTTGATCGTTTATCTCTCAAGGTGTTGTTAATAAGATGAACTACCCTGTTGGATTGATAAGATTACAACTAAATGGCTAGTAAATCAAGAACGTGTAATTGTTAAATAAGTAAGTACCAATGATGGAATTGAGATTAGAATAGATTAACTATTTAAGCGTGATGCCCAGATAGACCATCGCGATAGAAGATAGTTCTGAAGATGCCAAATGAGAAAATGATGAGGTTTAGAGGACGAAGGAAGGTAAAGAACTTGTTAACAATGATTTAAGTTAAGAGGTTACAGTGACCAAGACGTAAGCGCTATGACGATTATAAATAAAAGCCAGGAGCACACAGAACTTGAAGATTTTATAGTTTCAAGGTATGTTTCCAGATGAGTTATCAACATTTCCTCCAGATAGGGAAATGAAGCTCGCGATTGACTTAGCACCTGAGACGAAGCCAGTAACCAAGGCCTTACACAAAATGGCACTAGTTAAAATGAGGAAGTTAGCAAAGTAGATCCAAGAGATGTTCGAAGAAGAAGCGATTAGACCCAGCATATCCTATAAGGTGCACCGGTACTAATTGTTAATAAGAAAAGGGAAGTGTGAGATTATGCGTCGACTAGAGAAAGCTCAACAAGTTTATTATCAAGAGTAAGTATCCGTTACCTCGAACTAATGATTTATTTGATCAGTTGAAAGAAGCAGAGTATTTTCTAAGATAATTTAAGCTTTGGATTTTATCAATTGGAGATTGAACCTATGAACATATCAAGGATAATTTCCAGAACTAAGTACTGTTGCTATAAAATTCTAGTGATGTCATTTGGATTAACCAATATACCAGTAATATTTGAACTTGATGGACAGAATCTTTAAGGAATATCTGGATAAGCTGTAGTTGTGATACTTAAAGTCAACGGAGGACCATGCAAAGTATTTAATGATAACTGGGAAGTTGGAGAAGAAAGAAATTGTATAAAGTATAGTTCTTAGCATAAATAGTCAATGTGGAGAAGATCAAAAGAGATTCAGCAGAAATTAAAGTTACTATAAATGAAAATAGACCAGAAACACCAACAAAAGTAAGAAGTTTTATCGTGGCCGGTTACTATCAAAAATTTGTGCAAGATTTCTTGAAAGTTGCAACATCTTGGACGAAGCTAACCAGGAAGAGCAAGAAGTTTATATGAAGTAGAGAAGGGTGAAGAAAGTTTTACGGAGTTAAATGAAAGAATGGTTACAACACCTGCTTTATCATTTTGAAAGTATTAAGGAAATTTGGTAGTTTATAGTGATGCTTCTCATAAGGGAGTAGGATGTGTGTTGATGCAACACAATAAAGTTATTGTATATGCACCCAGACAACCGAAACCTTATGAGCAGAAGTATCCTACTCATAATCGGGACTAACAGTAATAATATTTGTTTTGAAAGATTGGGAAACATGATTGGGTTTTCCGATTCTATGTCTCTCGAATCTTGTTGTTTTTTCTTTGCTTCCCTGGAATTACCGCATTTCGATCTCTCTCTTGTTTCCCTGGTTGCAACGCCGCCGCCGCTGCTTATTTCCGGTTGGGTTCCAGTCATCGCCTTGGGTTTTAATTTCTGTTTGCTTTGCTAATATATATATACACGTATGTATATGTGTACGCCTGTGTGTATGTATTGTGATGCCTGGGTTCTGTGTTTTTGATTTGCCACTTGCTCTGTTCTGATTCCGGCGACCCTGTCACCGCTGTCGCACATGTATGCGCATGCTGGTGGCGCGTGTATAGGTCAGTCGGTGGTCTAGATTGTTGGATTGTTGCTGTGATTCTGTTACGCATAATCTGAGTCCTAATTTAATAAACAAATGTAAAATGCGAATAATAATTAATAGTAGTGTTGAATTGGTGTTTAAGAAATTATAGATGTTGGTTGTTGTGATTATAATTTATTGTGGTGAATTGACGTCGATTATATTCGACGGGTAGTCCGATAAACGAAGGAAACGCTGCCCGATTTTCGAAAAACTGAACTATCTAAATACGAGAATGTATCTGATGATTATCGGGACGTCGAGTGACTATATATATGTGTGTGTGTGTGTTTTATATGAACTTGGTTATATGATGTGATGAAATATTTTTCCAAATCGATAACCCTGATTTCGTAAAATAAAGAGTATATGTATTTCTCAAAAACGAACACCGAACCGATTTTTCAAGATTGTGAACCCTACTTGTTGCGTGTGTTATTATAATATATATAATTACGAATCGGGTTTGAATATCGTTGGGTAAAATTGGTATCGAGGATATGTCAAGCATACCTAAACGTCTAACGTAGGATATTTCAACCCTGTAGGTTATAGTCGGAAACCTAGAAGTGGACGATGGACTAAAGATGACCTAGTAGTCAGTCGACGAGCTCAGTAGAGTTTCAACAGAAAAAATTGAGTATCAAAGTTGAATCCAATGGGATCTAGTGGATAGACGATAAAGCCTGACTAACAGAGTCGGCTCAGAGTCGATCACTAATAGTTTTAAAGCCCTGTAAGGCAAGTACTTCTGAACTTTTCTTCAAGATATATCATAAATATTTTTGAACTGTTTCATAATATGTTGCTATCATTCAAAATAACTCATGTTTTATATTGCAAGTATTCTAAACTATTTACCCTTAAACCCTGATTTTCTTGATCTTGAGCCGTAAGCCTTATTCTTTGTAAACCATCCTTTGTTGATCCTCAGATACCAAATCACACAAATGCGATGCTACTCCCCAAATGTATAACTACCAAACACCAAACACTGGAACAAAATTGTTTAAAAACACAGAAACTTTTATACTCCAACCACTCTTTATAACATCAAAGAACTATACCTTAAAAAATCACTATTTGTCTAATACCTGATTCTTTTACAAATTGAAAGCCGTTTCTTTTACATACCCTGATATACCCTTGTGATATCCATGAGTTTCCTTACGTTTTATTCAAATGTTTAATCATCATTGATTATGATCTTGTGTTATCGAATTATATTGTTTATCATATTGAACTGCTTTAGGATTGGATAGTTTTTATATATGTGGACCAGATTCGTGGTCAGACCATACCAATGGTCAAGTTAGGCCAATGTGTGCCTTGGATCCAGTAATTAGAGCAGTGCTGTGTGCTTTGCTCGGGGTTAGTACGTAACTGATCAGCAGCCTAACCTTAGTTTTAAAACTTAAAATGAATATCCAATTCTAATGATTGTTTAACAATGTACTTGATTCCTCTGAATCATCTCGTTTGATCATTGATTAACCTCAATTATTGTCATGGTGACTTGCTGAGCTAGTTAGCTTACTCTTGCGAATCTTTTTATGTATTCTACAGTTAAAGAAGGATATAGTTGGTAGTGAGGTTTCCCGGTTAAATGAACGAGCTAGGACCCCAGATTGAGTTGGATCAAGCTAGCAGGAGCTTATTGCGGTAGTGAGATAGTAAAATTGTAAGAATAACTCCATTATCAGTTGTAAATTAAATTAGTTGGGATTTGGTATGTTGTAATAAAAGTTAAGGTTGTGGCTTGTTATAATACTTTAACCTGTTGCGATCCGTGGTTATGTAAAGCAGGGTCATTGCAAATTGTAAATAATATTTCTTATACAGGTTTTTATATGGTGTATTTGTTGTGGACCCCAAACCTCTGACCCGGGTTTGGAGGGCGTCACACAATTGACTTTTCTTCAGTCTTTAAACCAACTGTCTTATACTTCCTTCCATGCATCTTCTTTCTTTACTCCATCTCAAGTTCATGAGTCTTGAGCATCCCATAGATTTCATCAAGAGACATATCAGCAAGTTCATAGTTGTCTCTTATTGTAGTAGCTTTCAAATCCCACTTTTCAGGAAGAGCTAGTAGGAATTTCATATTTGAATCTTCTGGATCATATTCCTTATCCACTAGTGACAGATCATTCAACAGCTTTGTGAATCTGTCATATGTATCAGTTAGTAACTCATCAGATTTTGAGTCAAAGTGCTCATACTCCTGTGTGAGTATTGTCTTCCTGTTCTTTTCGATGGCATTGGTTCCCTGACATCTCACTTCCAATGCACCCCAGATTTCTTTTGCAGTCTTGCATCCAATCACCCTGTTTGACATGACATTGTCAAGTGCACTATGAAGCAAGTGTCTTACTTTTGCATCCTTTCCTAGTGAAGAGATGTCTTCAGTGGTGAGTTCTCTCTTTTCTTTGGGAATCATCTTCTGTGGCTCATTCCCAACTATAACAGAAAGCTTTGTAGGCTTGTGTGGATCATCATAAATTCTGTCTAAATATTCTGGATCTGTAGCTTCCAGAAATATGGCCATCTTCACACTCCATGCAGGGTACTCAGACACCCTGAGCATAGGAACCCTGATGGTTTCATATCTACTGGTGTTTTGAATGGGTTGAACCTTTGCAGGTTCTTGAGGGTCTTGTGTTTTTGATTGATCAGACATGATCGATTGTTTATTTGAATCTTAACTATTTATAAGCTTAACAGATTGGCTCTGATACCACTTGTTAGGCCTCAATGATACTATAGAAAGGGGTTGAATATAATATCTACAATCAATTCGATTATAAACACAAGTATGTAAGAGAAAACAAGTTTATTCAAAATATCAAACTCTGTTAAAGTAGGTTTAATCTACTCTCTCAGTGATGTATGATATCACTAAGAGTTGCTAGGGTTACAATGAATAATATTCTCGTTAATGATAACACATATAGTGTAAACCCTAATCTGTGTTTTTATACTACATAATTACAAGATATCTCCTAATTTATATGACATGTTCTGTTTCCTAAAATATATCAATCAGAGATTATCTACTGTAGTCCTTTAGCTGTACAACTCTCCAAGCATATCTTTTTTTGTTTAATCCAGATCCTCTCCTGTAAATCAGCTGCTTTTCATCCCTGAAGTGTATCCGCACTTAAGTTCTGATGTAAGTCCTGATGGCTTAAGTTCTGATAACTTCCTATCTTCAGTAAGTTCTGATTTCCAGTTAAGTTCTGATTGTAAGTTCTGAAACTAAACAAATCAGATTAAACATGACATCACAAATATATCTAACATTATAATATAAAACATGACTGATATAAAAGTTGATACAATTACAGCAATGTACGTTAGATGATTTTGAGTTAGGTAATTACAAGCATTAGACAAAGACTGGAACTTTTGATTCTTCTCTAATGAGGTCCTTCAAATATAAAAAAATTTCAAGTTCCTCTTTGATTGGAGTCCCTGTTAGAACTTCTATCAGTTTGAGTTTGTCTTGCTTTGGATAACCATCTAACATTTCAATTCTAAATTTTGAAAATGAGCCAGCTTTTACATTCAGAAATATACAATCTTTGGAAATTATGCTCATCCCTTTTGCTTTGAGTTCTTCTGATCTTTTGATGTACATTTCAATCTCTTCATCATACTTCCTCTTTTCTCCTCATATTCTGCTTTACCCCTTGCTCTTCTTTCCTCTCTTGCAATCAACCATTCAGCTAGAACTGATCTCCATGCTCTTGTAGCAGTGTCCTTGTCCTTCAGCAAACTTATCACTCTCTTGATTTCTGTTGAAGAGAGAGTGTCAATCAAATTGCTGCCAAGAAAAGTGAATGACCCATTTTGAAAGTAGATTCTCACTTCCTTTAGAGTAACAACCCAGACTCTAACTATTTCCTCAGCTAGTTGTTGAAAACAGTCTTCATCTGAGCAGCACCCGTTTAAGGGTAGAAAATCATTCTACTTGAAACAATTACAGATGGCCCTTTCAGTTACTTCAATTTTTTCAGTAGGGTTAACTTTCTTAGGTTTTCTCCCAACAGACTTGAAATGAATTTTGTGTGATAGTTTGACAAAAGGTAGGTCTGTGATTTTCTTGAGAGATGTTTGGCTTGTGGTGATTGGAATTTTTAGAAAAGAGTTAGCAGTTTGTCTATATAGAAATTTGGTCTTAGAGGTTTGAGGTGGTTTGATGGTTGAGATTGTTTACTTTGACGGTTGAGCTAAAGGTTGAGCTAGTTGTATTTGGATTTTCAGGGGTTTGTTGTGGTTCTAAGCCATCATGTTTCTTCTTGCTTCTCCTCTCACTTTCTCTCTTTTTCTCATCATCCTTCTTCTCATCTTTCTTCTTCTTTTTACCCTTGCTTCTAGCTGCCTTAGTGGATTGACTTGGATTTGAGCCAGAAGGTTTTTGATCATCTTTCTTCTTCTCATCATCATCAAAATTATCCTTGTTGATTTGAGTTTTGGGCAAGTTGGCTTCAGCATTTCTTTGGTATCTCCCCAACAGCTTAATCATCTCTTCATCTTCAATGGTCTTATTCTTCTTTACTTTTAACTCAGTTTCCAGAGTCATGATTAGCTTCTTGTTGTCCATGACACATTGTTTAGGGATTTGAAAGTGTTTGAAATGTTTGGTGGTAGGACAAATGTATGTCATTCCCTTGCTCGGTTGTAGGTGTGCTTCAGGAAAAGCATCCACTTGAGCATTTTTCAGTTCAGTTAGCAATAGAGTGTCTTCATGGATCACAACTCTGACTTTGTTTATCAGAATATCCAACTCAAATACCCTCCTTGAGATAAGATAATTGAGGGATACCTGCATACACCTGTCTTTCCTAGAGTCATTTATATTAACCACTATCTTCTTCTCCTAAAAATTTTGTTTAGTTACCAAGATCACCCCAGGAAATTTATTGTCATGTCCAAGGCCTTTTTGTAGGTGAATAAGTTATTGTTGAGAGAAGCCCTTAGAGCTTTGAGCAATTCATCAAATTCCATGCTCATACTTGGTCCATCAGCAGCCCTAATGAGCCTCTCCATACCAATATCTAGTTCTTGAACTAAGCTCTTTTCAGCACCTTGGACATTTTAAGTAGATGATGTTGATCTTGATAGCCTAGCCTCTATCTCCCCCTTAGTCTTGTTGGCAGGCATGATCAGGGGAGTAGGAATTTCAGGCCTCACAGCTTCAGGAAGTGCATGCAATGGAATATTAAGTTTACCCATGATGGCTCCCAAAGAAACTGAATTTTGCATTTGTAGGTGCTTGTGGGAGTCCACCAAGGCTTGAATGTCTGCATGTTGACTCTTCACCAGTGTAGTGAGAGCATGCACTTGAGCTGTGAGTTGGTCATTGGAAGCTTGCAAAGTGGAGACTTGACCTTGAAGAGACTGAACTTGAAGATTTGTAGAACTTGATCCTGGCTGATTAGAGCTTGTAGAGCCAAAAGTTGCTTCCACAGCTTGTTTAATTCCATCCATAAGCAAGGCAGAGGGCTCAAATCTGCTCTAGTGAAGCTGTTCCAGTTTGACCTTTGAGTCATTTGTATTGGTGATTTTCTTTTGAACAACTTCATGAAGGGAAATGAAGGATTGTTTAAGCTTTTTGACTTCTTTCTCAATAGTACTCAGATCCATCCTGGTCATTTGATCATCAAAATGCTTGAATTTGGAGGTGATCTGCACTTGAGATGGTATGATCTCATCCATTTTCTCCTTCACCAGCTTCCTTATCTTGTCTTCATGACCAGTCAACTTGAGTTCTAGAGCTTTACCAAATAGGTGAAAAGCCTTGAGTTGAGCTTTGAAGACCTCAGTTACTGTATCATAGGCATCCTTTGGAGTCAAGACCTTGGCATTGCTTCCAAGAATTGTAACATATTCATCCCTAAACCTAGCCAAGGTTTGAACCATCTCCAATACAAAGTTCTCAGACAATTATGCATCTACATTACCATCTTGTTCTACATCATTGACAATTTTCTCCTTTTATTTCTCAACTTCTTCATTGTATGTAAGCATAATAGCTTCATAGTCTTGATTGCTCATGTTGGAAGTGAGTAGATGCTGTGAGATATTTGCCAATCCAGAAATCTAGTCAACAAAAAGGTCATCTATAGATGTAGGTTGAGAGCTAGATTCTTGCAGCCATTGTGAGAGAATTTGTTATTGCTGAGGTTGTGAGGTTGAGGGTTGAGTTGTTAAGGGATCAGAACCACCTGTGACTGAAGTTACAGTTTTACTCACAAATTGCTCTGTGTTTATGACCAGTTATTCCACACTTGTAGTGGGAACCTCCAATTGAATTGGAGGGGATTTGACTTGGTTACTATAATGTGCACCAATCTCAAACCCTTGTGCTTCTTGCAAAGCACTGTCACATGAATGTGATAAGCTTGCCTCTCCCATAGTAGGGTCATTGGCAATTGTACTCCTAGCATCAACTACTAATGTAATTTCTGCTAAGGTTTTAAGGGGAGTTGTTCTTACATGAGGAACCTCCAATTGAGTTGGAGAGGATTTAGATAGCTCCCCCTCAGGAGTACTACCGTCAAACCTAACAGTCTGTGAAGACTGGTTTGTAGATGAAGGTGCATTTGTGACATACATGGGGTCTTTAGTAAAAATTGATGAATCCCCCATGTTTTTGATGGTGTCATCAAGGTCTACCCCAACTAGTAGCCTCTCACCATCTGATTGTAGTGTCTTGGTGGTGAGCAAGGTTTCTTGAACCAATTCACTTGATTTAGCTTGTACTTGAGAAATAGATTCAAGTGCATTATGGGAAAAACAAATTTGAGAGATTAGAAGTTGTTGTTCAGAAGTGAGTGTTGGCAGCTCCCCTTGAATAGGTGAGGGAGCTTTAATAGATGTGCTATCACTCTGTGTGCCATCCTTATTTCTTCTACCATACACTAGGATTTGATCAAATACAGGCTGTGCAGACTCTATACAGGATGCATTTGGGTGAATGCTCTTTTCAATAGAAACAACCTGTTGAGAGGATATATCTAGAGGCTGTTTAGTCCCCATTTTTACAATTACATCATTTTACGAGGATACAGAGGTGGCTTGAGTGGTCAGCTCAGATTTCTTACTCTTCTTTGAAAAATTCCAAGCTGAAATTTTTGTTTTTGAAATATAAATATGCATTCATATTTCAGTTAATTTCCAACTAAATCAAATTAATTTTAATTTACTAGAAATTAATTTGCTGCAACACATTAGCTAAGTTCTTGCCTTAGGATGAAGAATTAAGCATTCCAATTTCACCTACAAGTCTAGTGAAAGTTGCTTCATCCAAAGGTTTAGTAAAAATGTCAGCTAATTATTTTTCTATTGGAACAAAAATGAGCTCAATCGTACCATTTGTAGCATGTTCTCTAATAAAATGGTACCTTATATCAATGTGCTTTCATTGATAATTAGAGCACATGAACTATCTACAATATGCCCTTGACTAGTTCTCAATGTTTTTCTTTGAATCATTTCTAGTTCATATGTTTTTAGAATTCCATATAGAACTTCCAGTGTTATTCTGCTCAAGTCTCTCCCTTCTCTGATTGCTGGAATTTTCTGTTCCAAATGGTCAGGGAGTGTAAGCAAAAACTTCAAGTTCACTTCTTCAGCTTCATAGTATTTGGCATGCATCTGCAAGTCATTTATCAGCTTCTTAAACCTTTCAAACACATCAGTGATGCTTTCTTTTGGTTTTCCTCAGGCTTCGTTTACTCAAAAGGGTCTTTTGAAGCATAATGAGCCGGAATGACCATATCACCATCTGTAGATTCATCAACTCTAACCATAGAAGTGAAGGGACCATTTTTAAGAATCTGAATGTATAGTGGATTTGCCATCCTGATAAACAGCAACATTTTCTTTTTCCAAAGAGTGTAGTTAGCTATGTCAAAAGTAGAAATTTTGATGTTACTGATTTTCTTTGGATTCATTCTTCCAAGATCTTAAATTTGTTTACTTTCAGATTTTGCTCTGATATCACTTGTTAGGTAATGAATTACACACAAGGGGGTGAATGTATTTTTGTGTTTTCATGCTTTTTTTCTATATTTATGGTTTGAACAAAGTAAATATAAATCTTGCAGTGATATGTGTTAGTACTGAAATTAAACAGGCAATAACAGTGAACACAGATCTTTCGAAACTCATTTAATTTTATATTAAAATTAAGAATGTTTTGCTACAAAATTTCTAGGCTCTTTGTTGATAAAGAGCTTAGCTTCTTCCTTGAGAGAAATACAATATTTTCTTATCTAAATTGTTACAACTAACAAAGGACCAGTGTAAACTTTATATCATAGTTAACTGCTGGTTTACACAGTGTATAATAAGAGATGCTATTCACTTTAGTAAACTGTCACTTATCATTTCTATTTTAGGAAAAGTATATCTTCCATTTCTGGCTTAGCATATCTTTGTAAACTGTGTTAACTTTGATCTTCCTTTGTCAGTTAATCTTCACCCTTGATCTTGCACATTCTTCAAGCTTCTTTTTGTAGACTTGTCAATCCAGCTAGTTGGATTGTTTGTTGATTGTTAATCTTGGATATTGAAGTGGTCTGCAATTTGTACTTTGAGATTTTACCTCAAGATCTCCAGTTAGGCATATAGAGAACTTGACATCTCGATAAGTATATTGGCTTATCGAGATCTCTATTCACTCTATTATAGATTTGACTTGTAGAGGTCTAGGAGTTCTCTATAAGAGAATTTAACTTATCGAGATCTCTCATCTTCATATCTTCACTTTGGCTTATCGATATCTCAGAGTTCTCTAGTGACTTATTGACTTGTCGATAACTCAGAGTTCTCTAGTCAAATTTGAATTGTCGATAACTCATATTTCTCTAATGAATTTTGGCTTGTCGATATCTCTAAGTTCTCTAGTGAAATTTGACTTATCGATAACTCAGAGTTCTCTAATGAATGTTGACTTGTCGATAACTCTGAGTTCTCTAGTGAAGAAATGACTTGTCGATATCTCCATTCTTCATGTCTTCAATTTGTCTTGTTAATATCTCTGAGTTCTCTAGTTGCTTTCCTGAGTTCTCTATAAGTCATTCTGGAGTTCTCGAATGACTTCTCTATAACACTAAATTTGTGACTTGTAGAGATCTTGACTTAGAACATTTTTTTGAAAATAGATTTATTCAACTCCAAGCTTCTTCATAATTCTTCTAAGGCATGATCTTCTTAATCTTCTTCCAGATAGAATTCTTAGGCTTGATAGTGTTTAAAGAAAAAGGCTCAGGTCTGCTCCTTTGACATTTTTATAGACTTTAAATGTTACAATACAAAATGCAAACTAAGATTACAATACAACTTACTTAGGGTTGTCAATTTGACTTAGTCTTATTAAAGTATAGGTATGTCTTGCACAACATAAAATTTATTAAACAAGGTATTCGTATACTCACCACCTTTATCATACCTCAAACGTTTAAGTACTTCGTCAGTTTATGTTTTAGCTTCATTTTTATACATATTGAATTTATCTAGTACTTCATTCTCATGTTGAAGCAAATAAACATAACAATATCTACTATAATCATCTATAAAAGTAATGAAATATCTACAGTGATCCTTATTCAACATACCACCAAATTCACATATGTCTGAGTGAACTAAATCTAACAAGTCTGAATCTCTAACAACATTATGAGAAGGTTTCCTTGTTTGTTTAGTAGTTACACACACTTAACACTTAGATTTCTTATCAATGGCATAGTTTGGAATCAACTCTAAATTCATCATATATTTTTTAGAGCACAAAATTTAAATGACCAAGTCGTAAGTGCCATAAATCAGATGATTCAACACAATTAACAGAAGGTGCAAAACTCTCATTAATAAAATCACCCAAAATGGGTTCAGCATTTATTGAAAACAAATCATCAGACAGGTAACCCTTGCCAAAAAATGTACCAGTATGAGTAATAACTACTTTATTACATTTCAAAGAAAGTTCAAAGCCATTCTTAACTAAACAACTTCCACTTATTATATTTCTACGAATAGAGGGAACATGATGCACTCGAGTGAGAGATAGAATCCTCCCAGAAGCAAACTTCATGTCCACGTTTTCTACTCCAAGAACTTGTGCAGCACTAGCATTCCCCATCATCACTATCACTCCATGACTCTATTTATAAGATACAAACAAAATAATATCAGCAAAAATGTGCACATTAGCTCCAGTATCAATCAACCACTCATGTGACATATAAGTGGATAGTAGTACAGGGTTTTAAGTAACATACCCATCCTCGGTTCCAGAGGAAACAACCTCACCAACAACCATGTTATATACAGGCCCACTCGTGGTTCTAAGTCCAAGCACATTATTTGCTTGAGCTACCACTCCAGATTTTTTAGCTTTCTTACTTAGACAGTCCTTGCTCCAATGACCATCCTGTCCACAAGACAAACATGGTTTGTTTACCTTTGGTTTCTTAGCCTTGTTCTTGTCAGGTTTAGTGTTAGCCTTCTTAGAGACTATCTTTCCTTTTTGTCCTACAGTCACTACATTCACCTTTGTTATTCCCTAACAATACAACAAGAATTACAGAAGGGGGGTTGAATGTAATTCTGGCTTCTTTTCGAGATTTTAAAACAGTTCTAACTTAATACATATAACAGTGTTTGATATGTTGTAGTGCGGAATAAAAAGATAATTAAAATCAAAACACTAAGTAATATATATATATATATATCAGTTTGAGAACTCTGTGAAGTTTTGAATAGCTCACAGCTGCTTTACAAGTTGAACAAACAAACTACAGAGAAATTCTTACAAAATACAGCTTGATATGTTTCTCTGGAAAATGTATTTTCTTAGTTACAAGTTCTACTTGCTACACTTGGTTTATATATCACCAAGTTTACATGATAGTAGGACAAGATAAAAAAACAAAACATATATAGACTAACTCCATGCTATTTCACTACTCTATTCCCGCATCTTTGAATATCTTCACATTTGCGTGGAAATGGAAATGCTTCTTTTTTCTCAAAATCCTGCTTAACAGGCGGCCACATTCCTTTTGCAAACACCCAACGCATGTGACTGTGTTGTCACTATCAACAACTATTTTGAATTTGATAATCCGTTGGGACTATGTTTGTCATCCGTCAAGAGTCTTGACGATTATCCGTAGGGAGCTTTGTTGATCATCTGTCGGCAGTATTGCAGATCATTTGTCGGGAGTCTATCTGCCACTTGACTCTATTTCACTTATACACAATTACAAGACATCTCATTTTTATAATTAGTCAACCTATTCTGCATATCAATCTAGTAGTCAACATGACTTAAATAACCCTATACAATCTACTAGACTAAAACATGTTGTTTGCAGAAATGTGCTACAGTACTTATTTGTTACATAATCTACACTCTCGATGGATGTCAAATTGTCATCCGTCGGGACTACAAAGTTTATCCGTTGGGACTATATTAGATCATCCGTCGAGACCTACAAATTTCACTAAGTTAAATCTACTAAGGTGTTTTGTTTAACTTATCACTAAGTTCACAACATATTCCTAACAACCTTCGAGCTCCCATGTTCAACATGCATCACATGTCCTTGTTTGGACTTGTGCGGCTCCAGCACAGAGATGTCCAACATCAAGTTAGTCCATGTGATCTCTCCTTTATGTCTTTTTAGGGAGAGAGCAAACTCTTCCCAACACTTAGGGCGCTTTTACATCACCGACATAACCCGAAACTTTTCAGGCAAGAATCCTGTGAAGTGGCCATGTGATTTCTTTCCCTCCCTTGTACTTGAACACTAGCCTTTTAAGAAGATGTCTATGAGCATCAATCCCTCTTACTTCTTCCAATTCATCTAAGTAGAGGTTTATTTCAAAAAACTCCTCGATGTCACAGATGTATAAGAGATCATCCTTGTTGACTGTGGGTTGAGATTTGGTTAGGGTCTTGGATCTAAGAGTCACAGGTTTCACTTTCTTGGTTGCTCTAATCTTTTTCTTCTTTGTCTTTTTGAAGATAGGTAAGTTGAATTCAGTAATTGGCATACTTTCCTAGTCTATTGGCTCATCCTTAGGAATAATAGGCTCACCATGAAAGTTCTTTATTGGATCCACCTTGAATTCCTCATGCACCACTGAGGGCATGGATGTTTGGGTTGATGTTGTAGACTTTTTGGGAATGTAGTCCTCCATTTCCTCATCACTAAAGTCCAATTTTCTTTTGGAGTGAAGCTTGTATCTGAACTTTCTTTTCTGTAGAGGTTTATTTTGCATTTGTTGATCTTGAGCTTCAGTAATCACAAGTGGTTTTTCAGAAATCTCAGTTGTAGTTTTGACAGCTTGAAGTTTGGCCAAGATAGCATCTTTCTCCTTCTTTTGTTTGAGCTTCTTAGCATCTAAAGCAGCCTGCTTCTTTTCTTGCTTGATTCTTTCTTTTTCTTCCTCCTTAGCTTCTACAAACAGAGGGTGTCCAGCCACCACATAGATCTCTTTTCCATTCTTGTAAATTTTGGCAATTCTCTTCTTTCCAACTGAATTAGATGGATCCTTGTAAAATGCAATTGACCTTGCCAACAACTTCTTTTCATCTGGCCTAGGTGTCTCAAATATAAGATCCACAGGATTTTTGTCTGAGAGCTTTGAATAGTTCCTTTTAGGCTTCAAAATCATATTAGCTTTTGGAGATTTGATGCATGAAGTTTGTCCTTTTTCCAAGTTGCCTAGACTCATTTCATGCACTGAGATATGTTTGACTTGAGAATGGTGATGAAAAGTCTTGTCTGGTTTCTGTAGCTAACCAAATTTCTTCAGAATATCTGCATCAATCTTCTTCCATTTTATATCTAGTTCCTTCTCAACAGCTGTAAGATCAAGCATCTTTGGATTTGTCCTTGAATCAAGTTTAGCAGTTGTTATTTGGATCAGATCAATGATGTCCAATACTGGTAGCTTTGGCAGAGTAATTTCTGGAACAATTACTTGACTGATTTGAACATTTACCACATGCTCCCCCTCACTGGTTGGCTCTACTTGATTGGCTTGGATTGTTGATTCTTTCTCCCCTTTTGTTATCATCAAGTAGAGTGGAGGTAGAAGTTTGTGCAGCCACCAGCTTTTACAGCAACTGATGCTTGATGAAGATGAATAGCTGTTAGAGAGGCTTCTATTGCTTGCAGTCTAGTGTCTAAAGAGTCCATTTTGGTCGCAAGATTAGAATTTCTCCTCAACTGTCTATTGATGTCCAGCATTGTTGTATTTCGAAATGTAGCATCCAATCTTTCAGAGACACTCGTCTTGACTTGGTCAATCTCTGTCTTGATTGAATTGACATCTTGGTTGTCTTGAAGTGCTTTGATTTGATGTAGTTGCAGAGAGTTGAGATGTGCCTGTAGAAGCTTCTTGGTGCTAGCATTGGTAGTGGCTTGAAGAGCATTGTGTGTCTGTTGGATGATGTGAAAAAGAGTTGTCTTGAAATGCTGCTCATGACACTCTTTAGAAAATACTCAAGGAGGAATGTTTGATCTAGAGCTAGGGCCTGCTTCCCCCTATATCCATGAACTCTTCACCATCATCACCATCATCTCCAAAGAAGTCTTCAGACTCACCAGTACCATAGTCAACATCATCACCAGCTCTAGGTGGCATGGCTGTCACGGCATCCTTTGCTCTTTGCATTGATTCAGTTGTATGCACCAAGTTAAGCATCTTTTCTGCATTTTCATTGCCCTGTCCAGCCAAAAGTTGATATGCTAGAACAGGATAAGTAAATGCCTCAGCATCCAAAGATATGGAATCTATGACAGCTTGATCATGCTGAAGTAGTTTCTCTCGGTCTGCATCATTGACATCCATTGACTCACTAGCAATGGTGTCCACCCTTATAACTCATGTACCTGCATTTCTCTCATGATCTCTCTTTTGTTGCATCAAGGGCTCCCCTTGGCTCACCACCCTCACCTTCACCTTCTAAGGTGGAACTCCTCTCACTTTCTTTTGTCCGAATGGAAGACATTGTCTGTATTTGGTCACTCATTTCCTCTCCTTTTTCCTGGGAGCAACCCAGCCTCTCACTCATTTCACTCCCTTCCCTCAGTCCTAAGAGTTATTGGACAGCTACTAACTCATCTACACTTATCCCAATTGTTGAATTTTCAGTGTGTGTAGAGAGTGTTGATGGATGAGGAACATCCATCGGGATAGTAGTTAGGCTAGCCGACAGATGACTATTATTAGGCACATCCGTCGGGATACACTCACTAACCGACAGATGAACAATATCCACCGGAATAGAAGAAATGAATGAGTTTGGAGTGGAGACTATTGTAGACTCTGTGCAGATTGATGAAAATTTAGGCACAGATGTCTCAATAGATCCTGAAAGAATTGGAAGGTGAGCCAACAAATCATCTAAAAGATGATGCTCACTTGCACTAGATTTTGGCTTCCCCAACAGAGTTAAAGAAGGGGAATCAGGAATTGATGTGTTAATCATATCCACATCTAGAGAATTTATGGGAGAGTTTGGTGTTTGAGGTGCTTCTATCACTAAAGATTTTGGCTGTGACTCCACATTTATTGGAGACACATCAAGCTGAATTTGAGATGGTGCAGTGACTGAGTCTTTAACTCCGGTTTGCACTGTGTGTTCCCTGTGCATCCCCAAGGGTTTTAGATCTCTTCTTTCTGGCATAGGTTTGAGGTGAACTTGTGTCCCTTACCCTCTTGGCCCGTGCTCCTGGTTGGGAGCTTATTTCAATAGCAACATCCTTTTGGGAGGATAAAACTAGAATTGTGCTAATTTCCTTATTAACTACCACAGTTTGTTGGGAAACTGTGGTGTGGCTAGGTTTGGGTACACTTTTCTCACCAACCTTATCCTTAGGATTTCTTTGATTTTCACCTTGTCCCTTACCCAACTCACTACCCTGCACACTCCCCTCTTTAGGTTTGGTAGATTTTGCAACTGGTTTCTTTTGAGAGAAACTAGAGGGGGATTTCTTTCTTCTGGATTGTGAAGATTTTGTTTTGGTAGCTTGGGTAGGCATCTGTTGGGTCATTGACACAGATATCATAGCTACACTTAAAGGCAAAGAAAATTTATGAGGTTGGAAGAGTTGTGACAGTGGTGCTTACCTCACTTACCTGAGGGCCTTCCATGATTGGGAAGTAGAAGAGGGGTACCTCTTTGTGGTGACTTGTTCTGTTGAGATCTGCAATGATTCTTCTTTCTTGAACCCAACAATTCATTTTATTGGTTGGGTTCTCAATAGCAATATTCTTCATAAGATGGTTAGCAAGCATCATAAAGAATCTAGCATAATAGACATTTTTACCTCTCTTATTAACTTCCCCTAACTTATAGCCTAATTCAAACATAACCATGTCACTGAAATTATGATAATTATCAGTAACTAACATATAAAGCATGTTATGTTAGGTCACACACACTGTAGAGGGGGTGAATACAGTGTATAATACAATCAAATTGAACTTTAATATCTTAAGTAACAGAAAACAAACTTTATTGAAACAATAAACTCTGTTACAGTATGGAACTGTTACCTCTCAGTGATGAACAAATATCACGAGAGCTGCTAGGGTTACAATGAATAATCTTCTTGAATATAATAACACTTATAGTGTAAACCCTATGTCTGTGTTTATATACTACACAGTTACAAGATAATCGCTAATTGATATGGAATATAATTCTGCTTCCTAAAATATATCAATCAGATATCTTTTCTTCCAAGTATTCCATTCTTCATGGAACTCCTTCTTCATGCATATCTCTTCTTATGTTTATCTCGATCTTCTTTCCTTTAATCAGCTACTGTCCTTATCTGAACATCCTTCAGCACTTAAGTTCTGATATCTAACTTTTGATGATTATCTCCTGATAATATAAGTACTGATATCCTTAAGTCCTGACTTCCAGTATAAGTATTGATTAATGGTTAAGTACTGATTTGTCCTGTTAAGTAAGATCTGAAATCTAAACATAAATCATATTAGTCATGATATTATCAAATATATCTAACAATCTCCCCCAACTTGTAAATTAGCATAATATACAAGTTTAACAAATATTTGATGATGTCAAAAACATTAAGTACAAATGCATGAGAATTAGACTAGATAACTACAACTTACAGTCCTTAAAGCTTTACCAATATTTAACTTCTGATAACAACTTCAGTCTGTACAAATATCAGAATTTAAGCAGTTGTAGATCTTTGACTTGGCTTCATTATCTGATCTCTCTGATGTCAGGAGTTGTTCTGAGATAGTTCTTCAACAAAATCTCTCAGCATATCTAAGTTCATCAATCATTCTCCTTTTGGCATCTTTAAGCTCTGCAGTATCTTCACCAATTTGAAAGATTGCAGCTTTGAGATCATTGATCTTTGCTTTTCTTATATCCTGATCCAGTCTGATCAAATAAGCTTTGTCAGACTCAAGATTGAATTCCACAGCCCTGTACCCTAGAAAGGTAGTTACAATTTGAGCAGAATTGGGCTTCATTTCAACTATATCACCCTTGTGATCTCTGTACTTTGGAACGTATGTGTTGTCAAACTTAACAGAATAAAGCCTTTTCTGTCTCTGAATCTGATCCTTCAAATAGTTTGCAGCAGTCCCTGTCAATCTGTCATCCACTTGAAGTAAGAATAGTACATGCTCCAATTCTTCAAAATACTTCAATGGAATGGCATTTTGTCTTATATGATAAACCCTACCATCTGTCATGAAATACAACAAGATGTATTCTTTCAAGTAGGTATGGTAAACCATTTGTACAGATTCTAGTTGATTCAATCTCTCAGGAGTTGCTCCAATACCTGGTTGACTCAAGGAAGTTGGATCATTAGTAGTGTTATGTATTCTTCTTTCATTAGCACTTCCCAATCCAGTTTTGTCTCTTGCTTCCTTTCCAGTATATACTCTAGCTTCAAAACCACTTGCAGTAGTCTTCAAAGATTGAGTCTGTTTTGCTTTAGTGAATCCTGGTAGGAATGTCTTTGGTCTATCTTCTGATATCAAGTTAACTTGAGCTATGTCAGAGGTTACTTGCTTCTTCTGAGTATCAGAACTTACAATTTCTTGACTCTGAACAACTTGAGCCATGTCAGAGGTTGTTTTAAGAACTTTTCTTGAAGTCAGAGCAAGATCATCCTTTTCATCAGTAATTTCTTCATTCTCAGGAGGCACATACACCTTGATAGGTTCACCAACCTTTTCTTTACCCTTGGATCTTGGATCTATCTGCGGTTGTGATTTAGCCAATGTTGCTTCAGTATGTGTCCTTTCTTTGATCACAATGCCTTTGAGTTTTGGAAGTGGCTTTTTACCAGAAGCTTCAGATTTAGATGCAACTTTCTCTGATTTAAGTCTGGCTTCTTCTTCCATTAAACTCTCCAAGTCCATTCCTGGATTTTCCTGAAGAAATAACTGTCTTGACATTTCCTCATCAAGATCTAAAAGTTCATCAGAACTTATCCTTTTACCAGTAGCAGAACTTATTCTTTTCCCAGTATCAGAACTTGTCCTGTGACTTGGATTTCAGCTTGTCTTGATATGAATCCTCTACCTTGACTATGACCTCTACCCATTCCAGAGCTTCCTCGATCATCTTTTCCATCATCCTTCCCTTTCAGTGCCTTGTCAGTCTTGCATTTGGACTTAATTACTTTCTCCCCTTTTTGGCATCAGCAGGTAATAGAAGAGAGACAAGCAATTCCACTGAAGATTGGATTTCATTAAGTTGTGATTGCTGAGAAGCTTGATTTTTCAGAATATCACCAATCTGAGCTTGTTGATGATCTTGAGTCTTCTCAATAGAAGAAATCCTGTCAAAGGTAGGTTGGAAGAACTTTTTCTTATCAATTTTCCAAACTTCTCTTTGCTTAATAAATTCTTCCTGAATCTTGTGTAGCTCTGCACGAGTAGTTGAATGAAGACCTTGTAGATGTTTAGTACTCAATGCAGTGACTCTAAGCTGAGTTTTGAAATCATCAGAATTTAACATTTCATCAGCTTTAGTCAAGTGCTCAGCAAGATGAATATCATTTGGAACACATGAAACTGAGTTCCATTCCTTAGTCCACTCCCGTCCTGCAGGAGTTTCACTCCAAGGCACTGGTGCTTCTCGGGTAACAAACTTCTTAATAAGTTCAGACTTAAGAATAGTTTGTTGAGGAGCATGTCCTGAAGGACCTGCTGTATCAGCATCTGCAGTTGGAGCAGCATCACCAGTATCTCCAGCATTTGCAGCATCAGAACTTAAAGAATCAGTATCTTCTGATAAGACAACAGTGTGTGTAGCAATGGAGGCTTCAGCATCCTCTAATTGCTGATCTGGTTCTAAGTTCTGATCAACAGCCATATCCTAATGCTCACCTAAAGTCTGATCATCAACATCATGATGCAGAGAAGGTGTTGTAGATAACTCTGGAGTTTGAACAGCATCAGTAACAGGTGTTGTTGAAGGATTAGTTGCTGTTGGAGCTTCTAAGAGAATTACTTCAGGCACAACCAAGGTTTGAACATCAATATCAGCACTTGTGCCTGGATCAACAGGAGACACAGATGGTGTGTTAGCCTTTTCAGAAACAGCTTCCTTAGATGGAGTTGATGGAGAAGAACTGACTGTAGCAAATTCCTTGTCTCGTGAGATCAGAGATTCCTGATCCCCTTCCTTAGCTGCTTCCTCTTCATCATCTGAAACTGGCCTTTTTGCCCTCTGTTTCTTGTATCTCTTTGTTGATTTGGATTCCTTGGGAGTTTCAGGAACTGTCATTATTCTAAGCCTTTTGAGAAGCCTAGATCCCCCAATTCCAGAATCCTTCTGAGAAGTCTCTTTCTCAGCTTCACCTACAACAGGTTCTGAAGAAGGAACCTGGTCCTCAGTATCAGATTCATCTCTCAAGGCAATCCTCCTTCTCTTTTGAGGTGTTTGAGGAACAGTCTTTGTCCTCTTTGGCTTGGAGGATGAAGGCTTCACAGTAGGTGCTGAGGATGAGGGTTGAACAGTCTGTGAAGTGGAGATATAGGATTTGAGATATTTCCTAAGGGTAGGTTGAGTAGAATGAGTGGTAGGTGCTGAGGATGATGGTTTTTGAGTGTTTGTTGTTGGTTGGACATCAGAGTAAACAGACCTATAAGTATCAGGATCAGCATTTACTAGGATCTGTTTTACAGACTGAGGAATCTGTAATGGTCTAACCACTGATTTCTTAGTGTTAGCATTTACCAGGTCATTAAAGTAGCGTTTTGCAACTTTAAAAGGTGGGGTTGAGGAACTGACTAATTGAGGTTCATCAGTACAAAAAGTATAAATAAGTTGGCAGAATCTAGAAAAATAGACAACATTCCTATCCTCTGTCATCCTATCCCCAATAAAACCAATTATACCAGTTGCAAAATCAAAATGAGTTTGATTTATAATAGCATACCCGATGTGCTGACTCAGAATTGGGATAGCATCAAAATTCGAACATTTGTTCATAAAAGCTTTAGTGATGCAGTCGAAGAAGAAGCTCCATTATCTTCTTCTTTGCCAAACTCTTTTCATACCCCAAATTTGCCATTAACTCCTGAAGAGCAGATTCTTCTGGAATTGAAAAGGTACATCCTTCTGGGAGATGTAGAGCCTTGTATATTGTACCAGGAGTGACTGCATAAGAAGAATCACCCACTTCGAAAACAATACTAGGAGTGCCATGTCTACCACCATCATCAAAGTGCCCAGTCCGCCAAAATGTCAGAACTTGTTGGCTCGAAAAGACTATAGGTTGGGTTAATGCATACCCAATCTCACTGTGTGCAAGAAGATCTTGCACAAAATGCAATTCAGATGGAGCTTTAGCATGATCAAGAATTGCAGCATAGTTGTTTGGAACAAACTTAGCTCCATCAATGATTAAATCCTTAGGTGCCATGTGAAAAATTGAGATTTAAAAGTGCCTGTTAGGTGTTTGATAAAATGTCTGTATGAAAAACCAACGTGAGAAGAAGAGAGAAAAAGAGAGTAAAAGCAAGTAGAGAGAAAAAGTATGAAGGAAATAAAAGATTAAAGAAATCCTCTCTCTGTCGTACTTATACTCTGAAAAAAAATGTTATCGTTGGACACCTGTCAGACATGCAGTAATAACGGATAGTTACTGGGCGCGAGAAAACAGTAATCATTACTTGCCCACTTTCCTGTTTTCAAGGAAAAACTGTTCCACTTACCCAGATATTTCATTAATCAAGGTGAAACAGTTTTAATTCAAAATTGAAACCGTTCCCACTGATTTAATTATTTTTCACTGCATCATTAATATTCTGAAAATAAATCAAGTGAAAATGACCAAGAGAAATCAGATGAGTAAGTGCTGATAAAGAAAAATCAGAACTTAAATTAAAACAGAATTTATATGGTCATCAGAATATGAATAATTATCAGGATTTATCAATGCATTAAAAAATAACTTAGAGACAAAATCTTGAAACAAAAACAAATTTCATTAATATATCAAGAGAATACATTCATGAAATTGAAATTACATCAGTACTTATACAAGATTTCCCTAAGCTACTAAACCTAACATCAACAGCCTTTGTCCTAGCTCAAGAAGCAGGGCAAGGCTGATGATGAAGAAAAACAGGAAGAAGAAAATAAATCATTTTTTCTTCCTATTCTCGACAAACAAAATGGCGAGTCGGATGATTCGCTCTTGCTGGCGGAGAGCTTCCAGCCTTTCCTCCTCCAATCGCTCCAGATGGCGATGGTAATCCATATAGAAGAACAGGAGGTGGGTCAGTACCTCCTGTGGGATAGAGTCTCATATCTCCTCAGGAATGGCCGTGACGTGCCATTCCTGCTGCCATTCAGCACAGCTTAGCTCTATATTAAATGTTTGGTAATTCAAAAACATGTTGTATCTGACCATTGTGATTTTGAAAGAAAAAGTATGAAGGTAAGTTTGTGAGAAAGAATTTGATGGGAAGGCTGATGTAAAGTGGTTGCTTATATAGGCAAGTGAATGCCAGGAGACGCAAAGGAATTTAATGCTGACAGGTAGAATTAATTCTACTTCGTCTCCCCAGACTTGGAAAAAGAATAACATTCATTGGAAAGAGAAAACATGGTTTAATGCGCACAAGAAACAAGTAAAAGTAGACTGTTCAAGTACGAATACCATTAACCCTAACCATAGTGACTATTAATCTTCCACTTCAACATATTCTAGTTTGAACCGAGACTGTTATCAAATTTTATCCACAGATAAGTCAAGTAAAGAATTTAAACTGTAATATCAGAACTTAGACTTATATCAGAAATTAACAGTCATCAGAACATAATTTCTTAACTCGAAAAAGGAATGCTTATCTGAGTAAATCCTCATACAAGTTCTGAGTTATACTCTTCAGAACTTAGTCTTCAGAATATGCAACCAGAACTTGTCCTCAGAATTAGTGCAAAATGACACAATGACTGTTTATCTAAAACAACATAGACCACCACAGTAATTTTCATCATTCAGATAGAGTGATTAGTGTGTGCATCAAGCTAAATAGCAGACAAAGAGTAAATTCTGATTCACTTCAGTACATCTTAGAAATAAGGCATAACTAAAATTTTGCTAAAGAGCTGTCATTATCCTGAAACCTACTGATGAATGAGTTCATGATTGAGTCCACCTCAACTGTTTTGTGCTAATTTTATGCATCTTTTTAAATTCTATTTTATAGTGGCTTCTCAGTGTAAGTGAGTCACGACTGCTTATCAGAATTTATGCTATTATCAGAGTATTTCTCCAGTAATCATAGAGTGTGAAAAGTCACCAAGAAAATATTTTGCTATTCTAATGCATATTTACTTAATACCAACAATGCACTTGGTTCGTCCCTTCCACATTTTTACTCTAGATCTCAAAGGAGTACCTGATTTTATTCTTTGATCCTTTTGTTTTTTCTTTTGATAAGTGAGGTTTATCAGCACTTAGTACATTCAGCAGTTTACTAGTATCAGAACTTAACAGATGAGTAGCATTATTCTAATTTGTGACTTAGTAATAAGATAAACAAAGTAAACTCAACTAAGCTCAATTATCAGAATTTGCTTGTGTCATAAGATTCCACAGAAATAATTACTTCTTACATGGGATCATTTGTTTATTGAAGACTACTAGATCAGTATCTAGCACAGTTATCCTCATAGGATTGAATAGTTACTTAAACAGACATATCATTTATCAGAGTTTAGAAACGTATATCAGACAATAATTAGTACTTAAATGCATATTTCAATTAATCACAGAATACACAAAGAGATTACATTCTGTAAATACTGATCATAAAGTCTGATTCATCAGAACAAAACTAGGAAGATTTAGAAAAAGAACCTAAAACCATTCCAAGTTCATTTACCAATCTTGTAAAAGTGGCTTCATACAATGGTTTTGTGAAGATATCTGCTAGTTGTTAATCTGTTGGAACAAAGTGCAATTCCACTGTACCTTCATCCACATGTTCCCTTATGAAGTGGTACCTGATGCTGATGTGCTTTGTCATAGAGTGTTGAACTGGATTATCTGTCATAGCAATAGCACTTTGATTATCACAGTAAATAGGGATTTTGAAATATGTTAACCCATAATCCAGTAACTGATTCTTCATCCAAAGAATCTGTGCACAACAGCTTCCTGTAGCAATATACTCTGCTTCTGCAGTTGATGTGGAAATTGACTTTTGTTTCTTGCTGAACCAAGAAACCAATCTGCCTCCAAGGAATTGGCAACTTCCACTTGTGCTTTTTCTGTCAATTTTGCAACCTGCAAAATCTGCATCTGAGTAACCTATTAGTTTAAAATCTGATTCTCTAGGATACCACAATCCCAGATCAGCTGTTCCTTTAAGATACTTAAAAATTCTTTTCACAACTGTTAAGTGAGGTTCTCTTGGATCTGCTTGAAATCTTGCACAAACACAGGTAGCATACATGATATCAGGTCTACTAGTAGTTAGATAGAGTAGAGAGCCAATCATACCTCTGTAATCAGTAATATCTACTGATTTACCAGTATCCTTATCCAGTTTTGTTGCAGTGGCCATGGGAGTGGATGCACTTGAACAATCTTGCATTCCATATTTCTTCAGAAAGTTTCTGGTGTACTTAGTTTGACAAATAAAAGTGCCTTCTTCATTCTGCTTGACTTGAAGGCCCAGAAAATAGCTAAGTTCCCCCATCATACTCATCTGATATCTTGACTGCATCAGTTTGGCAAACTTCTTGCAAAGTCTGTCATTTGTAGACCCAAAAATGATATCATCAACATAAATCTGGACCAGAAGTAAGTCCTTTCCATGGTTGAGGTAGAACAGTGTTTTGTCTATTGTTCCTCTATTGAATCCACTTTCCAGAAGAAACTGAGCTAAAGTCTCATACCATGCTCTAGGAGCTTGCTTAAGTCCATAAAGTGCTTTATCAAGCCTGTAGACATAATCTGGATGTTTGGAATCTACAAAGCCTGGAGGTTGTTCAACATATACTTCCTCCTCCAATTCTCCATTGAGAAAAGCACTTTTCACATCCATTTGAAAGACAGTAAACTTTTAGTGAGCAGCATAAGCCAAAAATATCCTTATGGCTTCTAACCTAGCAACTGGTGCAAATGTTTCATCATAATCAATTCCCTCCTATTGAGAATATCCTTTTGCAACCAGCCTTGCCTTATTCCTTGTAATTATGCCATCACTGTCAGTTTTGTTTCTGAATACCCACTTTGTACCAACAATAGATCTATTCTTTGGTCTTGGCACTAGGGTCCAGACTTTGTTTCTTTCAAATTCATTTAACTCTTCCTGCATTGCTTGCACCCAATCAGCATCTTGAAGAGCTTCTTCCACTTTCTTTGGCTCAGTCTGAGAGAGAAAAGAATTGTAAAGACATTCATTTGAAGTACCTATTCTAGTTCTGACACCTGCATCAGGATTTCCAATTATCAAATCAGGTGTATGTGATTTTGTCCACTTCCTTGCAGATGGAAGGTTTTCTCTAGAACTGGATGCTCCCCCATGATCCATATTGTCTTCATTTTCATTTTCTGATGCTCCCCCTGAAACTATGCTCTCTGAGTTGGATTCTTCAGAATTTAGATTTTCAGCACTATCAGAACTTAGCTTATCAGAACTTGACGAATCAGAACTTGAAGAGCCAGATGTATGTTCTGATGTTTCTTGAGATGTGGTAAGATCTTGAGTATGCTCCCCCTGCATAGGTGCATCTTCCTTTGATGTAGTCACCACAGTTTCAATAACATCAGAGTTTAATCCATCAGAGTTTACAGTATCAGGACTTAGACTGTCAGGATTTTCAGTATCAGAATTTGAGTCTTCATTTTCAAATCTCAGCTGATCATGGTCAATAAAATCTTCAAGACCAGTAATCTTCTTGTCATCAAAAGAGACATTGATAGATTCCATGACCACTTTTGTTCTCAAATTATAGACTCTGAAGGCTTTTGTGGAAAGTGGATATCCAACAAAGATTCCTTCATCAGCTTTTAGATCAAACTTGGATAGTTGTTCAGGATGAGTCTTGAGAACAAAATACTTGCATCCAAATACATGAAAGTACTTCAGATTTGGCTTTTTTTCTTCACCATCTCATATGGTGTTTTTCCATGCTTGTTAATGAGTGTTGCATTTTGAGTAAAACAAGCAGTCTGCACAGCTTCAGCCCAGAAATAGGTTGGAAGCTTTGCTTCTTCAAGCATTGTATGTGCAACTTCAATGAGAGTTCTATTCTTCCTTTCAACAACTCCATTTTGCTGTGGAGTTCCAGGAGCAGAAAATTCTTGCTTTATTCCATGGTTTTCGCAGAACTCTTCCATTATCAAATTCTTGAACTCAGTGCCATTATCACTCCTTAAGATTTTCACAGAATCTTTGACCAATTTATCCAGATGTTTGACATGATCAATCAAGATAGATGCAGTTTCACTTTTTGTGTGCAAGAAATACACCCATGTGTATCTGGTGAACTCATCCATTATGACCAACACATATCTCTTCTTTGCAATAGACATGACATTCACTGGACCAAATAGATCAACATGTAGTAGATGATAAGGCTCAAGAATTGATGATTCAGTCTTGCTCTTAAAAGAAGATTTTCTTTGTTTGGCTTTCTGACAGGAATCACAAAGGCCATCAGGAGCAAATACTGACTTTGGCAGTCCTCTCACAAGATCTTTCTTGACCAGTTCATTTATATTGTTGAAATTTAAATGAGAGAGTTTCTTGTGCCAATTCCAGCTTTCTTCAATTGATGCTCTACTCATCAGACAAATTGCAGAAGCATCAGTACTTGTTGAAAGCTTAGCTTCATAAATGTTACCACGCCTGTATCCTTTCAGAACAACTTTGCCTTTAGATTTACTCACAATTTCACAGTGTTCTTCAAAGAAATCAACATGATAACCTCTGTCACAGATTTGACTTATACTCAGCAGATTGTGTTTAAGTCCTGAAACCAGAGCTACTTCTTTAATTATGACATTCCCAAGATTGATATTGCCATATCCCAATGTTTTTCCAATGTTGCCATCTCCATAAGAAACACTTGGGCCAGCTTTCTCCACAAAGTCTGATAGCAGGGCCTTATTTCCAGTCATATGTCCTGAACATCCACTGTCCAGAACTAGAATATTTTTCCTGTTGCCCTGCAATCACAAAGACCACTAATTATTAGTTTTAAGGACCCAGACTTGCTTGGATCCTTTGGTCTTATTAAGTTTGTTAACATTTGCAGCAGATTTAGCATCAGAGTTTATGTTAACATTTTTCTTATCAGAACTTACACTATCAGACTTTGAATCAGAATTTACACTAGAAGGAACAATGGAAACTTTCTTTAAAGAAGGTTTTATTTGATAATAATCATAGTACAAACTATGATATTCCTTACAAGTATAAATGGAATGCCATAAACTACCACAATAAAAACAAGGATTTTGTGGTTTGTATCTAATAGACTGACTCTTAACTCCTGATTTTGAAGGTAAGGAGTTAATATTCTTATTCTTCCTGCAAAAAGAAGCCAGATGGTTAGAACTTCCACAGTTATGACATGTTTTCCTAGGAGCATCAGGAACAGGTTTATAATCATTGCTTTTATTCACACCTTCCTTACCATTCCCATTTTTCCTAGGTGATTTTACCTTGTTTGCATTCTTAACATCTTTCAGCTTATGCTTAAGCTGCTTCTTTGTCATTAAGCCTATGTTTACTTCAGCTGTCTTTTCCTATTTTAGTTTGTCAGAAGTTAATTCCTCTTTAACTTCTGATTTCTCATTTTCAGACATTACAGTTACAAACTTAACAGGTTTTAACTTTGGCTTTTGCTTAACAACAGGCTTAATTTCTTCAGTTCCTTAATCATTCTTATCCTCTCCATAACCTAAGCCCTCTTTCCAGTTTCCACTACTTAGCAAATTTTGAGTTGTTTTGCCAGAGTTAGTCCAAGTCCTGATAATCTCTCTTTCCTTTTCTAACTCAGTTTTTAGAGCTTCATTCATTTTTAGCACTTCATCCCTAACATAAAAAACATCATCTCTATCCTTTTGAGTTTGATGGAACATGACTATCTCTTTTTCTAAGAAATCATTTCTTTTCTTAAAAGCAAGATTTTCAGAAGTTAATCTTTCACATGTTAAAGTTTGATCTCTGTAACTAACAAACATGGTTTTAAGATATCTTCTCAACTCATTAATATCATCAGTATGAAAAGCATAAGTAGTCTGAGGTACCTTTGTTTCAGCAGCTTCAGAACTGCTCTCAGCGCTTTCTTTATCAGCATTTGCCATCAATACATAGTTCTCCTCACTTTCAGAGTCTGAGGTGTCTGTCCAGCTTTTCTGCTTTGTGACAAGAGTCTTGCCTTTGTCACCCTTTACCTTCTTGCAATCAGGAGATATGTGGCATTTCTCACCACAGTTATAACATTTAACATTGGTATAATCTCCTCTGTCAGACTTTCCTCCTCTGCCTTCAGATCTTCTGAATTTCTTCTTATCAAAACTTATGCCTTTCCCGGAAAACTTCTTTCCCTTCCTAAACTTCCTGTATGCAATCTTTGTGATTCCTTTCACCATAAGAGCACACAGCTTCATCATCTCCTCATCAGCATCAGTCTCAGAAAAGCTTTCAGAATCTGAGTCATCATCACTTTCAGAACTTGATGACTCAGTATCAGACTTTATGAAAAGAGCTTTACCCTTGTCTTTCCTTGAGGAAGCTGCTTTGGGGGATTCTTCTTCAGCCTTAAGAGCAACTGTCCGTGACTTTCTTCCTTTCCTCTTGCTTCTTTGTTCCATCTCAAGTTCATGAGTCTTGAGCATTCCATAGATTTCATCAAGAGTTGTTTCATCAAGATTGTAGTTGTCTCTTATTGTCGTTGCCTTCAAATCTCAGCATTCAGGAAGAGCTAACAGGAATTTAAGGTTTGAATCTTCAAGATCATACTCTTTATCAACCAATGACAAATCATTCAAAAGTTTAACAAATCTATCATATAAATCATTCAATGACTCATTAGTCTTTGAGTCAAAATATTCATACTCTTGAGAGAGTATTGTCTTCCTATTCTTCTTAATTGTGTCAGTTCCCTGACACCTTGTTTCCAGAGCATCCCATATCTCCTTAGCAGTCTTGCAGTTGATTACCCTGTTTGACATTACATTATCAATGGCACTATGCAGTAAGTGTCGTACCTTAGCATTCTTAGCAATTGATGTTATATCTTCAGCAGTATAATCATTCTTCTCCTTTGGTACGGTCTTTGCTGCTTCACCTGCAACTGCAACAGCGAACTTGGTTGGTTTGTGAGGCCCTTCCTTGATTCTATCAAGGTATTCTGGATCTGTTGCTTCCAGGAACATGGTCATCCTTACCTTCCATATGGGATATTCAGATGGTCTCAGTATGGGAACTCTGATAGTCTCATACCGACTTTGAATTTGTGTCTTTGGAGGTTCTTCAGATTTTGTAGGCTTAGTTGGAGTTTCTGTGTCAGACATGATTGTGTTTGGATCTTTAACTGTATGTGTGTTAACAGATTAGCTCTGATACCACTTGTTAGGTCACACACACTGTAGAGGGGGTGAATACAGTGTATAATACAATCAAATCGAACTTTAATATCTTAAGTAACAGAAAACAAACTTTATTGAAACAATAAACTCTGTTATAGTATGGAACTGTTACCTCTCAGTGATGAACAAATATCACGAGAGCTGTTAGGGTTACAATGAATAATCTTCTTGAATATAATAACACTTATAGTGTAAACCCTATGTCTGTGTTTATATACTACACAGTTACAAGATAATCGCTAATTGATATGGAATATAATTCTGCTTCCTAAAATATATCAATCAGATATCTTTTCTTCCAAGTATTCCATTCTTCACGGAACTCCTTCTTCATGCATATCTCTACTTATGTTTATCTCGATCTTCTTTCCTTTAATCAGCTACTGTCCTTATCTGAACGTCCTTCAGCACTTAAGTTCTGATATCTAACTTCTGATGATTATCTCCTGATAATATAAGTACTGATATCCTTAAGTCCTGACTTCCAGTATAAGTACTGATTAATGGTTAAGTACTGATTTGTCCTGTTAAGTAAGATCTGAAATCTAAACATAAATCATATTAGTCATGACATTATCAAATATATCTAACATGTTAAGCATGGCAGTATTGACAGAATCAAAATTACTTACCATACCATAAAATACCTTGGTAACTACATCACACAGATAACTCAATTCTTTTCTAAGACCTAGCCTCCTAATCTCACTTAACTTAGAAGTAGGGAGTGCATAGCCAATAGAATTAAGCATGGTAACTAAATTAGCACCTGTCTGTGGAACAGTAGTAGTGTTTTCAGGAATCTTAAAGTATGCTTGAATTATGTCACTGTTAATGCAGAATTGATTACCTTTGAGAGTGAAAGATACGGTTTTGTCTGTAGACTGGTACACAGCAGTTGTCCATATCTCCTCCACAACTTCACAGTAGATTGTGGGTGATTCCAGCATAGCATAACTGAGTTTGCAACCTTTCACAAAATCCATCATTTTGTGAAAATCTTCAGATAGTGGAATTTCTTTGTTCACAAGAGCTACGAAGTTGTTCTTTTCATAGATGAATCCAGACTGAGACATGATTTTGACTACTGGTGCCATTGTTAAAGTACGGGAGTTTGTAAAGAGAAATAGAGTATTTACTTTAGAGAAGAAGAGAGTTAGAGCAATTGATTTGAGAATGATAAAAGAAAAGAATGAAAATGAATTTTGCTTTTATACCATCTCAAAAATAAACTGTCAAAAGTAATAAAGTAAAATAAAGTAACCAAACAAAATAGTCCAAAATAGCCGTTTAAAATAAATAAACTGTCAAAATTCTATCAATTATCCGTCGTGATATACTTACAGACTGTAAGTATATCCGATAATTAATGTTCAGAGTTTTAAAGGCTAAGATTGAGAAAATTCGACGGATGAGAATAAAACAATTATCTGTCGGGTTTAAAATAATCCAGAAAGATAATTGATTTTTATTAAGATATTATATTCCGACGGATGATCAAACTCGATGGATAATAAGCATCCGTCGGGATGTAAATTTTGACCTAGCCAAAATTTCATCTAAACAGAAAAATTAATTAAGTTTCTAGCTGCATTATAACTTGCAAAAATATCTGAAATGATTTAAGAATAATTAAGCATACCTAACTCACTTACCAACCTAGAAAAGGTGGATTCATCAAGTGGCTTGATAAAGATATCTGCAAGCTACTTTTTACTTGGAACAAAATGAAGTTCCACAGTACCATTCATCACATGTTCCCTAATGAAGTGGTACTTGATGTCTATGTGCTTTGTTCTTGAATGTTGTACTGGATTTTCAGTGATGGCAATTGCATTTGTGTTATCACAGAAAATAGGAATTTTTTCCACTTGTAGCCCATAGTCCAACAATTGGTTCATCATCCACAAAATTTGTGCACAGCAACTACCGACAACAATATATTCAGCTTCAGCTGTAGAAGTAGAAACTCAATTTTACTTTTTAATGAACCAAGACACAAGCTTGTTCCCTAGAAATTGACAGGTTCCTGTTGTATTTTTTCTGTCAATTTTACAACCTGCATAATCTGCATCTGAATAACCAGTTAGATCAAAACCAGAATCTCTAGGGTACCAAATGCCAAGTTTTGGTGTTCTCTTGAGATATCTAAAAATTCTCTTAATAGCTACTAAATGAGATTCTCTAGGATCATCCTGAAATCTAGCATAAAGATATGTAGCAAACATTACATCTGGCCTACTAGCTGTTAAATACAGAAGTGAACCAACCATGCCCCTATAGCTTGAAATATCTACACATTTTTCAGTAGTGTTTAATTCAAGCTTAGTTGCAGTGGCCATGAGAGTTTTTACAGATGTGCAATCCATTAGATCAAACTTCTTTAAGAGATAAAAAAATATATTTGGTTTGACTACTGAATATTCCATCACTAACTTACTTAACTTGTAAACCAAGAAAGTAAGTTAGTTCTCCCATCATGCTCATTTCATACTTACTTTGCATCAATTTGGCAAACTTTTTGCAAAGTTTTTCATCTGTAGAGCTAAATATAATATCATCTACATAAATTTGAATAAGTATGCTAGAGCCATTAACATTTCTAAAGAATAAAGTTTTATCAACAGTACCTCTTGTGAAGTGATTTTCCAAAAGAAATTTTGACAAAGTGTCATACTAGGCTCTAGGTGCTTGCTTCAATCCATAAAGTGCTTTCAAAAGATAGTAGACATATTCTAGAAAATTTGGATCTTCAAAACCAGGAGGCTGACTGACATAGACTTCCTCCTCCAAATCTCCATTCAGAAAGGCACTTTTGACATCTATTTGATAGACATTGAAATTGGCATGGGCTACATAGGCTAAGAAAATTCTGATGGCTTCAAGTCTTGCAACAGGAGCAAAAGTTTCATCAAAATCTATTCCTTCTTGTTGACAGTAGCCCTTAGCAACCAATCTAGCTTTGTTCTTGACCACTATGCCATTTTCATCCATCTTGTTTCTGAATACCCACTTGGTGTCAATTAGATTCTTTCCTTTAGGTTTGGGTACCAGCTTCCACACCTTGTTCCTTTCAAATTAGTTTAGCTCCTCCTGCATAGTTAAAACCCAATCAAGATCCAACAAAGCTTCTTCTACTTTTTTTGGTTCTTCCTTAGAAAGAAAGCTGTTATATAGACATTCTTCTTGAGTTGCTTTCCTTGTTTGAACTCTAGAAGATGCATCACCAATGATGAGCTCAAAAGGGTGATCTCTAGTCCATTTTCTTTGTTGAGGTAGGTTAGCTTTAGATGAAGAGGCCTCATTGCTGTCTTGATGTGTGACTGAGTTTTGATTATGAGAAACTCCCCCTGAGTTTGTGAATCTTTGATTTGAGATATGGGTATTTTCCGTAGATGATCTATTCTGACTTTTAGCTTCTCTCATTGTTCCGATGGATGATGCACTTTGTATCTCGACAGATGAAGCTGATTGTCTCCCGATGGATGAGGCAGATTCTACTGACGGATGAAGCATTTTGTAACTCGACGGATGTTGAGTTATGTGCTTCATTAGTTATATATTTTTTTGCATTATCCTTAGCCAATGTCTCTTGATCACTTTCATCATCACTGTCATCACTAACCATCTCCACATTATCAAACTTGAGGCTTTCATGGAAATTTCCATCTTGCAGTCCTTCAATCTTTTTATCATCAAACATAACATGTATGGATTCCATAACATTGTTGGTTTTTAGACTGCATGTGACGCCTCCAAACCGGGGGTCTAGATTTAGGGGTCACTATAGAATATACCACAATATAATAGACACAGCGGAATAAAATAATAAATATAACCCCTTACATGTAACTGGATCGATCACAGGTTATAGTATGAAACAGGCACTAAAACCAACCAAGTGTTATTACAAACCATAAGTCTAATTAGTTTTACAACTTATTCAAATTTTATTACAAACCTTTATACTATTCTAGCATCCCAAACTGTCTATCCGGAAAACAGACCAAACTATTTATAAGCACTCGACTTCTGATCAAACTTGGAACTCAAGCCTGCTCTAGCTTAGCTGAACACAATTATGCACTATGATATTCCTGATGATTAGTCATGAAACAACACCGGTATCCCGCAACCATACCGTAAATATAGGTATTGATATCCCGCAACCATACCGTACATATTGGATATCCATAAAAAGGCATATACTCGCCTAGTAGGTATTACACTTTCGTATAATAGCTCACGCTGGACCGGTGCCTCGGCTTCTTACGCTAACCAATAACCAATTCAAAAAATAATTTTGATTAAAGGAGTCGTATCAATGACATCCTTATCCATTAAACTCTCCATTTCACATGGTCCGGAGTTATCTCAACAACTGATGGCGAAATAACTAGAACAATTAATTATTCGCTAATCTCAACTCAAAGTTTCACTGTATAGAGTATATCTGGATAGTATAGTTATTCACTATCTATCGAATCAAAAGATTGGTTCTAGCAGAATGATTGCTTGAATAAAAGAATGTCAATAAACATAGGAGTATTGGTATTCGATGCACTATCAGAGTACTTATAAACAGTTCTTATACTTTGAATATGTAAACAATAAGTTGTTCTGAATTTAGAATAGAGGAGAAAACTTGCCTGGTATACTTGATATCTTCTCACTATAACTCCGGCTTACTACTGCTGGCTACTGACTCCATCTAACACTTGACTGCACTCCTTTCTAATCGATTCTATAACCAAAAGGACTATCTCAATTGACAGAACCAAACTCAATTGACGTAACTTTACGTCTTTACGTCTACCCAATCGTTTATAACTAATCATGGCATTTTAAAATTGTAAACAGATAGCATGCATATTACGTAACACGTAATCATGTTATTCATATATCACATAATTACATATTTCATGTAACACATAAGTCCGATCGTTAAAAGATAGGTTTCAGGACGTTCAGAATTGAAATCGGGTCATTAACAATGTTTATCGATCAAATTCCGGCTCAGAATAACTCACTAATCAAATGTCATTGCACTACAAAAGAAATTAGGTCTTAAAAGTATTTTTATTGGAAGCGTAATGTTTTTCTGAGTCTATACGTGTTCGTTTCGTATTAAACGGACGAACGGTTTATTATTATGAATAAAATAAGAAATAAATAGAATTAAATTAATTAATAATAATATTAATTGATTTTTAAATACTAAAATATAATTTTTAAAAGCTTAAAAATAATTTTTAGGAATTATTTGAATTAATTATAAATAATTTATATTTATTTACTATTTATAAATAAAATTAATTGATTAAATAAATTAATCAATTAATTAAACCCATAAATAATTAATTAAACCCATAAATAATTAAACCCATAAATTAATTGTTTTGGACCGAAACCAGTTTCCGGCGGTTCTTGCCGATTCCGGAGAGACCATTTCTAGGTCCAAAACAACGGGATTAATCCTGGTTTTTCAGTCCAAATCGTTCAGCAATTTATTGGCAATAGCTCTGTAATAACAAACACAACCGATCAACACAGAACAACAATCTCCGATCAAAATCGAACCTCTCTCCGCCGAACCAAATCTGAAAATCGCAAAACTCCCAACTATCAACCAAATCTAACAACCTATATACGAAAATGAAGCTCAGAGTATGTATAATTCATTACTATCATCAATTCTTTCAACAACAATCGGTAGGAACCAAGAAATCAAAAAAAAAATTCAAAATCCAAGAACTCGGGTTTAACAATCCTGGACTAAAACGATGCAATCAAATAGATAAATCAATTTTACAGATTATCCTAAAGCTATTTGTAATATCAAAGTCAATCAAAGATCAATCAAAATTCAAAAACGAATTCAAGCCCTAAACACTAAAATCGATTTTGAGCATTAGCTAACCTCAACTTGAGATTTTGGTACCAAAAGATTCGTCTCCTCTAGAGGATTGTTTTGATTACTAGAGCTCAAACAGAGGTTCGGTAAATCTCTCAAAATCATTTGTGTCAAGAACAAAATCACACCCCCAAATATGTTCTTGGTTTTCTGAATTTTTTATAAACAAATGAATAAAATAAATAAATTCGCTGGTATTTATATTAACTGTAAAATAAGTACCCAAAATCAAATAAGGGTGTTTTTATTCCCATAATTAAAATAATTAAGCCCCAAGATAATAATTAGGGGGAATAATTTTAAAAGTAATAAATTACAAAATTAATATCAAAATTTCCCAAAAATTGTGAATAATTCAAAAATGCAGAAATACTGGGTATTTGAAATATGATTGATTTTATAAAAATAAAAACACGAATTGTGTGGACTTTAACGTCCCGGTGGGGTCCCGGTCCATTGATTTTTGAAAAATGAAAATGATTCCGAAATTAACGGAAACCCCGAAAACACATAAAATACAATCAAGCACACATAAAACGAGATAAAATGAGTACCTTGATAACAACGCAAATAAATACGAGTCCCGATTGCAGATCGATTCATATAATTGTAGTTTAAACACATAACAATTACTCGAAAAATTTCTGGTCCACACGGGAATACGAATAACAGTTATAACCCATAATATAATGACAATAATCATTTTAACTTATATAAACACATAATATTTATTCATTTAACATAGGTTATTCACATAATTTTCCCGGATATTACATCCTTCCCCCTTAACAGGATTCTATCCTTAGAATCAGCCTAGGAAAACAAGTGAGAATACTTGGATCGCATTTCGCTTTCCAACTCCCAGATCGATTCTTCAACCTTGGAATTCCTCCACAAGACTCGTACTAAAGACACAGACTTATTTCTAAGCACTATTTCTTTCTTATCTAAAATCTGCACTGGTTGCTCGATAAAAGATAAATCTGGCTGGATCTCGATTGGCTCGTATTCTATCACATGGTTTGAATCGGGTAATAACGCTTCAACATTGACACATGAAACACGTTGTGGATATGCTGCATGTGAGGTGGTAAGGCTAACTCGTACGCGACTTTTCCCCCACGCCTTAAAATCTCAAAAGGGCCAACATAACGCGGACTCAACTTTCCTTTCTTCCCAAATCTTGATAAACCTTTCCAAGGTGAAATCTTTAATAACAACTGCTTCTCCGGCTTCAAATTCCATATCTTTTCTGGCAGGATCAGCATATTTGCATTGACGATCTTGAGCTGCCACTAATCATTTCTGAATGAGTTCTACTTTCTCTTTCGTTTGCTAGATAAATTCTGGACCCAAAATCTTTCTCTCACCAACTTCTTCCCAACAGATAGGAGATCTGCATCTTCTCCCATACAAGGCCTCGTAAGGCAGCATTCCAATGCTGGCATGATAACTGTTGTTGTAGGAAAATTCTACCAATGGCAAATGTTCATCCCAACTTCCTTTAAAATCTAGAGCACATACTCTTAACATGTCTTCTATAGTCTGAATTGTCCTTTCACTTTGATCGTTTGTCTGCGAATGATACGCGGTACTCATATTCAGCTTCCTTCCGAGACAATCTTGAAAACTTCTCCAAAATATTGAATTGAATCGAGGGTCTCTATCTGAAACTATAGATACTGGAACTCCATGTCGAACCACAATTTCCTTCAGATATAACCGAACCAATTTATCTAATGAGAATTTCTCGTTGATAGGAAGAAAATGCGCTGACTTCGTCAATCTGTCAATAATAACCCAAATAGCATCATGATTTGCCTTGGTCCTCGGTAATCCAACTACAAAATCCATCGCAAGATGTTCCCACTTCCATTTTGGAATTTCTGATGGTTGTATTAGTCCACTGGGCCTTTGATGTTCTGCTTTGACACGCTGGCAAGTGTAACACTTACTCACCCATTCAGAAATTTCTTTCTTCATACTTGGCCACCAAAAGTTTTCTCTTAAGTCCCTGTATATCTTCGTACTCCCGGGATGAATTAATATCTGGAGTTGTGAGCGTCTTGAAGAATTTCATCTTTCAGCTCGGTTATATTGGGTATCCATATTCTAGAAGAAAATCTTAATATCCCTTTATCATTCTTTCGACTCCCTATCTCTTCTCTTATCAAACTGTCTCGTTCATGATTCATTACTTTTTCCTGACATTTTCTTATCTTCTCTAATAGTTCTGGTTGAAAAGACATTGCACACAACACATCTGTAGACATACTTGAGATACTGACCTCTATTTCAAGCTTCTCAAATTCCTTGATCAGTTCCTTAGATGAAGTGATCATGTTTAGCCTTTCCTTTCTGCTCAGAGCGTCAGCCACCATATTTGCTTTTCTTGGATGATAGTTGATGGTACAGTCGTAGTCCTTGATCAGTTCTAGCCATCTTCTCTGCCTCATGTTCAATTCCTTCCGAGTAAAAATATACTTCAAACTCTTGTGGTCCGTGTAGATCTCTCACTTTTCTCCATACTGATAATGTCTCCATATCTTCAATGCAAACACTATTGCTGCCAATTCAAGATCATGAGTTGGATACTTCTCTTCATGTGGTTTTAGTTGTCTTGAAGCGTAGGCTATCACATTGTCATGCTGCATCAAAACACATCCCAATCCTTTGTAAGATGCGTCACTGTAGATCACGAAGTTTCCATGATCATCTGGTAAGACTAACACTGGGGAATATACTAATCTTTTCTTTAATTACTGGAAACTTTCTTCGCATTTCTCATCCCATTCAAACTTTTGATTCTTTCTGGTGAGCTTTGTCAATGGGGTAGCTATCTTCGCAAAATCATGCACGAATCTTCGGTAGTAGCCTGCCAATCCCATGAAATTTCTTACTTTGGTTGGTGTTTTTGGTCTTTCCCAGTTGATTATAGCTTTAAACTTTGTCGGATGTACTTCCACTTCTTTATTGCTAATCACGTGCCCAAGAAATTGTACTTCTTTTAACCAAAATTCACACTTGGAAAATTTTTGCGTATAATTTCTCTTGTCGCAGTGTCTCTAGAAATATCCTTAAATGTTCTGCATGCTCTTCTTCTGTCTTGGAATATATCAGAATGTCATCTATGAACACGATCATGAATTTATCCAAATACTTCTTGAATACTCGATTCATCAGATCCATGAAAGCTGTTGGTGCGTTGGTTAATCCAAATACCATTACCAAAAACTCATAATGTCCATATCTGGTTCTGAATGCGGTCATCGGAATGTCTTCTGGCTTGATCTTCAGTTGATGATATCCGGATCTTAAATCAATCTTAGAAAACCATACAACGCCTTTCAGTTGATCAAACAAATCATCGATCCTTGGCAACGGATACTTGTTCTTGATGGTTAGCTTATTCAATTCCCGATAATCGATACACAGTCGCATACTCCCGTCTTCTTCTTGATGCAAATTCTAGAACAATCTGAAATACATTTAAGAATATTCTAGAGACAGTTCTTTAATCTGAAATTAGAATTATCTAGAGTCTATAATTAATGTAATGTATTGGGAAGGTGTGATGGGTAATGCTAAAGTCTTAATTAATAGTCAAATGCACCAGAAGTTTCTAGAGCTAGTAGTCTGTTCTTTTGGGAGTTATATATACAAGTTTCCAGCCTTGTATCTGAAAGTAACTGATTAAATATTTTTCCTAAAATTTCTCTAGCAACTATTAAGTTTGCTGTATTTAATCCTTAAATTTAGTTTCTCCTTCAACTCCGACTTCTCCTATCTTACTTGGCTGCATCAGGTGGTATCAGAGCTACCTTGATCCGTTAAGATTCTGTTTAAGCATGGGTCCCCGAAGAGGTGGCAGAAATGCTTCACAATCTAACGTTGCAGGCCCAAGTGAAGAAGTGAATGAATTGAGGAGGCAAGTTGAGATTCTGACGCAATGTTTGGCTCAACTAGAGTTAACTAACCATGATGATAATGAAGAATCCGAGAAGGGAAGCATGTTTTATAGTCCTTTTCACAACCAGAGTCCTCGACAAGAAGCGCCAGTTCGAGAAAATCGAAGATGGGATGGACATTTTAAGATTGAAATTCATGAATTTAGTGGCAGTCTACAAGCCGAAGAGTTTGTTAATTGGCTGAATATGGTGGAAAGAATATTCGAGTTCAAAGAAGTGCCAGAAAATATGAAGGTGAAATTAGTAGCCATTAAGTTGAAAGGAAGAGCTTCTTCTTGGGGGAATAGTTGAAATTGAAGAGGGAAAGACAAGGAAAAGGTAAAATCGCTGATTGGGAAATGATGAAAAATAAATTAAAGAAAATTTCCTACTATATAATTCTGTGCAGGCTATGTTCCAGCGACTTCAGAATTTACGCCAAGAAAGCAGATCAGTTGATGATTATACCGAAGAATTCTACCAATTAGTATCTAGAAATGATTTTGTTATTCCCAGTGGACTAACAATGAGATTTACAGAAGGGGGGTTGAATGTAAATCTCAAAACTTTTTCAAGTTTTGAGCAGTTTGTAAGGCTAAGTGTTTGAGTGATCAAATATGTGTGAATTGCTTGGAGCTGATGCAGACAGATATATATTCAAACACAAATGTAATGAACACAAAGAACTTAAAAACTTTTCTGGTGGATTTGTTGTTCCACCAGAGATGTGTTATTTCAGAAAATCTGTGATTCAAAATTAAATCACAGCTGCTTCCTAGTACAAACTAGATGATTTTCTCTCTTGATATTTCTAAACAGCTTAGGGAAAATTCACATCTAATTACTAGCTACTACTTGCTTTATATATCACCAAGTTTACAAGTGAAGACAAAGATAAAGTACAATAATAAAATAGTTCTCCACTTGTTTCTATTCCATTTTTATCCAGTATAATATGGAATTATCTGTTGACTTTCCATTTTGAACCAGACTAAAAATGGCTGCTTTTTCTGCTGTTCCTGAAATAGGCTACCACATCTCTGTCAATCCATGTGCCTCTGTCAGTTTTGTTAACTGTCACTATCAACTGCTATGAGACTGAGCATCCGTTGAAGCTTTCATCCGTTGATGGCTTTATCCGTTGATGCTCTAGCAGTTGAAGCTTTATCCGTTGACGCACTTATCCGTTGATGGATATTATCCGTTAAAGCATTAAAGACATCCGTTGAAGCTTTGTTTCTCATCCGTTGAAGGTCTTCAATATCCGTTGACACTTCTTCACTTATACAAAATTACAAGGCATGAAATATTTACAATTAGCCCTCCTATTTGTACATCCATTAGTAGTCAACATGACTGATTATTTCCTAACAACATCTAAGAATTACAGCTTGAAACCAGAGAGTGAAATGTGCTACTATACCAAACTTATTGCTAAGTAAGGCTACTCCTTCAACGGATAGCCAAGATGGTCTTATCCGTTGAGGCTACAAATACTAGATTTCTACTTAAGTGTTTTGCTTAACTTATCATCAAACTAATACACATATTCCTAACAATCTCCCCCTATTTATGTCTACTAGATCTGTAGGCATAAATTTGGGTTTAGCTTGATGATAACAAAACACTTAACAAATATATAAACTGTAACAAAGCAGAAATTCAAAAGTGCTACAAAAGTGTATATGCTGAGATGAAATTGAAGAAATACATTGTTTCCAAGGGTGCTCCTTTAGCCTGAGCAAATTACTTTCTTTTCCTTTGATCCCTGGTTTTCTTTCCTAGCCTCCTGTCATTCTCCTCTATTTGAAGTTGAAGTTTTCTGTAGAATTCAGCTTCATCTTCTTCATTGATATCTAACTTAGACTACATATCCTTGAGAGTTTCATTACTGGCAATCTTTAGCTGATCTTCAATTCTGAAAAATCTTCTGACTCCTTTGTTGTCTCTGAACTCCATCAACCAATGAGGTGATTTGTGAATTGTAATACCTCTCTCTTGAATGAGTAAAGTTCTAGGCAAGGCATTGGGCTCCCTCCAAGTTTTCCTTATGTTGGCAATCTTGTTGAGAATCTCAGTCCTGGCAGTCCTGGTAAAGCCAGAATCCTTATGTATGGCTGAGTAGACTCTAATCAAGGTAGAGTAGCCTTCATTCAGAATTCTGTGAAGAGGCCATGTTCTTTCCCCAGCTCCTTTATATTTGAACACTAGTCTTTCTGGTAGCTGTCTGTAGGCAGCTATTCCCCTTACATCCTCCAGCTTATCCAGATAGAGTTCAATGTCTGAAAATTCTTTTATGTCACAGATGTGAACATAATCATCTTTAGAGGTTTGAGGTTTAGGCTTAGGCTTCTGTGTGAATTTGATTGAGGCTTTAGAGGGTGTTGATTTGATTCTTCTTTTCTGCTTCTTTGATGGTGTAAAAAAGGTTAGGAAGGTGGGCAATTTGATGGTGTCCCAATCAATTGGTTCCTCCTTAGGAATGATTGGTTCACCATGAATGTTTATGAAGGGGTCAGGCATAATGGGTTCATGAATAGAGGGTAGTGGTTTGGATATTGATTGGTTTTCTTCAGTCTCATCTACCATCTTTCTCTTTGCATTGACCTTCTTTCTATTCCCTTTCTGCCATTCTTCCTTACTTCTTTCCTCCATCTCAGTACCAACCATGTCCCCCATAGCTCTATCTTCACCTTTGTCTTCAATTTCTTTCTGTTCTTCAGCCTGACTTAACTTTAGCTGTTTTTCAAGCTTTGCTTGTGCTCTTTTGTTAGCCTTTAGCTGTTTGGCTTCTTCCTTCAACCTCTTGGTTTCTTTCCTCTTGGCTATTGAGAATTTGGGATGTCCTTGCATCACATAGATGTTCTTTCCCTCTCTAAAGATAACAGCCATGTTCCTCCTTACAGCCTCATCCATGTTCTCTTTGAGCTTTATGATACTTCTACCCAAAAGCTTGTCTTCATCAGGCTTTGGAAGAGGAAAATCCACTCCTTTCATTTGAGCAAGGCTTAGAGGGTTCTTTGTAGAGTCCTTGTTGAAGCTGTTGTTGGGCTTGAGAACCATAGGTTGCAGATATTTGGAAGAAGTTTCTCCATCCTTATGCCTCCCTACTGGCTTGAGTTCCATAATAATTGATTCCACTTTTGTGCTATGCTTCACAGATTATGATTGAGAAGTTGTAGAACCAAATATTAGTTGCATCTTTTCATCAATCTTCTTCCTTTGCTCTTTGACTTGCAATTCAGCTGCTGCTATCTGGATTAGATCAATTCCATCTAGCTTTCCTTTGACTTGAATTGGTGGAGAAGTTGTGATGACAGGAACTAGCACTTGAGAAATCTGAACTGTTGTAGATGGCTCTCCTCCCCTTCCCCTTTATTCTCCCCCTTTTTGTTATCATCAAGGGTAGGGGTCAAGCCTTGTGCTTTTGCCAGCTGCATGAGTAGATTTGTTTGAGTTTGTTGATTCTGAAGAATGGTGACCATAGAGTCTTCAATGATTTGAACCCTATCTTCCAATCTGGCCAGCCTCTTGTCAGCATCAGATGCTTTCCTCAGTCTCCCCAACAAATCTTGCATAGTACCATAGGGTATAACTGAATCCAATTTCTCAGCATTGTAGGATTTCAGATCAGCAATGTCCTGCTTGAGCTCATCCACACTTAGATTTTGCTGGTAATACTGCAACTGCAAGAGATGCAGAGATTCCAGATGAGCTTGAAGAATTGCCTTGGTACCAGCATCTTGAGTCTCCTGAAAGGCCTTCTGAATTGTCATGACTTGTCTGACCAAAGTGACACCAAATTCTCCTGGTGTTGGTGATTTGGCCAGTGCCCATTCAGGAAGAGCAGGAGCAGAACTTGGGCCTTCTACTCCCCCTAAGTTCATGCTCTCATTCAAAGAATTAGAGTCATCATCATTAGAATTTACTCCAAATTCTTCAGATGGCTCACCAGCTTGAGAAGGCAGCCTGTTGACAGCAGCTTTGTCTCTGAGAAGAGATTTTGAAGTGTGTACAATGTGTAGTGTCTGTTCTGCCTCCACATTGCCCTGAGCGGCCAAAAATTGAAAGGCTGAAACAGGGTGAGTAAAAGTGTCAGCATCCAAGGAAATGTTATCAATGACAGCTTTGTAATGTTGCTGAAATTGTCTTTCCTTATCTGCATCATCCACTTTCATTAACTCACTAGCAATGGCTGGATCCACCCTTATAGCTTCTGTACCTGCCTTTCTCTCAATTTCTCTCTGTTCTTGCATCAGGGGCTCCCCCTGGCTCACACACACCCTCACACCCTCACCTTCACCTTCTAAGGTGGCACTCCTCTCACTTACTTTTGCCATGCTGGAAGAAATAGCATGCATTTGGTGACTCTCAACCTCTCCTTTTGCCTGGGAGCAACCCAGCCTCTCACTCAAAAAATCACTCGCTTCCCTCAAGCCTAAAAGTGATTGTACAGTTGCCATGTCCTCTACAGTTGGAATTGTTTCTGTTAAGTGTGTAGAGGCCATCAACGGATAGGGAGTATCCGTTGAAGTAGAAACTGATGGTATCAACAGATAACTGCTGTTAAGCTTATCCGTTGAAGAACAACCACTTGTCAACGGATGAGAGATATCCGTTGAGGAAGGAAAAGATGTAGATATAGAAAGTGACATAATTGTTGAATCTGTGTGGATTGATTTTAAGTGAGGTAACACAGATTCTTCAACTACATCTGAAAGAATTGGCTGATGATCCAACAAATCATCTAAAAGATGATGATCATCAGGTTTTGAGTGGGGCTCCTCCCTGAGTTTTAATGAGGGAGAATCAGGAATTGATGTGAATATCATATTCATATCCAGAGAGGGTGTTGGAGAGTTTGATGAATGGTGTGTTTCTATATTAAGAGAATGGGGCTGTGATTCCACATTTGCTGGAATCACATCAAGCTGAATTTGAGAAGGCACAGATACAGGTGGATGTATCTGTGCTGTGTGTGTCCCTTGTGTGGAAACTAGGGTCTTGGCCTTCTTCTTCCTTGAAAAGGCTTTAAATGGTGAATGTGTGGCTTCAGTGCCCCTCCCTCTTTTGTTCTGTGTCCCTGGTTGGGAACTATTTTCAATAGTTACATCCTTTTGGGAGGATGCAACTAAGGATGTGCTGGACTCCTTTTGAACCACCACAGTCTTTTGAGAGACTGTGGCTTGGCTGGTTTGGGTACCACTCACCTCTCCCACCTTATCCTGGGGGGCTTTTTGATGTTCACTCCTCCCCTCACCACTCACACCCTGTTCACTCCCTTCAGGGTTTATGGTAGTTGTTACACCCTGTTCTCCCAATGTTTCTTTGCCTTCTAGTGTGGCTATGAAACCTGTGTCTTTGTTCAAACATTTACCTCACTTACATGTGGTGCATTCATGATTGGCAAGTATACCAATGGCACCAGGCTGTTGAGGTTCATTCTCAAAAGGTCTGCAAGGACCCTTTTCTCTTGTGCCCAGCATTTGAGTTTATTATTCTCATTGGATATAACCAAACCTTCAGCAACATGGTTAGCCAATAACATAAAGAATCTAGCAAAGTAGATGTTATGTGGTCTATTAGCTTTGTTGCCTAATCTGGAACCTAATTCTAGTATAACACAGTTGCTAAAATTAAAGTACCTATCAGAAACTAGCATATAGAGCATATTAACAAGAGATGAAGTGATAGCATCAAAATTGCTAATCTTCCCAGAGAAAACCTTAATAAAGGCATCTCCAAGAAAACTCCATTCTTTCCTAAGGCCTTTCCTTCTAATACTACCTAAACTAGCAGAATCAAAAGCATAGCCTATGGAATCTAGCATTGCAGAGACATCTTTATCAGTATGTGGTGTCATGGCATTATTCTCAGGCAACTTAAAGCAAGATTGTATATCATCCCAATTAATGCAATAGTCCTTACCTTTGAGAAGGAAGGAAATAGTCATATCTGTGGAGTTGAACTCTGCAGTTGTCCAAATTTCCTCAATCACTTCACAAGTAGATGGTTGGGGCTTCCAGCATTGCATAGCTCAGTTTGCAGTTCTTGATGAAGTCCATCATCTTGTGATAATCAGAATGGGCTTCATTCTTTTCAACCAAGACTATGAAATTATTCTTTTCATAAACAAATCCTGTTTGAGACATAATTTTGACTACTGGTGCCATTGTTGTGAGTAGAGGTTGCAGAGAAAAACTTGAGAATTGAGAGAGAAAGAGAATGATAATTGCAAGAAAGCGTAAAGTGAAAATAAGAATTCAATTGGGCTTTTATACTTTCTTGAATTAAAACATAAATAAAATAATTAAATGATACTTTTAAGTAAGTGACAGCCGTTCAGGAATAAATAAAACTGTAGAAATTCTGAAAACTACCGTAAATATAAATACATACAACACTGTATATCTGTATCAACGGTTGAGTAAAAGAATCAACGGCTGTGACTCACTGACGTGACACATCAACAGATAAGGTAAATAGTTATCCATTGATGAACAACACCATTTTATCTGTTGAAGGATAAAATTACCAGAAATGTATTTGTCTTTCAACGGATGACGAATATCCGTTGATAGAACAATTTTGGCTTTCAATGGATAGGGAATATCCGTTGACGGGATAAGTCTTGATTAAAGCCAACTTTGTTCTTGCAGCAAATTCATTTCAGGCTACAAGACAGATTACATAGATGACATAGATTATGAATAGTTAAGCATACCTAACTCACTTACTAATCTTGTGAATGTTGATTCATCAAGTGGCTTGGTAAATATGTCTGCAATCTGCTTTTCACTTGGAACAAAATGAAGTTCCACTGTACCTTTCATCACATGTTCCCTAATGAAGTGGTACTTGATATCAATGTGCTTGGTTCTTGAGTGCTGCACTGGATTTTCAGTAATGGCAATGGCACTCGTGTAGTCACAAAATATTGGAATTTTGTCAACAGTCATACCATAGTCAAATAATTGGTTCCTCATCCATAGTATTTGTGCACAGCAACTACCAGCAGCAATGTACTCAGCTTCAGCTGTTGATGTGGAAACAGAATTCTGCTTCTTGCTGAACCATGATACAAGCTTGTTCCCTAGAAATTGACAGGTGCCTGTTGTGCTTTTCCTGTCTATTTTGCAACCTGCATAATCTGCATCTGAGTAGCCAATTAGATCAAAACCAGACTCTCTAGGGTACCAAATTCCTAGATTTGGAGTCCCCTTGAGATATCTGAAAATTCTTTTAATAGCCACTAAGTGAGATTCTTTAGGGTCAGCTTGAAATCTAGCACAGAGACATGTAGAAAACATAATATCAGGTCTACTGGCAGTTAAATATAAAAGTGAGCCAACCATGCCTCTATAACTTGTAATATCCACAGACTTTTCAGCCTTGTTTAATTCAAGCTTGGTGGCAGTGGCCATGGGAGTTTTTGCAGGTGAACAATCCATTAAGTCAAACTTCTTTAAAAGATCATAAATATATTTAGTTTGACTAATGAAAATTCCACCACTAACTTGTTTAACTTGTAAACCAAGAAAGTAAGTTAGCTCTCCCATCATGCTCATTTCATATTTACTTTGCATTAATTTAGCAAACTTTTTACAAAGTTTATCATCTGTAGATCCAAATATAATATCATCTACATAAATTTATACAAGTATCTTAGAGCCATTAACATTTCTAAAGAAGAGAGTTTTGTCAACAGTACCTCTTGTGAAGTGATTATCTAGAAGGAACTTTGATAAAGTCTCATACCAGGCTCTAGGTGCTTGCTTTAGTCCATAGAGTGCTTTCAACAAATAATACACATGGTCTGGAAAATTTGGATCTTCAAAACCTGGAGGTTGGCTTACATAAACTTCTTCCTCCAATTCCCCATTTAGAAATGCACTCTTGACATCCATCTGATAGACTTTGAAATTGGCATTAGCTGCATAGGCTAGAAAGATTCTGATGGCTTCAAGTCTGGCAACTGGAGCAAATGTTTCATCAAAATCTATTCCCTCTTGTTGAGAGTAGCCTTTAGCAACCAATCTGGCTTTATTCCTTATGACAATGCCATTTTCATCCATTTTGTTTCTGAATACCCATTTTGTGTCAATAGAACTCTTGTTCTTTGGCTTGGGTACCAGCTTTCATACTTTGTTCCTCTCAAATTGGTTTAGCTCCTCTTGCATTGCTAAAATCCAATCTGGATCCAAAAGAGCTTCTTCCACTCGCTTAGGTTCCTCCTGTGATAGAAAGCTACTATACAGACATTCATCTTGAGTAGCCCTTCTAGTTTGTACTTTTGATGTAGCATCACCAATGATCAGTTCAAAAGGGTGATTCTTGGTCCATTTCCTTTGAGGTGGTAGATTAGCCCTTGATGAGGTTGCCTCAGTATTGTCATGATGTGAGATAGAATGTTGATTTGTTGAAACTCCCCCTGAGTTGCTGATCCTTTGAAAGGAATTGGGAGTTCTATCAACTGATGAGGTGAATTGATTATCCGTTGACAGACTGTGATCAATGGATGCTTCGTTATGAAGTTCAACGGATGATGCACTTTGTCTTTCAACGGATGCTGCATTGCTTCTTTCAACGGAAGCTGAATTATGACTTTCAACGGATGCAGCATTCTGTGCATTATCCAAAGGCAGACTCTGGTTTCTTCTTGAGATGCCTTCTTCATCATTCTCATCTTCACTATCATCACAATATATCTCAATATTTTCAAATTTTAGTCCTTCATGATGTCCCTCATCTGTTAGTCCATCAATCTTTTTATCATCAAACACAACATGTACAGATTCCATGACAATGTTGGTTCTTAGATTGTAGACCCTATATGATTTTCCAGCAGAATAACCAACAAATATTCCTTCATCAGCCTTTGCATCAAACTTTCCTTTGTGATCAGATTGATTCCTTAAGATGTAGCATTTGCAACCAAAGACATGTAAAAAGTTTAAAGTTGGTTTTCTTCTCTTGAATAATTGATAGGGAGTCATGCATTTTGCTTGATTGATTAGAGAAATATTCTGAGTGTAACATGCACAGTTAACAGCCTCAGCCCAAAAATAAGTTGGGAGTTTTGACTCCTCAAGCATTGTCCTTGCAGCTTCAATTAGTGATCTGTTCTTCCTTTCCACCACACCATTTTGTTGTGGAGTTCTTGGAGCTGAGAACTCATGCATGATCCCATTTTCTTCACAGAACATCTTCATGGTTGAATTCTTGAACTCAGTTCCATTGTCACTCCTAATATTCCTTACTTTGAAATCAGGATGATTGTTGACTTGCTTGATATGATTGATGATGATTTCACTAGCTTCATCCTTTGATCCAAGAAAATAAACCCATGAAAACTTTGAGAAATCATCTACAATCACTAGGCAGTATCTTTTCCTTGAAATTGACAATACATTGACGGGTCCAAAAAGATCCATGTGTAGAAGTTGCAGTGGTTTATCAATTGCAGATTCAAGCTTCTTACTGAATGATACATTCTTTTGCTTTCCTTTCTGACAAGCATCACACAGTCCATCCCTTGTGAATTCCACTAGAGGCATTCCTCTAACTAAGTCCTTTTTGACTAGATCATTCATTGTCTTGAAATTCAAATGGGACAGCTTCTTGTGTCATAGACAACTTTCAACTGGACTTGCTTTGCTGAGAAGACAAGTAATGGATTCTGCATCTGTAGAGTTGAAATCAGCTAAGTACACATTCCCTTTTCTAACTCCAGTTAGAACCACTTTATTGTCCTTTTTACTTGTGACAATACAGGCTTCAGAATTGAAGGAAACAGTATTCCCTCTGTCAGATAGTTGACTGATGCTCAATAAATTGTGTTTGAGACCATCAACCAATGCAACTTCTTCAATGATGACATTTTCTCTTGAAATCAAGCCATATCCCATAGTGAATCCTTTGCTGTCATCTCCAAAGGTTATGCTAGGGCCAGCTCTCTACTTAAACTCTGTGAGCAGGGTGAAATCTCATGTCATGTGTCTTGAACAACCACTGTCCAAGTACCATAGATTCCTTCTTTGTCCCTGCACACAACAAAATCAATTTGATTGATTTTGGTACCCAAGTTTCCTTGGGTCCACCCTTGTTAGTCTTTTTCCTAGACTTCATTCCTCCTGCATCTTTTGACTTAGGTAACTTTGGGTCTACCTTGGTCTCAGATGTGGTTGGTTGAAGTGTAGGGTTAGTCACAGAATCATTTAACACATTTGATTAAATTTGATAAGGCATATGTTGTGCAAGCATGTTATTCCATATAGGCATACTGTATGGCATTTGAGGCATACTAAATGCAGTAAAATAAGGATTGTTAATGTATGGCATGTTTGCAAAATGTGCATGGGGATTCTGGCGAGACATAACAGGCATAGCATGCAGAGATGACATAGACATGTTAGGTATGGAGGGATTTGAAGGCATGGGAGTATTTTTAACAGATTTGTAATTATCAGATAGGTGATTAACACTTTTACAATGCACACAGCTTTTTCTAGGAGCATACCTATCAGGTGTGTAGTTGTTGTGTTTATTAATCCCTACCTTCCCATTTCTTTTAGATTTTCTTTTAGTTTCCTTCTTATCCTCAACCAACTTAAGTCGATCTTTTAGCTGATCTAAAGTCGTATGTCCTATATTCACCTTACAAACATCTCTGGATGTGCTAGCTCCTTCTTTGACAAAGTTCTTGAGAGTTGAATCATTCTTTTTATTTAGATTTTTATTTTTAAAAGAACTTGCCTGTTTTAATTGATGAGCCTTCAACGGATGCTCCTTTTCTTCCTTCAACGGATAACTTTCATCATCCGTTGATTCCACATCCGTTGACAATCCATCAATTAATTCTAACTTCTTTTTGTTTTTCTTCCAGGCATCCTCACAGAATGATTCAATTCCCTGGACCTTTGCAATCTGAACACTGACATCCCTAGATGTTTTCCAGGCCTTGATTACCTCTTGCTCACTTTCTAACTGTTTAGAAAGAATTTCCACTTTCTTAACAGCTTCTGCTAGTTCACTCTCAACAGTCAGGCATTTAAGTTTTATCTTTTCAAGCTCAATTACCTGATCCTCTAACACAGCATTCCTATCACTTAAAAACACATTATTCTCCTTGATCCTAGTGTTTTCTTTTGCTAGTGATTTAAGGGAAACACGCAAATGATATAATTCATTGGTCATATCATTTATGGCTTCATTGCATTCATGTTTAGAAAGATGAAAGAGATCAGTAGTAATTACCTGGTTGCTTGATGAACTAGTTTCATTTTCATCAGAATTAGCCATCAGGGCTAGGTTGACATATTCCACATCATCATCTTCGTTTGCCCCATCTGCTACCCAATCATCTTGAGTGAGAAATGCTCTTTCCTTTTGTTTGAGCAAATCAAAATACTTCTTTTTGTAATCAACTTGCTCAAATTTCTTTTTCTCAGAATTTGGCTTCCCACACTCACTTGCAAAGTGTCCACTAATGCCACAGTTGTAACATTTGAACTTTGATTTATCCACCATGTTTTTGTTTGGCTTAGTGAACTTTGTGTTTTTCCTGAACTTCATCTTTGCAAACCTCCTGGACAGAAAGGCCAAATGTTCTTCAATATCATCAGATTCATCCTGACTGGAATTGTCTTCATCCTCAGCAACTTGCTCTTTACCCTTGCTTGATTCTGATTTGCTTGTGCCAACTTTGAGACTTGGCATTGTTTTCTCCTCATTCCTGGCTTCCATCTTCTCACAGTCAGCTACAAGAGCAACTGTTCCTCCTTTTCTCTTTCCCTTTTCCAACAGCTCATCCTGCTCCATTTCAAGTTCATAAGTCTTCAAAATTCCATATAATCTTTCAAGTGTGAAGCTCTTATAATCTTGAGAGTTTCTCAAAGAGACAGTCATGGGCTTCCATTCCTTTGGCAGAGACCTAAGAAATTTTAAGTTGGAATCCTTGACTTGGTACACTCTACCATACAGCTTCAATCCATTCAACAGTTTCTGAAACCTGTTGAAGGTATCATTTAATGATTCACCTTCTTCAAAGTGAAAATATTCATACTGTTGAATAAGAAGCTGCATTTTGTTCTCTCTGACCTGCTCAGTACCTTCATAGATGATTTGTACAGTGTCCCAAACTTCCTTTGCAGTTTGGAAATTGATGACATTATCAAACATATCTTGATCTAAGCCATTAAACAAAATGTTCATGGCTCTCTTATCCTTGCGGATTTCTTCCATGTCTTCAATAGTCCATTCTGCTCTTGGCTTGGGAATAGACTGTCCAACAGCAACTGTTGCAGTAGCAGCTGTGGCTACCTTGTGAGGGATGTGAGGACCATTTTCAATACAGTTGATGTAGCTTTCATCTTGGGAAAGAAGATGTAAATGCATCTTCACTTTCCAGTGATGATAATTATCCTTTTCCAGGACTGGAATCTTTACACCAATATCCTTCCTATTCATGATGGTAACAGGAGAGTTCTTCTGTGCACTCATGATGTTAGCAGAATAGATCTTTAAACTCTTTATATGTTAAGAGCTTGCTCTGATACCAATTGTTATTCCCAGTGGACTAACAATGAGATTTACAGAAGGGGGGTTGAATGTAAATCTCAAAACTTTTTCAAGTTTTGAGCAGTTTGTAAGGCTAAGTGTTTGAGTGATCAAATGTGTGTGAATTGCTTGGAGCTGATGCAGACAGATATATATTCAAACACAAATGTAATGAACACAAAGAACTTAAAAACTTTTCTGGTGGATTTGTTGTTCCACCAGAGATGTGTTATTTCAGAAAATCTGTGATTCAAAATTAAATCACAGCTGCTTCCTAGTACAAACTAGATGATTTTCTCTCTTGATATTTCTAAACAGCTCAGGGAAAATTCACATCTAATTACTAGCTACTACTTGGTTTATATATCACCAAGTTTACAAGTGAAGACAAAGATAAAGTACAATAATAAAATAGTTCTCCACTTGTTTCTATTCCATTTTTATCCAGTGTAATATGGAATTATCTGTTGACTTTCCATTTTGAACCAGACTAAAAACGGCTGCTTTTTCTGCTGTTCCTGAAATAGGCTACCACATCTCTGTCAATCCATGTGCCTCTGTCAGCTTTGTTAACTGTCACTATCAACTGCTATGAGACTAAGCATCCGTTGAAGCTTTCATCCGTTGATGGCTTTATCCGTTGATGCTCTAGCAGTTGAAGCTTTATCCGTTGACGCACTTATCCGTTGATGGATATTATCCGTTGAAGCATTAGAGACATCCGTTGAAGCTTTGTTTCTCATCCATTGAAGGTCTTCAATATCCGTTGACACTTCTTCACTTATACAAAATTACAAGGCATGAAATATTTACAATTAGCCCTCCTATTTGTACATCCATTAGTAGTCAACATGACTGATTATTTCCTAACAACATCTAAGAATTACAGCTTGAAACCAGAGAGTGAAATGTGCTACTATACCAAACTTATTGCTAAGTAAGGCTACTCCTTCAACGGATAGCCAAGATGGTCTTATCCGTTGAGGCTACAAACACTAGATTTCTACTTAAGTGTTTTGCTTAACTTATCATCAAACTAATACACATATTCCTAACAGATTTATCCGAAAGTGAGGAGCAGCTGATTGCACGTACTTGGGTGGCTTACGTCTAAATATCCAAGAAGCACTTGATCTGCATAAATTCTGGTAAGTTTTTGAGGTATACCAAGCAGCTTTGGCAGTTGAAAAATGGCAAAACAAGCCTAGATTTTGAAATACTCAAAACCAAGACACGACTGCCAACCCACGATTTAGCACTGATAATCACGCTAGAGGTTATCAAAATGCAACTGTGCCACGAAAGAATACTTTTGAATCTACTACCACGCAAAACAAAAGCAAAGGAACTGGATTAAGATGCTTTAAATGCAACGAACCTGGTCATACTTCAGCTGCATGCAGATGTGAACGTGGAAAACAGCTCATGATCGATGATGGAGAACATAGTCAATAGCGCTGAATATAATGAAGAAATGATGTACGACACTGAGTCGGGGGAAGATATTTTGTACGGAGATATTGGAGAGTCTCTAGTAATCCGCAAAGCCTTGTTGCTGCCGAAAGAAGTACCTAAAGAAGACTGGCTGTGAAACAACATCTTCCACACAATGTGCACTATTGAAGGTAAGGTTTGCAATTTAATTATTGATAGTGGAAGTCGTGAAAATGTCATTTCTCGTGAAGCAGTTGATAAACTGAAGTTAAAACAAGAAAAGCATCCAAAACCATACAAGTTGTCATGGTTTAAGAAGGGAAACAAGGTTTCCGTTGATACCTGCTGCCTAGTTTCATTTTCAATTGGACGCAAGTATTTTGATAATGTCTGGCGTGATGTGGTCAAGATGGATGCTTGTCATATACTCCTTGGTAGACCATGGTAATATGATCGCAACGCTATTCATGAGGGTAAGAAGAACACCTACACATTTTAGAAGGATAATATGAAAATTACGTTAGCACCCATGAAGGACAGAGTTTCTGCCAAAGGAGACAAAGAAGATGGCGACAAAATATTGTCCATAGCCAATTTTATGGAGAAGGATGAAGAATCTGGAGTTATAATGGCGCTAGTAAACCATGAAGTACAACCATCTACAGAAGTTCCCGATTATATCCAACCATTACTTGAAGAATATGCAGATTTAACACCGGAAGAACTACCACCTAGTCTGCCTCCGTTGAGAGATATCCAACATCAGATTGACTTAATTCCAGGTTCAAGTCTTCCAAATAAACCAGCATATCGTATGAGTCCCAAAGAGCATGATGAGTTGCGGCGTCAAGTGGAGGAAGAAATTGCAAAAGGATTGATTAGGGAGAGTTTAAGCCCATGAGTTCCTGCATTATTAACCCCAAAGAAAGATGGCACGTGGCGCATTTGTATGGACAGCCGTACAATTAATAAAATAATTGTGAAGTACCGCTATCCAATACCTCGATTTGAAGATTTATTGGATCAATTAGCAGGAGCAAAGATATTTTTGAAGATTGATCTACATAGCGGTTACCATCAGATTTGCATTCGGCTAGGAGACGAGTGGAAAACTGTATTTAAAACATGAGATGGCTTGTACAAATGGTTGGTGATTCCATTCGGGCTATCTAACGCACCTAGTATGTTTATGCGTGTCATGAATCATGTTTTGAAGCCCTTTATCAGAAGGTGTGTTGTTGTTTATTTCGATGATATATTAATATACAACCCCTCTCTCGAAGCTCATAAGCAAGACCTTAAGGAAGTGTTTGAAAGATTGAGGCAAGAAAAATTATACATCAACTTGAAGAAATGTAATTTTGGAGTGTCAAGTGTGCTATTTCTGGGATACATCATTTCTAATGAAGGAATTAAGGTTGATCAAACAAAAGTACAAGCCATCCTAGATTGGCCTACACCGCACACAATTCATGAGGTACGTAGCTTTCACGGATTAGCATCTTTTTATAGGCGATTTATAAGGAATTTCAGCAGCCTTATAGCTCCTATAACAGATTGTATAAAATCTGTAAAAAAATGAAGTTGGACTCAAGATGCAGAAAAAAGTTTTCAATTAATCAAAAAGAAAATGTCCGAGGCTCCAGTCCTTGCATTACCTGACTTTGACAAGATCTTTGAGGTGGATTGTGATGCATCAAAGGTTGGCGTGGGGGCTGTTCTAAGTCAAGAAAGTCGTCATGTTGCTTTTTACAGAGAAAAACTTAATGGTTCTCGCTGCCAATACTCAACATATGACATGGAGTTCTATGCTATTGTTCGTGCACTTAAACATTGGGAGCATTACTTGGTACAACGTGAATTTAATCTTAACTCGGATCACGAGGCCCTGAAGTTTATTAACAGCTAGCAACATTTAAGTCAGAGGCTTTCCAAATGGGTCAGCTTCTTACAGAGATTCACTTTCACAATCAAGCATAAAGCTGGCATTCAAAACAAAGTCGCTGATACTTTAAGCAGAAAAGCTTCATTTCTAACAAAAATGAGAGTTAAGGTGGAAGGATTTGATAAGTTCAAAGAATTATATGCTGAAGACAAGTTTTTTGGGCCGATACTTCAAACAATACTTCAAGGCGAGCATTCTGATTATCAACTTCAATAAGGGTTTCTTTTTAAAGGGTTACGACTTTGTATTCCTGAATGTACATTGGGAGAAAAGATAGTGGCTGAAAAGCATTCTTTAGGTCACTTCGGATGAGATAAAACTATTTCATTAATTGAAAGCAAATATTTCTGGCCAAAATTGAAAAGGGACGTCACTCGACATGTTGAAAGATGTCATGTTTGTCAAAGATCAAAGGGTGGTTCAACAAATGCGGGCTTATATACTCCACTTCCTACTCCTTCTGCTCCATGGATTGATGTAAGCATGGATTTTGTTATTGGTTTGCCTCGTACGCAGAAGCGATCAGATTCTGTCATGGTAGTGGTTGATAGATTTTCAAAAATGGCGCATTTTGTTCCTTGTCGGAAGGCAATGGATGCTTCACACGTGGCAGAACTTTATTTCAAAGAGATTTTTCATTTACATGGTGTCCCTCACTCCATAACTTCTGATCGAGATACTAAGTTTATTGGACATTTTTGGAGGACCTTGTGGAAGAAAATTGGAACTGAGCTGCGATTTAGCACAGCTTATCACCCTAAAATAGATGGTCAAACAGAGGTGGTAAATCGTAGTTTGGGTAATCTGTTACGATGTCTTGCTGGGGACAAACCTAAACAATGGGATTTAGTGCTACCTTTTGCTGAATTTGCATTTAATAATTCTAAAAATCGCACTACTGAATTGAGTCCTTTTGAAGTTGTTTGTGGGCATAATCCTAGCACTACTCTTGATTTGGTTCCAATCCCAAATATGAAGAAAGCAAATACGAAGGGCGAAGAAATGGTCGACCATATCAAGGAAATGCATCAAAAAGTAAAGGAACATATTGAAGAAAATAATAGAAGGTACAAAGCAGCAACAGATCTTCACCGTCGCAAGGTTGTTTTTAAAGAAGGAGATTATGTTTGGGCTATTTTAACCAAAGATCGATTTCTTTCCGGAGAAAATCATAAGATGCATGATCGGAAGGTTGGTCCATGCAAGATAATGAAGAGAGTAAACGATAATTCCAATAAGCTAAAACTTCCAGGTCACATCAAATACTCTGATGTATTCAATGTCAAGCACCTGTTGCCATACAAGGGTGATGTTCCTAACTAAAACTCGAGAGCGAGTTCTCCACAACCGGGGGAAGATGATGCAGATTCTAGAACAATCTGAAATATATTTAAGAATATTCTAGAGACAGTTCTTTAATCTGAAATTAGAATTATCTAGAGTCTATAGTTAATGTAATGTATTGGGAAGGTGTGATGGGGTAATGCTAAAGTCTTAATTAATAGTGAAATGCACCAGAAGTTTCTAGAGCTAGTAGTCTGTGATCTTCTAGGAGTTATATATACAAGTTTCCAACCTTGTATCTGGAAGTAACTGATTATGTAATAACCCCAATTTTTGAGAAATTTTGAAACCCTTATGAATAGTGTTTTTGCTGAACGAGAAAACTTTTCATGCCACGCTATGTAGGGGTTCTGTTATTGATCTTATGGGATATTATTAGTACTCTATGAAGTATATAAGTGTATGTAAAGATCGTCAGAATCCAATTCCGAACACTTTGGTTTTTCCCGGAAATCCACAAGATACGGAGAGAATTGAGTATAAGGTAACAGGATAAAAAGGATTTAAATTAAAGGATTATAATAGAGGATCATAAAAAGGAATATAATGTATTGAGAAAGGTTAAGGGAACCTAAGTAATAAGATCCCGGGTATGATCCTTCAAACGATAAACGAGAACGAAAGTTAAGCGAACCGTATAACAGATCAGCGGTCATTAGGCAAACGATTAGGAAGTTAATCAAAGGGATTAGTGGGAATGATGTCATCCAACCAATAGAAAGAGGACAAGGAAGTGAGGATGACATCATGAGGATGACACAAGCATGACATGGGAAGGAAGGAGGTGTGGTTGAATGAGAACCACACAAATTCAAGGGCAAGAAGGTAATTGACTAAAGCAAACACAAAAACCAAGCAACCAAGCCAAGTAAATTCATTCTTCATCAAAAATCAAAAAGAACCAAGGCATTAGTTCTTCATTGCTCACGGCTTTTCACTATTCAAAAGGCAAGAAAAATTCAAAATCAAAGATCCAAGCTTCCTAAATTGGTAAGATAATTCCCTAACCATCTTCATGCTTAGTTAGGGCTATATCATGAGTTTAAGCCATTAATTCCTTCTCAATCTTCTTCATTTAATCAAAGAAGAAGACTATGAATAGTGTTTTCAAGTTTTTTAACTTGAAGTTTTCTTGTTTTTCTTGAAGATCCAAGCTTTCCTAAGACTTCTCAAAGCTTCTTAAGGCTTCCTAGCTCCTCCCACCACTTCAAGGAAGGTATACCATCTCCAAACCCTAGATTCCTATATATTATAAGATGATTTTGATTATTGGGATGATATTGTAGCTTGTTGTTGTGATTTAGAGTTTGGGATTTGGAATGGTAGTGAAATGGAATGGTAAATGTTGTGGTTTTGATTAAAAGAACTTAAATATGATTAAAGTTAAGTTTAGGCATAAGTATGAATGATTAAATTGAATTGGTTGGGGTTGTTATGATGTGATAAGGATGGATGTTGGTTGTATGTTGGATTTGAGGTTGATTTGGGATGGTTTTGAAATGGTTTAAAATATTGGAAATCGCGTAAACATAGCCGTCGTAACGTCCGATTTTCTTTGGACTGTTTTTGTGCATAGCATTAGGACCCGAGAACCCCCTGCTAGATTATGACCACTGCCATGATTAGATAGCTCATGTTACGAGCTTCGTTTTGATATGTAGTTCGTTCGATTCCGATGCACGGTTTAGGAGAAACGACCGTTTCAAGTAACGGCGTTTCGTGAATGAAACTTTTTCCCTCGCCTTACTTTGAAACATAGGTTAAAGACCAAAAAGGGTTAATTAATGTATGAAACATTTATGGTAAGTGTTTTAGGCAGTTGGTAAGACACCCGCGAAGGAATCGCCTTAAAACTCGTAAAGGTTAAATTATTAAAAATGGAGAGCCGAGGGTACCCGAGTGACTTAAGCAAATCAGTGAGCGCAAAACAAGCGTTAGAGTCTAAGTTAGTTAAAGTATAGATTTACAAGTGATTTTGGTTTAATTCCAACTTACTTGTTGTTTATAGGTTACCAGACTCGTCCCGAGCCTTTTATCACCCCAAGTCGCTCAGGCAAGTTTTCTACCCGTTATAACTGTTGTTGTGATGAATATATGTATTTGCAATATCTTGCGATAGATGCATGTTGGTTAATTAGCAAATGATGCAATATATTGAAGCATGCTGCTATGGTATATATATATGCATTCCTGTTTCGCATTCTTTCAATATATATCTATTGGTTCAGTTGATAATACCTATGCTAGAGAATAGCGGTAACTTGCATATACCCTTAGTATAGGGACCCAAAGGTGAAAATATTTTCTAAAACCGGGACTCGAGGATCCCGAGTAGATTTTGTATATATGGATATATATATATACTTATATATATATATATGGTCATAGTTTTTAAAACTATTAATCGAATAAGGTTTATTCGATAACTTTAACTTTATTTTATTATTGAATATTATTTCGAATATTATTCGAAGGCGTATGACTCCTTTATATTAAATGAATATTATTTTGAATATTCATTAGAGGACTTATGACTCCTTTTATTTATTTATCTGAATATTATTTGAATATTCATTTGAGGATCTATGACTCCGATTATTTGCTGAGGTATATTCTTTATTTTATTAAAGAATAAGGTGTCAATAATCAAACTTATTTTCGATTATTCAAATAAAGATAATACTTTCATATAAGTATATCTTTGATTATTTAATACCCGTTTCAAGTATAATTTTTAATACTTCTACTTCAATTATTTTTATAAAGATAATTCTTTGTGGGAATATTATTTAAATAATAATATTCAGACATTTTCTAAATATACTGGGGACTGATTTACTTCACTAAATCAGTTTTACTCCAAACACTCTTTAAAGTGTTTTCGAGTCTTCAAAATGATTTTTAAAAGTTAGAGCGGATCCCAAAACTCATTTTTATATTTAAGATCTTCCTTTTTAAGGGGATTTAAATACTCGCTCAAAACCTGGGGAATCCGGCTCTGTGGTGTATTTTATATTCGCAACAAGGTTGCTGTCTTGGTAAAAGAGTTTTTGATTACTTACCCAATATTCGGGAAGTAAAATTCTTGGAATAAGTTAATCCATTAACAGGCATCTCCTGGGAAATATCGGTGAGTTTTCCTTTCCAACTAGATACGACTTCTTGGTGGAGCCGTATCAACAAGTTTCTACTTGGGGAAAGGGGGAACGAGCTTTACGTTTCAGAGTCATGGATTTCATCTGAACTAGGAGTGGCGTAAGTGGTCGAGTGGCGCCGGCCCAGCCTTATTATATTGGCCCAAATGGCCTGGAAGTTCCGCTAAGGCGGTCCATTCCTTAGGAGTTCAGTGTTCGGGTGACAAGTAAATCCGACAGGTTCTCCTCTACATGTAGAAAATGGTGGGGTTGTACTACTACGACTGATCATCGTAAGTGGTCTTCCTGGCGCGGTAAACTCCCGTAATGAGTTCATCATCCATTTGGATAATTCTGCAACACTACCCGTAGCATTTCGATCGAAAGGCTACTAATAGGTGGTTGCCGAAGTATTGACAGGGTCAAACATTTTTATTGGTGTATCCATTGAATGAAGTATCTCGTAACTTCATCTCTTTTCAAAATATTTCAAAGATCAAATATTTTCAAGTTTTATTTGTGGTCTCATCTATGGGATGACCTCGTGAATTTTATTATACTTTGAACAGTGGTAGTTCAAGTAGCTTTATAAATGATATAAGTATAGTGAAGTATTTGGTAACTTCATCCCTTGTTTTAAAACTTATATCCAGTAAGTAATTACCTTACTCACGATAAAGATTCTAGTAAGTATCCATTTAGATACTTATATTATTGTTATCACTATGTATTATCTTGCGAGCTGTAAGGCTCACTCTTGCTTTATTTCTTCATCACACAACAACAGTTAGGAAGGATGGCCAGACTCCAGCAGACCCAGCGCAAGCGCGTGGGAAGCGTCCCTCGTCTTCCCGATGATGTCGTAGCTGCTATAGCTGCAGAGGTAGATCTATTGTAGATCAGACCATCTACTTTTGAGAATCAATTATGTATAATTATAACTTGTGGCAGATAATGGCAATTAACTGTAAATTTATCAAGTAATCGTTTTGGGTTGTAATAACTTTTAAATTGTGGATTCAAAGACTTGTACTTATTTGAATTTCATCTCTGAGACTATAACGGGTTGTGGTGTGTGTTAGTGTGGGGTCACAGCATAAGGTTGTTTATTATTAATTAAGTGAAGTGTTATTGTGGAAAGAAAGACCGTGACGACCCGGATCCCCGACCCCGGATCTGGGGGTGTTACAGAAGTGGTATCAGAGCTAAGCGTTATAAACCTCAGAGATGATGGGACGTTAAGATAATAAGTTCACTAAGATAATAAGAACTCTTGCCAAGTTCATAGTCGGACTACCTAACGTAGTACTGACAGTTAAAACCCTTATGGGAACCCTTATAAATGTAGCGATAGAAGCGTAGTTCGTTATCATATAGAGTAGCGGGACTCCGAACCCTGAGGTTGAGGAGCAACAGCGTGATGATGTTTTATTACTAATTGGAGATCGGATTGTGGATCCGATAGAGTGTCCTAATGCAGGACCGGATGATGTTGATATTGAGGATGTAGCGGTTGAGGATGTTGTCCTAGAAGGGATAGTTGCTGAGAAGGATCCCATGGAGGATCCTGACAAGAATGAATAAAGGACCACTGATGAATTGATGACCATGGTTAGGTCGACTACCAGAGGTAGGATTGGTAGGTCACTACCAGAGGTTCGTTCAAGTTTGTAAAGACAGTAGCCCCTTTAACGCGGCTTACTCATAAGACTGAGAAGTTCGAATAGGCAGAGAAATGCGAGAACAGCTTTTAAGAACTGAAGCAAAGGTTGGTGACGGCCCCTATGTTGGCGTTGCCGGAGGGAAAAAGGAGATTTTGTGATTTGTAAGTGACGCTTCGCATAAGGAATTAGGGTGCTTCTTATATAGCACAGCAAGATAATCGCGTCTGCGTCAAGACAATTAAGGGAATTTAAAATTCGATATCCCCACCCATGAGCTTGGGCTCGTGGCAATAGTTTTGCCCTAAAAGATTTGAGGCACTACTTGTATGGAGAGAAGTGTGAGATTCACAAACCATAGGAGCTCTAGTACATTCTTACGTAGAAAGAGCTCAACATACGCCAGAAGAGGCGGTTAAAGCTAATCAAGAATTATGATTGGGAGATTCTTTATCCTTCGGGGAAAGCCAATATGGTGGCTGATGCCCTTAGTAAAAAGGAGAGACTCAAGATGATAATGTCTTTTGGAGAGTTTATAAGAGATTTTGAGAAAATGGAAATAGTAGTGAAGGTAACCGGAGCCGGTACCGAAAAGCTGTTTGAGATAGCAATACAACCCGAATTATTGGAAAAGAACATATTGTGCCAGTAAAAGTGATGAATGAAGGCAGAGAGCCAACAAATAGATATGAGATTAATACCGAGAGAGATGATAAGGGAATAATGAGGTATTCCTATAGAATTTGGGTTCCAAATGTTTAAGAGCTTAAAGATGAAATCTTAGATGAAAGCTAGTTTGAGGAATAAGAGTTAGAGCAAACCCTGAACGTGATAGTCAGGGAGGTTGCCACCAAGACAAAAGGAACCCATAACATGATGAAGTGGAAAATGAGGATTTAAATTATGTAAGATGACCCCAATTATGGGGAGTAGGAAGAAATATTTAGACTGAGGAATCAAAAGTCGAGTAAGGAAAGGAGACCCGAGATGGTACCCCTATACGGCAATTCATGGACCTGTCTAAAGAGAACTTAGACTATTATCCCCAACCACCACCCTGAGGAGACAGTGCGGTGGGAAATTCTTTCATGACCTTTAAGTCGCTAAGCTCTCAGAGTTCCAAGGAACAAGCTGACCCAGTCGAGGCAAGAGCCTGGCTAAAGGAAATAGATGAATCATTTGAGACTCTAAATGATTGACGAACCACAAAAGACTATTTTGTCACTTACCCTCCTAAGAGAGAGACCACCCGCTGGTGAAAGGCCAAGGAAGACACGGAGCAAGAGATTATAATAAACTGATTTAAGTTCAGTCAATTGTTTTCAGGAAAGTACTTCCCAAGGTTATGGAGATAGTGTAAAAGCTTAAGAGCCAAAACAAAGGCAGACGAGTATGATGAATTATGAATCTAAGATGTAAAAGTTGTCAAGATTCGTTCTGAGGACACGAATCCAGAATGACGGGATGTTTGAAATCAATGCTTATGTTGTGTTGGTTCATGAAATAATGATAAGAGAAAGGAAAATAAAAAGAAATTGAAGTGGAAAGGAATATAACGGCAATAGAGTTTGAGGTATGATAAGGGAGTTGGGTATGAGGAAACCCTAACGACTCGTAGCAATAGAAATAGAAAAGTATGCATTCGTCAGGATGAGGGTGATTCAACATAAGTTAAAATTGATGGTTGAGGGCATAAGAGATACATATAGTTTATCCCCTGTAAGTTGGGAGGATTCGAGGAAACCTTGAGATAATTCGAAGGATAAATAATGAGACGCGGATAGACTAAGGGGATAAGGAAGTAAGAAATTAGGAAAAATTGGATGAAGGAAGTGACCTTCAAGAAGGAAATGTAAGACCGGTGGCTTGATACCCAGAAAGGGAGACGCCAGGTATGAAAGATATCCCAACATTGAGATGACTGTTGAGATAAACAACAAAAGTAAATAAGGAATTATTAAGAAGAAGTTCACGTTGAACACGACCAATATCTTCCAGAACATCCTTGTTATCGTTACCAAATTAGGCAAGACAAGCGGATAACCGTTGTTATCTTTTGGAGGCCATATGGATTGACCTCAATTTGAATAAGGATGCTATTATGAAGTTAGGTATAGACTATCGAGGTGGGAATGATGAATATGATAATCTATCAAGGAAATATGACTTGATTTATTCGTGGAAGGATGCAGGTACCTTTTAAAGGTGGAATTAAGGATAGAACATTGGTAACTTAAAATGAATCCTAGGGGACTGCATAAAGGTTGGCATGTCACCCTTAATAGGGACAGTATGAGTTTTGATAGTATGATTGGGAAAGGGTTAAGGTAACAACAACCTTTAAGAATCAGTGGAGAAATTTTGCAGAAGTATATAGACAATGGTTCTACTATTAGTAGATGGTATTGTGATATGCCCTGTATCTAGGGAATACAGGAGGAACGATTGAAGGATAACCTTAGAGGTTTTATAAGGAAAAAGGTAATATTCAAAATTCTCAAGAATAGAAATATGGATAAAGGAAATATGACGTAATTATAATGATGCCAAGTGGGGCACGTGTTAAACCATGAGAAAGTATGGATCGAACCAGTAATGGTCGAAATTGTTCAGGGCAATTAGGACTTAAGATAAAAAAAAAATGTTCTAAGTATGATTGAGAGTCAGTCTTGACAGTGATTAGCCTCTAAAGACTGAGGCAATAACTTATGGAAAAATGGTGATATTTTTTTTCCCATCTGATTTTAAGGAAAACATCTTCACTCAAGCAGTGATCGGAAATAAGGTAGAAAATTTATTTGGAGGTGGTTAAAATGACATTGACTGTAAGGAAATTTTACTATCAGGAAAGGCCAAAGAGGTGGCCGACACTTTAAGGGTAAGAGGATAATTATAGGCGCGTGTGCCAAAAGAATACAGTGATGATGGTTAAAAATGTGAAGGTTAAATTATGGTTTGGAAGATTGACATTCCTTCTGATGACTGTGCAATACCCAACCGTAATAGTAGTTGGTAAAGGTTTAATTCGTGTAATCGCCATGAACGGGCTATCTATCTTAGAAGGTCCTATCTTGAGATAAGCCAGGACCATGTTTCAAAAAGGACTAGATGAACCTTTGAGTTAAGTCTTCTATTTAAGGCATATGATTAAGAATGGTATTAACCTACTATCGTTGCTTTGATTGAAACTCTTCTGCAATTTTATCTGCTTCATGTCATGAAAGTACGTCAGAGTTTGGAGTGTTCTTCATGAATTATGATTGGTGGTTATGTTAACTCCTTAGGAGAATTAGATACGAGATGTATGGACTCCGTATGGTTAGCTATTAAGATTTCATGGAAAGTGAATGATGACAGTGGGTCAGTGGTGGACCATAGTAAGGCAGCAATGATTCTGCGAGTAGTGAGCTGATTATAACCGTGAGAGTTGTATTGGAATGGATGTTGAGATTGAATACCACTAATCGGGTAGTGGTAGTGTATAAGTTATCATTGATAGACTAATTAAGTAGAGTATCTACCTATTGAATATTTATTCTTTCTTATCAATAGAGAGCCGTATTATTATACGAGGAAGGTTGCGATGCGAGCATAAAATCCTAGTAACGGTGATATATAGAATGAGATCCCAGATTCGATTTTCGATGTCGAGGGAGTTTCAAAGGTGATTGTGTATAAGCTCGAGGAAGAGCATGGGTCCATAGAATGATGGAAGGGATAGAGAAAATATTTAGGCACGTGAAATGCGATGCTATAATACTTGATGTTGATATAAATACATATATGTTTTGTTCTCCTATGACAAACCTCTATAGTTCAGAGGTAGGTTCCAAGCCAGATATTTTGTGGCTGTATATTTTTTCATATATACAATTCTCTTCAATTCGTTCTTTTCTCTTCTTTTCATTTCATGTAAGCTGAGAAGAACAACCCTTCCAGAAGGGGAGGTATTGCCGAATGACTATCTATCTTTGTGATAGAAGCCTAGTAGGATACCATCTATTGTTTAGTTGCTTGTCAAGTACTAAAGGCTGGCCACCTTCTGTACTAACTATGCGATACAACAAGTGTTCATGATCATAGTGATCTCTCAACAAATTCCTTTACTTCTATTTGATTGATCAAATTTTGGAAAATAGAAACAACTGAAAAAGGAGTAATAAAGTGGTGGTAGTATGCGGAATGGAAACACATTCGTGATACTAAGGTTGACGTGGTTATTAAAAGGTTAAAGAACACTAACGAGCAAAAGTATAACCAGTATAATATTAGAAACGGAAGGTGATAGCGATTACGAACTGGAAAAGAATGGGTATTGAGAAGCAAAAGCTATAATGATTAGAAGCTATGATGAGAGTCTGTGTAATAGACTTGAAAGAATTTGGAATGATCACTTAACGCGGATTAAGCTATCTTACGACAATAGATCATATGTCATTATCGAGATGTCGCCTTATGAGATCCTTGAGGGAAGACAATGTCAATCTCCCTTATGTTAGGATGAAATTGTAGAGCGCAAGATGCTCGGACCCGCAGTAGTCCAAAGGACCAGGGATATAATAGATCTAATCAGAGGACGACTGGTAGTAGCCAGGAAGGACATAAGAAGTATGTCGATTTAACACGAAAGGACAAAGAATAGGAAGGAGGCAACCTTGTATTGTTAAAAGTATTCCCTTGAAAAGAATTAATGAGATTCGGAAAGAAAGGAAAGCTAAGTCCACAAATTGTTGGACCCTTGGATATATTAAGACGTTTGGGAAGTTAGCATATGAGCTAGCCCTAACCCCGAACATGTAGCAGGTCGTAACGTGTTTCACGTATCAATGTTAAGGAAGTGTAATTCAGATGCCAGATAAATAGAGGCATATGAGCGCATAGATATGCAACCCGACATAACCTATATGGAGCAACCAGGAAGGGTTATAGAGTAAAAAGGAACAAGTGCTTAGGAGAAGGATTATCAAACTAGGCAGAGTTTGGTGGTAGAACCACAATGTGGGAAAATTGACTCGAGAGTTAGAAAGTGTAATGCTAAGAAAGTATCCCCATTTGTTTTCTATCTGATTCCGGGACGGAATCCTTTTAAGGAGGGGAGACTGTAATAACCCCAATTTTTGAGAAATTTTGAAACCCTTATGAATAGTGTTTTTGCTGAACGAGAAAACTTTTCATGCCACGCTATGTAGGGGTTCTGTTATTGATCTTATGGGATATTATTAGTACTCTATGAAGTATATAAGTGTATGTAAAGATCGTCAGAATCCAATTCCGAACACTTTGGTTTTTCCCGGAAATCCACAAGATACGGAGAGAATTGAGTATAAGGTAACAGGATAAAAAGGATTTAAATTAAAGGATTATAATAGAGGATCATAAAAAGGAATATAATGTATTGAGAAAGGTTAAGGGAACCTAAGTAATAAGATCCCGGGTATGATCCTTCAAACGATAAACGAGAACGAAAGTTAAGCGAACCGTATAACAGATCAGCGGTCATTAGGCAAACGATTAGGAAGTTAATCAAAGGGATTAGTGGGAATGATGTCATCCAACCAATAGAAAGAGGACAAGGAAGTGAGGATGACATCATGAGGATGACACAAGCATGACATGGGAAGGAAGGAGGTGTGGTTGAATGAGAACCACACAAATTCAAGGGCAAGAAGGTAATTGACTAAAGCAAACACAAAAACCAAGCAACCAAGCCAAGTAAATTCATTCTTCATCAAAAATCAAAAAGAACCAAGGCATTAGTTCTTCATTGCTCACGGCTTTTCACTATTCAAAAGGCAAGAAAAATTCAAAATCAAAGATCCAAGCTTCCTAAATTGGTAAGATAATTCCCTAACCATCTTCATGCTTAGTTAGGGCTATATCATGAGTTTAAGCCATTAATTCCTTCTCAATCTTCTTCATTTAATCAAAGAAGAAGACTATGAATAGTGTTTTCAAGTTTTTTAACTTGAAGTTTTCTTGTTTTTCTTGAAGATCCAAGCTTTCCTAAGACTTCTCAAAGCTTCTTAAGGCTTCCTAGCTCCTCCCACCACTTCAAGGAAGGTATACCATCTCCAAACCCTAGATTCCTATATATTATAAGATGATTTTGATTATTGGGATGATATTGTAGCTTGTTGTTGTGATTTAGAGTTTGGGATTTGGAATGGTAGTGAAATGGAATGGTAAATGTTGTGGTTTTGATTAAAAGAACTTAAATATGATTAAAGTTAAGTTTAGGCATAAGTATGAATGATTAAATTGAATTGGTTGGGGTTGTTATGATGTGATAAGGATGGATGTTGGTTGTATGTTGGATTTGAGGTTGATTTGGGATGGTTTTGAAATGGTTTAAAATATTGGAAATCGCGTAAACATAGCCGTCGTAACGTCCGATTTTCTTTGGACTGTTTTTGTGCATAGCATTAGGACCCGAGAACCCCCTGCTAGATTATGACCACTGCCATGATTAGATAGCTCATGTTACGAGCTTCGTTTTGATATGTAGTTCGTTCGATTCCGATGCACGGTTTAGGAGAAACGACCGTTTCAAGTAACGGCGTTTCGTGAATGAAACTTTTTCCCTCGCCTTACTTTGAAACATAGGTTAAAGACCAAAAAGGGTTAATTAATGTATGAAACATTTATGGTAAGTGTTTTAGGCAGTTGGTAAGACACCCGCGAAGGAATCGCCTTAAAACTCGTAAAGGTTAAATTATTAAAAATGGAGAGCCGAGGGTACCCGAGTGACTTAAGCAAATCAGTGAGCGCAAAACAAGCGTTAGAGTCTAAGTTAGTTAAAGTATAGATTTACAAGTGATTTTGGTTTAATTCCAACTTACTTGTTGTTTATAGGTTACCAGACTCGTCCCGAGCCTTTTATCACCCCAAGTCGCTCAGGCAAGTTTTCTACCCGTTATAACTGTTGTTGTGATGAATATATGTATTTGCAATATCTTGCGATAGATGCATGTTGGTTAATTAGCAAATGATGCAATATATTGAAGCATGCTGCTATGGTATATATATATGCATTCCTGTTTCGCATTCTTTCAATATATATCTATTGGTTCAGTTGATAATACCTATGCTAGAGAATAGCGGTAACTTGCATATACCCTTAGTATAGGGACCCAAAGGTGAAAATATTTTCTAAAACCGGGACTCGAGGATCCCGAGTAGATTTTGTATATATGGATATATATATATATACTTATATATATATATGGTCATAGTTTTTAAAACTATTAATCGAATAAGGTTTATTCGATAACTTTAACTTTATTTTATTATTGAATATTATTTCGAATATTATTCGAAGGCGTATGACTCCTTTATATTAAATGAATATTATTTTGAATATTCATTAGAGGACTTATGACTCCTTTTATTTATTTATCTGAATATTATTTGAATATTCATTTGAGGATCTATGACTCCGATTATTTGCTGAGGTATATTCTTTATTTTATTAAAGAATAAGGTGTCAATAATCAAACTTATTTTCGATTATTCAAATAAAGATAATACTTTCATATAAGTATATCTTTGATTATTTAATACCCGTTTCAAGTATAATTTTTAATACTTCTACTTCAATTATTTTTATAAAGATAATTCTTTGTGGGAATATTATTTAAATAATAATATTCAGACATTTTCTAAATATACTGGGGACTGATTTACTTCACTAAATCAGTTTTACTCCAAACACTCTTTAAAGTGTTTTCGAGTCTTCAAAATGATTTTTAAAAGTTAGAGCGGATCCCAAAACTCATTTTTATATTTAAGATCTTCCTTTTTAAGGGGATTTAAATACTCGCTCAAAACCTGGGGAATCCGGCTCTGTGGTGTATTTTATATTCGCAACAAGGTTGCTGTCTTGGTAAAAGAGTTTTTGATTACTTACCCAATATTCGGGAAGTAAAATTCTTGGAATAAGTTAATCCATTAACAGGCATCTCCTGGGAAATATCGGTGAGTTTTCCTTTCCAACTAGATACGACTTCTTGGTGGAGCCGTATCAACAAGTTTCTACTTGGGGAAAGGGGGAACGAGCTTTACGTTTCAGAGTCATGGATTTCATCTGAACTAGGAGTGGCGTAAGTGGTCGAGTGGCGCCGGCCCAGCCTTATTATATTGGCCCAAATGGCCTGGAAGTTCCGCTAAGGCGGTCCATTCCTTAGGAGTTCAGTGTTCGGGTGACAAGTAAATCCGACAGGTTCTCCTCTACATGTAGAAAATGGTGGGGTTGTACTACTACGACTGATCATCGTAAGTGGTCTTCCTGGCGCGGTAAACTCCCGTAATGAGTTCATCATCCATTTGGATAATTCTGCAACACTACCCGTAGCATTTCGATCGAAAGGCTACTAATAGGTGGTTGCCGAAGTATTGACAGGGTCAAACATTTTTATTGGTGTATCCATTGAATGAAGTATCTCGTAACTTCATCTCTTTTCAAAATATTTCAAAGATCAAATATTTTCAAGTTTTATTTGTGGTCTCATCTATGGGATGACCTCGTGAATTTTATTATACTTTGAACAGTGGTAGTTCAAGTAGCTTTATAAATGATATAAGTATAGTGAAGTATTTGGTAACTTCATCCCTTGTTTTAAAACTTATATCCAGTAAGTAATTACCTTACTCACGATAAAGATTCTAGTAAGTATCCATTTAGATACTTATATTATTGTTATCACTATGTATTATCTTGCGAGCTGTAAGGCTCACTCTTGCTTTATTTCTTCATCACACAACAACAGTTAGGAAGGATGGCCAGACTCCAGCAGACCCAGCGCAAGCGCGTGGGAAGCGTCCCTCGTCTTCCCGATGATGTCGTAGCTGCTATAGCTGCAGAGGTAGATCTATTGTAGATCAGACCATCTACTTTTGAGAATCAATTATGTATAATTATAACTTGTGGCAGATAATGGCAATTAACTGTAAATTTATCAAGTAATCGTTTTGGGTTGTAATAACTTTTAAATTGTGGATTCAAAGACTTGTACTTATTTGAATTTCATCTCTGAGACTATAACGGGTTGTGGTGTGTGTTAGTGTGGGGTCACAGCATAAGGTTGTTTATTATTAATTAAGTGAAGTGTTATTGTGGAAAGAAAGACCGTGACGACCCGGATCCCCGACCCCGGATCTGGGGGTGTTACAGATTACATATTTTTCCTAAAATTTCTCTAGCAACTATTAAGTTTGCTGTGTTTAATCCTTATATTCAGTTTCTCCTTCAACTCTGACTTCTCCTATCTTACTTGGCTGCATCACTTCTTAATAAACAACACTGGTGCGCCCCACGGGGATACACAGGGTCTTCCTTTCTCCAAAAGATCTTGCAGCTGAGTTGCCAATTCTTTCATCTCCACTGGTGCCATCCGGTACGGAGCTTTAGAAACTGGTTCTGTTCCGGGTGCTAAATCAATCACAAACTCAATTTCTCTGTCAGGAGGTAATCCTGGAAGATCGTCTGGAAAGACATCTGGAAACTCATTGACAACTGGAATTGCCTCTTGTGCTGAAATTTCTTTGTTGGTGTCTATCACCTGGGCTAAATATGCCTCGCAATTTTGACGCAATAACTTCTTCGCTTGAACTATCGTTAAGAACTTATTCTCTTTCTTACTCCCTCAAAATATCACCTTTTTCTTATTATCCAATGTCTGAAGTCTCACTTTCATATCCTTACAATCAAACTGAGCGTTATTCTCTGACAACCAATACATTCCTAGGATAACATCAAATTCTCCCAACTTAAAAGGTATCAAGTTGGCATAAAAATAATATCCTGCTATCTCGATGTCACATCTCGGGCATACTCAATCGACGGGAACTTGGTTCTTATTAGCTAATTCTATCATTAACGCTTGTTCTAACAATTCAACTTCACAATACAGTTTATCGACAAAAGTTTGAGAAATAAATGACCTTGCAGCTTCATAATCAATTAAAACTTTAGCATCTACGGAGTTGACTGGAAGCGTACCTGCAACCATGTCGGAACTCTGAATAGCATCCTGCATAGTCATATTGAATGTTCTGGCTTTTGGCTGATCCTTTGATGGTGGTCCTTCAATCTTTGCCACACCCTGAGATGATGGTCCGACAATCCTTGGAACAATTACACCTTGTGCTTGCTCTTTGCAATTGTTAGCATAATGCCCTGTCTTCCCGCATCGAAAACATATAACTTCTGACATCTGATTACGGCACTCATATGCATGATGTCCCTTCATATTACACTTGTAGCACACAGAATTAGCTTTGCAAACCCTAAAGTGCTTCCTGCCACAAAACTTGCAATATGGAATTAGTGGACGATTGGACCTTTACTGATTTGAATTCTGAAAACGGTTGCCTTTTCCTCCATTTCCTGTTTGTAGTCTTATGAATCCCACATTCCTATTAAGTTAAAACTCTGGCCTTTTATTGAAATGGCCCGAGAAATTACCCTGCTGCTGACCTCCTCCCGAGGTTTCTATTTTCCTTTTCTTCCCATCCTTTCCTTTCTGAGACATGTCGCTTCTACTTTTAATTACCATCGCTTTCTGAACCACTGCCATGTATGAAGTCAGCTTAAATATGGCCACTCTATTTTGAATCCAAAACTTTAATCCATGTTCAAAACTTCTTGCTTTCTTTTTATCTGTATCAACCTGGTCTGACACAAACCTCGCCAACTCAGTAAACTTGGCTTCATATTCCGCAACAGTAAGATCACCCTGTGTGAGGTTTAAGAACTTGATCTCCATTTGGTTCTTTATAAACCTTGGGAAATACTTCTCCAGGAACAACTCGGTAAACCTTTTCCAAGTCACAAACTCATCTCATTCCAATGCTCGTGTGGATTCCCACAAATAATTTGTCTCACCCTTCAGAAAGTAGCTGGCAAATTTGGTCTTCTATTCAGCTCCTGCTCCGACTAAGTCAAAAGCCTTCTCAATCTCTTTAAGTCATGCATTGGCCTCCACAGGATCAACACTTCCCTTGAACTCAGGTGGTTTCACAGCTTGAAATTACTTAAAAGTCACTGCAGGTGGTGCTGCTGCTTGCTGCTGCTATTGCTATTGATGCTATTATTGTTGCTGCGTAAGATGCAATACTTGTTGCTGCATCAGTCCCAACATCTGGTAAGAAACAAGCAAAATATATAATTATCTGTCAAGCATTGTGTCAAATATGTAGCAATTCTTTAGCATACTACAATTCTCAAGCATTATCTCTTTTCAAAATATCATAAACTTGCTACCATATTAACACATGTGACATGATTATCACATAATCCTGCTTATTATCTCAAGAAAAATAACACAAAGAAAAGTTAACGAAGAATTATCCAAACCTTTTAAACCCTAGCTCAAAATCTCAAATAAACCAACAAATGGTGGATAGGGTTGAAACACAACCTTCCAACCTCTTTCATCACTTCTTTCTATCCTTAGAAACCAACAAAATAGCAAGGAAATGGCACAAAGGCCTATAGCCAAACACAAAATAGAAAACCTGAACAACTTAGCTATAAATCAGCCCTATAACCTGAACTTAATCCTATAAGAGCTAAACTACATGCGCCTATCTTATGTGATCTTCCTATGACTCACTTATGACAATCCTAAGCCTATTTCAGTGACCATAACCTGTAGCTCTGATACCAACCCGTGACGCCCTCCAAACCCAGGGTCTAGATTTGGGGGTCACTATACAATATACCACAATATAATAGACACAGCGAAATAAAATAATAAATATGACCCCTTACATGCAACTGGATCGATCACAGGTTATAGTATGAAATAGGCACTAAAACCAACCAAGTGTTATTACAAACCATAAGTCTAATTAGTTTTACAACTTATTCAAATTTTATTACAAACCTTTAGACTATTCAAGCATCCCAAACTGTCTATCTGGAAAACACACCAAACTATTTACAAGCACTCGACTTCTGATCAAACTTGGAACTCAAGCCTGATCTAGCTTAGCTGAAAGATTAGAATAATAAACAAGTATGAGCGAAGAAATGCTCAGCAAGCGGTATGTAGTTTATAAGTGAACAACAATAACAATATCTCAGTAAAATCAGAAGCTGATATAAATTTTAAAGTTTAAGCGACATTTAACAAAACACAATTATGCACTATGTTGTTCCTGATGATCAGTCATGAAACAGCACCAGTATCCCGCAGCCATATCATAAATATAGGTATCGATATCCCGCAGCCATACCATACCTATTGGATATCCATAAAAAGGCATATACTCGACTAGCAATGTATTACACTTTCGTATAATAGCTCACGTTGGACCGATGCCTCGGTCTCTTACGCTAACCAATAACCAATAACCAATTCATTAAACAATTTTGATTAAAGGAGTCGTATCAATGACATCCTTATCCATTCAACTCCTCATTTCACATTGTCCGGAGTTATCTCAACAACTGATGGCGAAATAACTAGAACAATTAGTTATTCGCTAATCTCAACTCAAAGTTTCACTGTATAGAGTGTATCTGGATAGTATAGTTATTCACTATCTATCGAATCAAAAGATTGGTTCTAGCAGAATGATTGCTAGAATAAAAGAATGTCAATAAATATAGAAGTATTGGTATTCGATGCCCTATCAGAGTATTTATAAACAGTTCTCATATTTTGAATATGTAAACAATAAGCTATTCTGAATTTAGAATAGGGGAGAAAACTTGCCTGGTATACTCGATATCTTCTCACTATAACTTTGGCTTACTACTGCTGGCTAAAATAAATTATAAATAATTAAATCAAATTGTATTTTTGAAAATAATTAAAGAAAATTATTTTAGGAATTTAAAAATAATCAAGACAATAATTTTTAGAATTGAAAATAATAAGTAAATGAATTTTGAAAATAAAATAAATGATTTTTAAAATTAAAAGAAATGGTTTTTAGAAAATAGAATTGAATTTTGATTTAAAAATAAAAGAATTAAGCATAAACAGGTTTAGGAACAAAATTCTGGGGAATTAAAGATCGAAACCGGGTCGTTGGACCGGGTTAACGAATCTCAGCCGGGTCGCCAAGAACGCCGGCCGCAAAATTGGGTTTCGCCCAGAATCCGGCGGTTCTTGCCGATTCCGGAGAGACCGTTTCTGGGTCCAAAACTACGGGATTAAACCCGGGTTTTCAGTCCAAATCGTTCAACAATATACTGGCAATAGCTATGTACTAACAAACACAACCGATCAACACAGAACAACAATCTCCGATCAAAATCGAACCTCTCTCCGACGAACCAAATCAGAAAATCGCAAAACTCCCAACTATCAACCAAATCTAACAACCTATATACGAAAATGAAGCTCAGAGTATGTATAATTCATTACTATCATCAATTCTTTCAACAACAATCGGTAGGAACCAAGAAATCAAAAATAAAAAATTTCAAAACCCAAGAATTCGGGTTTAACAATCCTGGACTAAAACGATGCAACCAAATACATAAATCAATTCTACAGATTATCCTAAAGCTATTTGTAATATCAAAATCAATCAAAATCCAAAAATTAATTCAAGCCATAAACACTAAAATCGATTTTGATCATTAGCTAACCTCGGCTTGTGATTTTGGTACCAAAAGATCCGTTTCCTCGAGAGGATTGTTTTGATTACTAGAGCTCAAACAGAGGTTCGGTAAATCTCTCAAAATCAAAGGATTTGTGTAAAGAACAAAATCACACCCCCAAATATGTTCTTGGTTTTCTGAAATTTTTATTAAAAAAATGAATAAAATAAATATATCTGCTGGTATTTATATTAACTGTAAAATAAGTATCCAAAATTAAATAAAGGTGTTTTTATTCCCATAATTAAAATAATTAAGCCCCAAGATAATAATTAGGGGGAATAATTTTAAAAGTAATAAAATACAGAAAAATTGCGAATAATAAAAAATACAGAAATACTGGGTATTTGAAATATGATTGATTTTATAAAAATAAAAACAGGAACTTTGTGGACTTTAAGGTCCCGGTGGGGTACCGGTCCATTGATTTTTGAAAAACAGAAACGATTCCTAAATTAACGGAAAACCCCGAAAAAACATAAAATACAATCAAGCGCACATAAAACGAGATAAAATGAGTACCTTGATAACAACGCAAATAAATATGAGCCCCGATTGCAGATCGATTCATATAATTGCAGTTTAAACACATAACAATTACTCGAAAAAATTTATGATCCACACGGGAACACAAATAACAGTTACAACCCATAACAGTTACAACCCATAATATAATGACAAAAATCATTTTACCTTATATAAACACATAATATTTATTCATTTAACATAGGTTATTCATATAATTTTCCCGGATATTACATTGTAGACTCTATATGCTTTTCCAACAGCATATCCAACAAAGATTCCTTCATCTGCTTTAGCATCAAACTTTCCATGTTGATCAGTTTGATTCCTTAAGATATAATATTTGCAGCCAAAGACATGAAAAAAATTTAGAGTTGGCTTCATTTTCTTGAACAATTGGTAGGGTGTCATGCATTTTGCTTGATTAACCAAAGAGATATTCTGAGTGTAGCAAGCAGTATTCACAGCTTCAGCCCAAAAATATATTGGTAACTTTGATTTTTCAAGTATTGTCCTTGCAGCTTCAATAAGAGATCTGTTCTTCCTTTCCACTACTCCATTTTGTTATGGAGTTCTTGTTGTAGAAAACTCATGCATAATCCCACTTTCTTCACAAAATGATCTCATCGCAGAATTCTTGAACTCAGTTCAATTGTCAATCCTGATTCTTCTAACCTTGAAGTCAGGATGATTATTGACTTGCCTTATGTGATTGATGATGATTTCACTAGCTTCATCTTTGGACTTTAGAAAATATGTCCAAGAGAACTTTGAGAAATCATCCACAATTGCTAGGAAAAATATTTTCCTTGAGATATACAATACATTAACCGGTCCAAACAAATCCATGTGCAACAGTTGCAAAGGTTCTTCAATTATTGAATCAAGCATCTTTCTGAATGATGTTTTGATCTGCTTTCCTTTCTGGAAGACATCACACAATCCATATTTAGTAAACTCCACTTGAGGAATACCTCTAAACAATTCTTTATTGATAAGCTCATTCATGGTCTTGAAGTTTAGATGGGACAGCTTCTTGTGCCATAGCCAACTTTCATCTTGACTTGCTTTACTGAGAAGACAAGTGACAGATTCTGCATTTGATGAGTTGAAGTCATCTAGATACACATTTCCTTTTCTCACTCCAGTGAGGACCACTTTGTTGCTTCTTTTCTTTGTCATAACACAGACTTCTGAATTGAAAATGACTGAGTTACCCTTATCACAAAGCTGGATGATACTCAACAAATTATACTTGAGACCATCCACTAGGGCAACCTCTTCAATGATGACATTATCCTTTGAAATCAAGCCATATCCCACAGTATAACCCTTGTTGTCATCTCCAAAAGTAATACTTGGGCCAGCTCTTTCTTTGAACTCAGTGAGCAGGGTAGAATCTCCAGTCATGTGCCATGAGCAACCACTATCCAGATACCAAATATTCTTTCTGTTTCCTTGCACACATCAAGATCAAATCAAGTTAATTTTGGTATCCAAGTTTCCTTGGGTCTGCCTTCTTAGCTTTCTTCTTTGGTTCCTTGGGTTTGATCTCATTTGACTTAGGAATTTTAGATTCATCCTTAGTCATTTGATTTGAACCCTTGAAACCAGTCATTAAAACATAATTATCATGCACATTTTGTTTTACATGAAAAGGCATATTATTTGCAAACATGTTATTCCAGTAAGGCATGCTAAATGGCATTTGAGGCATACTAAATGCAGCATAATAAGTATTAGGTGCAAATAGCATATTAGCAAATTGTGCATTCATATTCTGAGTAGACATAGCATTCATAGGTATGGTAGTCATGTTGGGAAAAAAGGTGCAGACATGGGATTAGGCATAACAAGTTTGCAATTAATAGACAAACGATTAACACTGCCACACTTAACACAGATTTTCCTTAGTGCATATTTATCAGGTGTGTAATTGTTATATTTGTTAATTCCTACTTTCCTATTTCTATTGTTTTTCTTTTTAGCTTATGTTTTAACCTCAATCTTTTCTAATTTATCATTCAATTGCTTGATGGACAGATGACCAACATTAACTTTCTTTTCTTTTCTGACTTGACTTGATTCTCCTGGAATAAAGTTTTTATAAACTGATCCATATTTCTCATTCAACTTAGCTAGCTTAGCTTTGCTAACTGGTTTACTCGCAACCGACAGATGTGGCTCCTTGTCTCTCGACGGATAATCTTTTTGATTATCGGACGGATGATTTTCATCATTCGTCGAGTCCACATCTGTCAACAATCTTTCAACGAAATTAGACTCAACCTTCTCTTTACTCTTCTTCCAGGCTACATCACAAAAGGAGTCAATACCTTGAACTTTGGTGATTTGAGCATGAACATCTCTCGATGATTTCCATGCCTTAATCACTTCTTGTTCTCGTTCAAGCTGCTTCTTTAAAATCTCTTCTTTCTTCAAGGACTCAGTTAATTCATCCTTAGCAATCTTACACCTAATTCTCAATTTTTCAAATTCAATAAACTGAGACTCTAGCACATTATTCCTCTCACTTAAAAACAAATTATTTTCTTTAATTTTAGCATTTTCCTTAGTGAGGGACTTAAGTGTAACACGCATGTGATATAATTCTGTGGACATGTCATTTATTGCATCACTACACTCAGCTTTAGATAAATGTGCTAGTTTAGTGGTGATTACCTGATTGCTTGAAAAACTTGTTTTTGTTTCATCAGATTCGGCCATTAGGGCTAGATTGACATAGCTTGTTTCTTCATCATCATCCAGTCTATCTGCAGCCCAGTCATTCTCCTGTGTGATGAAAGCCCTTTTCTTTTGTTTGAGCAACTAAAAGTATTTCTGTTTATAATCAATAGACTCAAACTTCTTTTTGATGGAATCAGACTTTCTACATTCACTGGCAAAATGACCCGCCAAGCTATTTTGAAACACTTGAATTTTGACTTATCAACCATGTTTCTGTTTGGCTAGGCTGCTCCAAAATTCTTCTTCAATTTGAGCTTCGTAAACCTCCTGGATAAGAATTCTAGATGTTCATCAATATCATCCATGTCATCTTGGCTCAACTGATCTTCATTTTCAGCTACCAGCCTTTACCCTTGCTTTCACATACCTTTGAAGTAGACTCAACAGCTTCTACCTTCATCTCTTTCTCCTTCTCTAACTCACCAACCGGAGCTATGGACCCTCCTTTCTTCCTTCCTTTCTCTATCCTTTCATCTTGTTCTATTTCAAGCTCATAGGTTTTCAGGATGCCATACAGTCCCTCCAAGGTGAACTCCTTGTAATCCTGTGAATTTCTCAATGAGACTGTCATTGGCTTTCACTCTCTTGGGATAGATCTAAGGAACTTGAGATTAGAGTCTTTTTTTTGATAGACTCTTCCATGCAGCTTCAGAGCATTTATTAGTTTTTGAAATCTACTAAATATATCAGTGAGTGACTCACTGTCTTCACAGTGGAAAAGCTCATATTGCTGAATCAGGAGCTGCATCTTGTTTTCCCTTACTTGCTCAGTACCATCACATATAATTTATATTGTATCCCAAACATCTTTGGCTATTTTACAGTTAATGATGTTATCAAACATATCACCATCAACTCCATGGAATAGTGTGTTACAGTACTTATTTGTTACATAAGCTACACTCTCGATGGATGTCAAATTGTCATCCGTCGGGACTATAAAGTTCATCCGTCGGGACTATATTAGATCATCCGTCGAGAGCTACAAATTTCATAAAGTTAAATCTACTAAGGTGTTTTGTATAACTTATCATCAAGTTTACAACATATTCCTAACAACCTTCAAGCTCCCATGTTCAACAGGCATCACATGTCCTTGTTTGGACTTTTGCGGCTCCAACACAGAGATGTCCAACATCAAGTTAGTCCATGTGATCTCTCCTTTCTGTCTTTTTAGGGAGAGAGCAAACTCTTCCCAAGACTTAGGGAGCTTTTCAATCACTGACAGAACCCGAAACTTTTCAGGAAAGACCATACCGGACTCACCCAAAGTAGGAACAAACATCTCAAATTCATGAACGAGTTAAGTCATAGATTTTCCATCAACCGGCTTGAACTCAATAAAACTAGTCACAGAATACTTCTCAAGTCCTTGAGAATCAGTATTATGGGTTTGGTCCAGCTCATCCCGTAAGACCTTAGCAGTATAGGCATATGATGAATAAACATCAAATAAGGTGTTCTCCAAGGCTGCCAAAATGGTTGCCCTAGACACCCCATCCTTCTCAGCCCATAAAACATAAGCCTTAACAAATTCATCTTCTCTTGATCCAACACAGGAGGATCATACTATACCACGGGCTATAGACCCTTAACCGTTAACCAGAGCTTCATCTTTTTCTGCCAACGAGAAAAAAAAGCTCTGCCACTGAATTTATCAGGCATACCCGATAAATCAATTGGCTGGGGAAAACTATATGTAGTCCAATCAATGGTAGCAGTAACACCAGAATCAGTACAAGTCTCAACAATCTTAAGAACATCACCGATTTCGATAACCATCTTGTTAATTATAATATAACACAAATAATCTCTTCAATATTGTTGGAAATATTACTATACCCGCAACAATGGGACAATTATATATAAAAAATTAACAAGAACAGGCAAATTCAAACAAGTAATGAAACAACACGAAGGCACAAATAATATACAATTAGAGACTAAATTGACAAGAAATTAGAGAAAAATCACTTAGCTCAATGAAGTTTTATCAGAATTAGAGAATCAACCGAGTCGCCATGCCTTCGAGAAGAATTGACTGTTCTTGAAGAGATTATTGCCCCAATTACGCTGTGATGGGTTGCCACAATATCACTTCCAAGATAAAATAGCTCAAAGCGATCCGTTCACAGATACGAGAAGGCTCAACAACGACCATCACCTCAATTCACCACGAAAATCAATGAATATATGTATGTATATGTGGGAGAGAGCCAGAGAGATGATGTTCTAGGGTTTCTATATTTTCCCTCAATCGATCTCCCTCTAAGATTTTCACACGCTTCAACTTTTTCTATTCTCTATCACCCAAAAGTAACGTATGTAATCTGATATATTATATATTGTAGAAGAGTCTAATTATAATTATTATTAAATAATAATAATCCTCACTCAAATATTAATATATAATATATTTATACAATATATTTTTAGCAATTGGCTTTCCAGTTCTTGCCTTGAGCATCAGCCTCAGACCCTGAACAAACCAAAATATTTCAGCACCTCAAGACCTGAACCTCTAGCCTCATGCCCTGGGCATTTCAGAAACGTTTTCAGCATACCATCAGGTCCTGAACTTCCAACCTCAGGCCCTGAACATTGCAGAAACTTATTTAGATCACCAGGCCCTGAACCTCTACCCTCAGGCCCTGAACATTGCATAAATTTCACAATATGCCTTTTCAGCTAAAACCGAAACAACCATTATAAAAATAAGCATTTTTTCTCTTATTTCTACATGGATTTCACTAAAAAATGTCTTATATCCAAATATAAAAGTTTATATCTTTATTAACAAGGAACAACATTCACTTGTTATTATCCGAAAATTACATCAAGAACACATATTACATGTGTCCTAAAATTTCCATTGTCTAACAATTTTCTCGGCACAAAAGCTAGATATGTACTATATTATACACATATATCAAATAAAAAGTCCCAATAAAAAAATATTACACAAAAGATCAAAATTTACCTCAATTAGCTTTAAACCGGAAGCTCGATTAGTTGCGAAGACACAGACTCAATCGCCTAAAATACAATTATATATAGTTTATAATACTTAGATTGTAGTTTAGAAAAACTGAAAGTGTCAAATGTGTGTGTATTTACTGCTTAATTAGAAAAAGAGTAAAAGCCCCAAGTTATAGAACTTTAATTCCCTTTAAAATCATAAAAATATCAAAAGTTAGTAAGACATAATCGAAGAAAGTGTGTGTATTCAAATACCCAATCTTGAATTAACGATTCTATCTGTTGAAGAGGGAGAATTCGTTGATCGAGAGAGCATGCGAGAGAATCTGTTGAGTCGTGTCTATTATTTTGCTTGAGGCGAGGGTTTGAAGAAGTTTAGTCTCTGTTTTTCATTGGGGGGCAGTACCACTCTTTTTTACATCTGGTAAAATATGTATAATTTTTTTTAACTTTAAATATAAAAATTATTAATTTTATTTATATATATATATTATTTAAATATTTTATATATTATAAAAGATTTTTTAAATACAATATTATTTATTTCTGAAATAAAATATAAACAAATTTAAGAATTTTATAATATCATATATGATATTCTATAATCATGAATAATCTAGAAAATAATTTTAGTTTTAAATTTTAGGCTTATTAACTTTTTGGCCCCTGAAGTTTATGTGTTTGTACCTATCAGCCCCCGAATTCTGTGGGCGTACACATAAAACCCCAAGGTATGTACTTACATACCTTTTAGCCCCTAACCCGATATTATAATAAAAACGTTACAAATCGAATGGGCAAAGCTGTCTTTTCACATCAAACCTGTGACGTTTTAATGTTTCATATACTCTTTCATTCCTAAACATTGCCCCTAATACAAAATTGAGAAATTTGAGAGCTGTTATTGGAAATCACCGGCGATTAGGAACTCTTAGTCGTGGAATTCAATGGCGGGTAGTTATGAGAGCTCTGGAGGTACTTCTCTTTCCCTTATATTGTGTTTTAGTTGTATGTATTGGTTATTTGTGATTTGTTTTTTGATGTATCAATTAATGTATCGATTATTAATGTTTAAGCTTTAAACTTTGATTATTAATGTATCGATGTATGTTTAAGCTTGAATTTTGATAACCTAGTTGTTGTTTGTTTAAAATGGGATGCATGTTTTGATTTGTGTAAAATGTGAGGTATAACATTTTTTTCTGTATTGAAGGTGAGGATGTTATTAGTATGTCTTTGTTTCATGGGGGAAAGTTAAAGAGATTGTCCAGGACTGAATATGTGGGGGGAAAAGTTACTGTTTATCATTTCTGGGACCTTAATGAAGTTACTTTGGATAATCTTAGAGGGTGGACTAAGGCATTAGGTTATGGTGGGCATAGTTTTCTGTATTATAGGCTGCCTAGGAGAGATTTGGAAGTTGGATTAGTGTTAATACAAACTCAGCGTGATGTGAATTGTATGAGATCATATGCCTTAAATAATGATAACAAAATAAATGTTTGTGTTCATCATTCCAATGAGGATGAATTAGTAAGAATTGAAGATGAAAATATTAATGGGAGTGAAGGAGATGCTAGCAACGATGTAGGAGATTGGAGTGATGAAATTGATGATTATGACTTTGTGGATAGTGATTACTCCATGATAGATGATGACATGTTATTTACTAGCAATATTGATGAAGAAGTGGAATGGGTAGGTAGACTTAGGTAGGGACTTGGCCTTAGTAAGGAAATAGTAGTGGAGAGGGAGTCTGAAAGTGAGGGAGACAGTGATGATCTTCAGAGCTTGCAAGGAAATGACAGTGATGAAGACAGTCAAACTCAGAGAAGAAGGAAAGCTTTTCCAGTGTACAAAGAGACAGATGATCCTAAATGGAGAGTTGGTTTGGTATTCAAAAATCACACAGAAGCCAGAGAGGAAATTATGAAGCATTCTGCTAGTGAGGGTAGGATGATCAAGTTTGTGAAAAGTGACAGAAGGAGGGTTAGGGCTGTGTGCAAACCACCATGTCCTTGGATATTAGTTGCTTCACTCAACTTTGACAAAAGCATGCAAATTAAAAAAGTGGGAACAGGTACAATTTTTAACTATTACAATGCACCTTTTAATACACTATTTTCTTTGTTTATTAGCGTATTCAATCCCCTTTGCAGACCATACATGTGCCAGAGAGCAAGTTGGGTTGCCCCTAATAAATTCTGGGTATTTAGCTAAAAAATACCTTCCTGAGTTCAGAATCAATCCCAACTGGCCAATTAAGGCCTTTGGCAAGACTGTCTTTAAAGATTTGCAGATTGAGTTCAAGGACCACATTTTGAGAAAAGCTAGGAGAAAGTGCATGAGGATCATTAATGGCACCCTTGAGGAACAGTTTGAGAAACTGTGGGATTATAAATCTGAGTTACTCAAGAGAAATCCCAACTCCACTGTTGAGATTGAGTTAGACCCAGGTACTACTTCTTCATTTGTTCAATTATTAATTTTTTTTAGATTAAGTGGAGTTTAATACAAGATCTATGTATTGATTCCATCTCTGCAGTTAATGACAGGACCTTCAGAAGGATGTATATTTGCTTAGGTGAGTTAAAACATGGATTTAAGCTGGGTTGCAGGAAGGTTTGTATTTGATGGCTGACATTTAAAGTCAGCATACAAAGTTCAGTTGCTATGTGCTGTAGGAGTAGATGGTAATAATTGTATGTACCCTCTAGCATATGCCTTGGTTGAAGCTGAGAGACTGGATTCTTGGAGGTGGTTCTTGGCCTTAGTTGCTACAGATTTAGACATAGGTTCTGGGGAGGGTTGGACATTTATTAGTGACAGGCAGAAGGGATTGTTGAATGTAGTAGATGAAATGTTACCCTTGGCTGAGCATAGGTATTGTGTTAGGCACATGCATAACAACTTCAAGGGTAAGTTTGGAGGCAGAGCCTTGAAAGATAGATTGTGGAGTTATGCTAGGGCTTCAAATATGGAAGCATTTGAAACCAACATGAACTACATGAAAGATGAGAGTGAGGGTGCTTGGAAGTGGTTGACAGAAATCCCATTCCAAAACTGGAGTAGAGCTCATTTCAGGATTGACAGCAAGTGTGACATTCTATTGAATAACATGTGTGAAAGTTTCAATAGGTGCATACTTAAGGCTAGAGAGCAGGGTGTTTTAGTCATACTAGAGATGATAAGGGAGTATCTCATGAGGAGGTTGCAGAATAAGAGGGATGAAATAGAAGTTTGGGGTCCAAATAAGCTAACACCTGAGACATTGAAGCTTCTTGATAAATACAAGAAATGGAGTGGAGGTTGCTACTCCACTTATGCAGGATATAATGAATTTGAGGTCACAACTGTAAATGGATCTAAGTATGCAGTCCATATTGGTGACAGAACATGTGGATACATGAGGTGGGACCTCAGTGGCATACCATGTCACCATGCCATAAGTTGCATAAATAGGTTGGGAAAAAAATGTGGAGGATTATGTGGATCTAGTTTATTCAGTGGTGAGGTATGAGAAAACATATTCTGGAATTATTTTCCCTATGAATGGACACAGTTCCTGGGAAAAGCATAATATTTTTATGAGACCCCCCACAGTGGAGAAGCAACCAGAAAGGCCAACAAAGAAGAGAAGGCCTGAGATGCCAGATATCATTGAGAAAGAACATAATGGAGTTAGAATTTTGAGCAGGACTACTCAAGCAAGTGTGAGGTAATGAATGAAAAACTCTTGCAAATCTGAAGTTCTTATTTGTTTGCACATTATGTATACTAACTTCTATTTGAAAATTTGTAGGTGTGGTGAGTGTCACCAAGTGGGACATAACAGGAGGACATGTCCCAAACTACATCCTCAAACTGAAGCTCCAATTGAACCTAACCCCTTGGTTGATGTAAATCCAACTGATGAAGAAGAAATTTAAGAAACCTACAATCAAATTGAAGGAAGAGGACTTGATGAGCACAATGAGATGCTCTTGGATTTTCCTGATGAAGGGCCACCAATGACACAACCAAGCCAAACTGTAGATGATGAGGATGATGCACCTATAGTTGTTGCTGCAAGAAGGATTCAAAAACTGAAAGTCAGAATGTTAGGACTAACAACTACTATTGACTCCCCTATCATGGTTGCTGCTAGGAAAATTCAACAACTGAAATAAATGGAGAAGGGTGGCACAGAAAGGTCATGGATCCAACTGTGAAGAATGTAACAGACAAGGGTAAGGGTATAATGCTTGAGAGTGAAGAGGAGGCCACCAGAAAGAAGATTAAAAAAGAAATGCAAGACAAGATTGATCAAGGGAGGAAACCTGTTGAGAGGTTGAACATTGGAGGAAATAATCTTAAAAGAAAGACCCCAGCTGCTGTTGCTACAGATTTGGCACCAAGAAGGAGTAATATGTTGTACATTAAAACAACCTTTGGGAGGTTCAAAAACACAGACGACACTCCAGTTTTTCTTGATGAGGATCCATCTACAAAGATTAACACACCAGTTGAGCATAACTCATACACTGATCCAATGAAATTTGGGAAACATGTACCACCAGTGAAGCAATACAAAACAATTGTTGGAAAAACAGATTCAAATTTGCACATTTTTTATCTCATGGTAGAAGTGTAATCACACCTGGAGCTCTGGAAGAAGCACTATAAAAGATAAAGAATGACAAAAAAGCAGCAGGCCCTTCAGCAACTAAGGAAAAAAAGGATCCATGGGGAACCTATATTATTGGAAATTTATGTAATGTTATGCACTTTGTTATGCAGTTCAGACTTTATTTTGTTTTGAACTTGTTAGATTCTGAATCAATTTGTGCTTTTGAACTTGTTAAATTATGTAGTAATGGAAGTACTTTATTTTGCAAATATTTTCATTTCATTCCTCATTGCTTCTCATTACATAGATGCCAAAAGTAGTATATAGTCATACATGGTACTCATTATTCACTACTACAAAGCTTCACTTAGGTAATTCATATCCTTTCGGCATCGACTCCATTTCTTTGTTCAGCACTATGAACACCCACACTAATAATATCATGACTACATAATACAAAATAGGGCTTTTCTTATTCCCTTTCTTTTCAACAGCAGCCTCATGTTTGCCCAAATCATCTTCTAGCTTATCTATTTTTTTCAGCAGCCCAGGAATAATCATTCTTGACCTTTGGCACATAGGAGGGTCAAACCAGAAATGAAAGTTGCATGAATTTCTCCGATCCTCCTGCAATTTCATAAAGATTTATGATTATCCTTAACCCATATACAAGAAATTGATACTTACCATGAAACAGAAACAACCCCAGAATCGCCTTCCCAGATTTGCGTCCGTCCAAGAAGTTTTTAGCACTGCTGCTCTTCCACACCAACAATTAGGTTCCATTTTCTTTACTCCTTTAATAAAACATCAGCTAATACACACATATTTGTATACATATATAACCACAGGAGCTATAAGGTTTGGCGGGAGAGTTCTCTTCATTTTGAAGGGAATGCCAATAAGAAAAGACAGCTTTGCACATCCGATTTGTAACGTTTTTATTATAATATCGGGTTAGGGGGTAAAAGGTATGTAAGTACATACCTTGGGGTTTTATGGGTACGCCCACATAATTCGGGGGCTGATAGGTACAAACATATAAATTTCAGGGGCCAAAAGGTTTATAAGCCTAAATTTTATGACAATATATTCACCTTGATACTTTTTTAAAAGTAGCTAATGTAATACTAATGACCGGTGTTATATGGTATGCAACATCGACACTCTCGTGTAACACTAGATTTAGGATTATTGTAATAATATTGAGGGGTGTATAATAGAATAAAAAATTTGTAACTACTACAACGAAAGGCTTGTAGCGCTTTTTAAAAAGTATTGTATCGGCCCACTTATGACATAGTGGAAGGAAAAAAGACACCGTATTTTAATATTTTTCATAAATTTTATAATATTATTCATATATATTTTCTATTAATGTGAGTTTGAAAATTTAGATGTAAAGTTCAAGAAAAGTTTTTTATTTGTTGTGTAACATCTAAATATTTAATTTCTAATTTAAAAATAAAATAAAAAGATAATAAATAAATGTATAGATAGCATGTTTTAGATGGTTTTCTCATAATTGGGCGAAAAATATGTTGAGACTAGCCTCCGAATCCTTGTAAAGACAATGGTACCGAACGTAGTAAGAATAAAACGGTAATGTTAAGTAAATGGTATTCGTTACTTTGGATCTTTTATTAATACTATAATACTATAAGATAATGTCTTGAGTACTGGTTAGCTTGATTATATGTAATAATTTTATTTAGCAATAATGTTTCTCATAAATTATTAAATTTTAGGAAATGCAAAACGTACCAATTTCCAAAAAAAAAAATTGAAAGGCATAGAACTAGAAAAGGTAGAAGGGTGATATATAAATGAAATGCAACTTCTAATGCCTTCCGTCACAATATCTGCATGATGCTAATTGCTACCTATGAAAGATTCATATCTCGCGAAACTAATGGCACACGGCAATCCAAATTATTTTAATTGGTTTTCTTTTTTGACAGCGACCTTCTCAACAACTGCAATTTTAAAAAAGAAACCAATTGTAGTAGTATATTTTACCAAATACACTTTCTAAGACGACCTCGACTCTGTTGGCACAGATGCCAGGTCAGCTCTCCTGTAAGCCGCCTCTAAACTTGGCATAACCTATGTGTTGCAAGCTACAGAGAGAATGTTATTTTTATCTATATAAACTCGTTATTGAACAACTACGTATTCAGCATCATAAACGAAACAACATTAATGGCGATTTCTAGTTGTTCCTGCAGCTCGTTTTCATTTCTGTTCTCCTGTCTTTTAATGCTACTACTCTCCTACTTCTGTGTCTCGCAAGCACAAGATAGTCCACCTATAGCAGAGGGACTTTCATTGAGTTTCTACGACAGTAGCTGCTCTAATTTAGAGTCGACTGTAAGGAATCAACTTGTAGAAGAGTTCAATCAAGATATCGGCCAAGCTGCTGGTTTACTTCGTTTGCATTTCCATGATTGCTTTGTACAGGTACCATGTTTCTTCTCTTTTAATACAGACTGCATGCATGCTGTCAAAAACGAGTTTAGATATTATAAGTATTGTTACAATATTATTGAAGTTCAGTGAAGACTGTCTTCGTGCTCCTGAGTATTTTAGAAACTAAACTCGAAAATAATTCAATCTGAGAGAAATGTAGATATGTTCCCAAGTTAGAAAATAATGGGATATGCAGAAATGAATCAATCCATTTCAAAAGTATGTTATGGTTTACGTTTACCAACAGTGGATATTACTGAATATAACAACTAAAAAACAGTAAAAAAAAAGTATGTTTAGGTTGCACTTGGTTGTAAAAATTATGAACAATATTGGAATATCAAAATGTATATGTTGCAGGGGTGTGATGCTTCTGTGTTACTTGATGGATCCGCCAGTGGACCAGGAGAGCAAGATGCGCCTCCAAACCTGAGTTTGAGGGAGACAGCATTTGAGATAATTGACAAAATTCACAGCCAAGTGAACGAACAATGCGGTGCAATTGTATCCTGCGCTGATATCGTGGCTCTCAGTGCCCGTGATTCAATTGTTTTGGTACGTATACATTTAATGATATAAACTTACATACATCTTAATTGGAGTTATAATCAAATATTCTGATATATAGCATGAAGTTCTGAAGTTCTATCGATTTCTCTTTACTTACACCGATGGGCATTCTAACATTTTTCATAAGCTCATTTCTCTAGTCGGGAGGTCCAGACTACAAGGTGCCATTGGGAAGGCGTGACGGACTAAACTTTGCAACAAGAGATGCCACACTGGCAAACCTGCCCCGACCATCTTCCAATGCAAGTGTCATCCTTTCTGCTCTGGCCAACAAGAGCCTCGACGCCACTGATTCTGTTGCACTCTCGGGGGGGCACACTATAGGCATGTCTCACTGCATTTCCTTCACCGACCGTCTATACCCGCAAGACCCTACCATGGACGAAGCATTTGCCAATGATTTAAAAAACACTTGCCCAGAAAATTCAACGATTGATGGCACAACAGTACAAGATATTCGAACTCCTGATGAATTTGATAACCAGTACTACGTTGATCTCGTGAATCGACAAGGACTGTTTACATCGGACCAGGATTTGTTTACTGATAATAGGACCCGTGATATCGTTACTAGCTTTGCAGACAACCAGACCTTGTTTTTCGAAAAGTTTGTGAATGCAATGATAAAGATGGGACAGATGGAAGTGGTGACAGGAACAAACGGGGAGATTCGGGCAAACTGTTCGGTGAGAAACTCAGACAGTACGTTGTTGTTGTCTTCTGTTGTTGATGTAGAAGAAGAATTACAAGTATTTAATTAGTAGGTTTTTTAAGCTTTGTAAAAAAATGAAAAGCTTGGTAAAATAAGTCGCTATCTGGTGATTTAGTTGTTTATGTCCTTGGGAAGTTACTGTGGATTTATTTGAGGAATGCATTCATATAATAATAACAAATTAATTAATTGGGTATGAGCTAATAATGTTGTGTTTATATTGTGCTTCCTTCTAGACTGATGATTATTAATTTAAAAAAAGAGTAGATGGAAATTTGTAATAATATAGTGTTAACAAGCTACAAGGAATGTGGCTTGGTAGAAATTAAGAAACAATCACGGCAATGCTGGTTTTACATGTTAACATAGACAGTCACGTGATGACATATGATTCCACGTACATGTCAAAATAATAAAAGCAAATGACGTGGCACCAAGACTTAATGATATGTCATGTGACGTTAATGCAGGTTTTATATACCATGCTACCAACCCAACCCCCATGATAGATTTTATATGTCGTCACTAGAGCCGGCCAAATGTGCGAGTTTGAACCGCATATTCGGGACCGGTTCGTACGGAAACCGTAAAAAATTCGGACCGAACTGGGCCGGTTTAAACCCGCCCAACCCGTTAAATTAGGTGAACCGAATACGAATTCTAATTTCAGAACCCGGAACCGCACGAGCCAGCACAGGCCCGCACGAGCCAAGCCCGCACATGCCGCACGGACCAGGCAACTTGCACAGCCCGCACAACCCGCCCGCGCTATTCTGGAAACACGTATGGACAGTTTGGAGTCTCGTATGGACAGCTTCTCCTCTTGATCGGAGCTGTTGTTGCTTTTACTGGTAGGTGCCTCCATTTCCTTCATTTTTCTTTGTATTTGTGTGTTACTAATTAATTACTTTGTGTGTAGTTTCGTGTCTATCTCTATGTTTCGTTTCTCAATTGCAACCAGTCCACTGATTCTATTTCAACTGTGTATTTATTCTAGTAATGTATGTGTATGTATAAAGCTTTAATAACAATCAATTTCTGATATTATATAAATTTAACCCTATTAGATCCCCAGGATTTCCCACGTGTTTCCAGAATAGCAGGGAGGCAGGCTGGTCGTACAAGTACACAAACACAACACATGAAGGAAAAGGAAGGCTGTATATGTTCAACCCGTCAGCCCGCGTGCCAGCCCGTGAACCGCCTGCACGCTGTGAGCCGTGAACCGCCTGCGAGCCGAATCTGGGTTACCGTCTGTCAGCTCAACACAGCCCGGCCCGATTCGCTCGCCTTCCAGTGCCGGTTCAGTGTTCATATTTTTCGGTCCCAACCCGCTACAAACCCGGCCCGGCCCGCACGACCCGCACGGATGGCCACCTCTAGTCGTCACTCGTTAGTAGTTGTATGCAGTATGCAGGTTAAACTAGCAGTTGTGGATAGACCTGGCCACTTGTGCGGGCTGGGCGGTCCGGGCCGGGCCGCATACGGGTTGGGCACTAGTAACCTTAACGCTGAACCGGACCGTTAAATTACGAATCGGGCTCGGGCCGGGTTTGAACCGGAAAATAATAGCTCGTAATCGGCACGCGAATAATCACGATTACGAGTTGACCGGGCCGTGCACGAGCTGTGCGGGCCGAATTGTGCAAAAGCAGCATGAGGCTCCTAATTCCTAAATACTAAATACTAATATATATATGTAAAACTGTAGTCAGTGTAGGAGATAGGGGTAGATAGTATATTAATAATAGTTTTAGGCTTCCAGCAGTATGTGGTAGAACTTCCGGGGGTTGGCGCGTGCACGAACCCGCGGGCTGTGCGGGTTGTGCGTGCTGCGCGGCTCGTGCGGCTCGTTGGTTCGTGCGGGCCGGGCCGGTCCCGGTTCCATAATTCTGTATTCGTATTCGATTCGTTGATTTAGACGAATTGTGCGGGTTTGAACCGGCCCGATTCGGGCCGAATAAATCCGGTTTTCCGTACGAGCCGGTCCCGAGCGGGCGGTTCAAACCCGCCCAGGTGGCCAGCTCTAGTTGTGGATTATATGCACTTCTTTAGCTTATGCACTTCTTTAGCTTATGCACGTCTTTAACTTATGCCGTCCTTGCTCTTTAATTTAAGCTAGTAAATAAAGCCGCGCTTCGCGATGTCGTGTATTTTTTTTAAAAAATTTGGTATGATTTATTATTATAATTTAGATAAAAAAATAATTTGATCCGCCCTCCCGTCAAATATAGTACTAATTAGAAAATGCATGCTTTATACATACAACCTTTTCTATTTCGAATATCCTTGGTTAGTATAAAATCGAAAACTTAATTTTATATAAACATGAATGTGTTTTCTAGTTCGAATAGGTTCACACTTAACATCTCGCATCTCATCTTAATTAAATAATATTATATTTTTTTTTATAATTCCAAACTACTATTATTTGATTATACGAGTATTTTTAGACTTATAATTTGTTAACAAAATGATCCAAACCCCTCTTATTTATAAATAATGATACCTTTTCTTTAAAATCCGAAGTCATCTCCTTTATAAATTAATTAGAATACATGCGAATTTTACTCGAATACATGAATTTTATAAGAAAAGAGATCGATGACTTGTACATTAATTTCATTCGTGCATAGTATTTTTTAAGCCACTAACTCTATTATATTTTATCGCCTTTGACTTTTTACATATCAGGATCTTTCTATCTCATGAGATATTAATATGAATTTATAAATAAAAAGTAATTTGAGCCTGCCGGTCTTCCTTCAAGCACAAACTGCCCAAGAATTGTTTGTTTTCAGTATATAAATTGTTTACTTTTTTTTATCGTAAGTAACCCGCAGCCACTACCCTTCGGGTGCGCACTGGGTAAACCCTACGGGCTCACGCAATAGCGTGCAAACCACGTGAACCAAGGTAAACCGCATTTAAGCGACAGACTCTAACTCAGGAGGCATAATCATAAATTCTCCTCCCGTGGAATTCGAACTTGTGACCAAGAGGACAATTCTCCTCCCGTGGGATTCGAACTTGTGACCAAGAGGACAATCATAAATTGTTTACTTTGAATATCCTTATCTAATATAAAATCGAAAACCTAATTTTAACAAATATGATTGTGTTTTTTTATCTAATACGTTGACACTTAACCTCTCGCATTTCATACTTGTTAAATAATAATATATTTTTCTTTAAAAATCCAAACTATTCTCATTTGATTACGCGTATTTTAGAGATTGATTAAAAAATGATCCCAGCCCCTTTTGTTTGTAAATAATTATCCTTTTCTTTTTAAAATTCAAACTTTTCTACTTTATCTAAGATACATGTGAATTTAACTTTTATATTTATACATGAATTATAAAAAGGAGATATTCATGGCTTATACATTAATTTCATCGGGTGCATAATATTTATAAGCCGCTAAATTTAATTATTCTACCGCCTTCAACTTTTCACATATCAATATCTTCCACAATTTAAATAAAAATTAATTTTAGTCTCCCTTCCGTTAAGCACAAGGCTGATCAAAAATTGCCTATTTCGATTAGATAACTTTATCTAACTCGAATATTCTTATCTAGTATTAAATCGAAAACTTAATTTTATAGAAATATGTATGTGTTTTCTAGTTCGAATATGATGCCACCTAAATTTTCGCATCTCATATTTATTAAAAAGTAATACATTTTTTTATAAATCCAAACTACTCTTTTTAGATTATACGTGTACTTTTATACTTAATTTTTTTTAAAATAATTTGAATCCCTCTTGTTTATCAATTCAATAATAAAATTTACACAACATTTTTAAATATAATCGAAATTGAAAAAACAATTAATATATCATTATTCAATCTTTGTTATGACTCAACTATCTTGAGCAATCGAACGTAGATGATAAAAGCCTTTTAAAAACTATTAGGGGCGGTTGCTCAAGAGGAGAGATTATGAATCAGTTTTGAAGTATTACTATTATATTAAGCCATGATTTGCGTTGTCTTTATAATATCTTTTATATTTTAAGAAAAATTTAAAGAAAAAAATCAGAAAAAAATTATAATATCATAAAAATTAATAATCACGTTAATTTGAAACTCAATAAAGTAATAAACAATAAAACAAAAACTTAATCATAATAATATTTTTTATAATCCCACTATTACGCAGAAAATATATGTAGATTTGTTTGGCTTTATTTTTTTAGGAAGGATAAAATTTTATTTCAGCATCTGCGATGAGAGAATATTTTAGCAACAAAATTTTAGGCGACAACTATTTTATATAATATATACAAATTGTGACACTCATGTTATTTAAAATTAAATGTAAAATTTGTGCAATTATCGGAGTGCTATAAAAAAAGATGAAATTGTTAATTTAATATTTTAGGCAGACTTATTCAAGCACATAACCTTATAATTCAGCAACTTTTTTTATAATTATTATTCTATGTTATTTTAGCCATTTTAGCTAATATCATTGAAAATGCTCTAACTTATATTTTTTGCACATAAAACATTTAGGATAATAATTAAATTAATAAATCTATAAAGAATAGATTCGCCTTTTATTTTCTTATGAAACCTTTAAAATTCTGGATATCCTAGGAACCGAAAATATTATGGAAGTTATCCTTGGCATTCTCTACGGGTGGTGACCTTAAATGTCATTTTTGGGTTAAAAATGGTATAAAATATCACTTCTAAAAATAATAGTAAAAAATGTCAATTTATAATGGCACTTAGTTAAGCGTTTTGGTATAACGGTACTTCGTGTACTGTTTTGCTTTTTTAATTTTTTTTTACCTTTACCAAGTAAACGGTACACTAAACACAGATAACTCTATTTTTTTAAAAGCTAGATGTGAGATGGTGTTATGTTTTGGCACCCAAAACACTATATCATGTACCGTTTTGACCCCAAAACACCACTTTATCTAACGTTTTATATATATAATTTTTTTAGTAAAAATTATTTTTAATCTCAAATAAAAAATTATTAATTCCTAAAATACTAAAAAAATTATTTAAATTGTTTCTAAAAACCAACAGGGGATTGGGGAATTCTAAAATGTTAAAAAATATTAAAATTAAGTTACACTTTTAAATTTAAAACTTACCTTTTTGGCCCTAAACCCTAGATTAAATTATAGTTTAGACTTTAGAATTTAGGGCCTTAAATCGGTATAATATTTATTAATTTTTTTTAATATTTCTAAAACTCAAAAGGGGATTGGTGAATCCTCAATGTTAAAAATTGTTAAATTTCGGTATAATCTTAAATTTTAAAAATATTAAATAAAAAGAAATACCGAAAAATTTAACATTAAGTGATGTTTCCGGACCCCTAACTAACACAACAAAAAAAACTCAAATAAAAAAAAAGAAAAAAAAAACATAAAACGTTAGTTCATCTAACATTTTACCATTAAAATGTAAAAAAAAAGTAGCAAAACGGTACTTCGTGTTTTCAAAACACGAAGTACTGTTTTGTCCTATTTTCAAAACGTTACACGATACCCCGTTATAAAGTGACATTTTGGGCCATAATTCTAAAAAATGACAATTTGGGCATTTTTTTACTGAAATAGTGACATTTTGGTTCATGTCTCGTTCTCTAAACCGTGAGCTTAAAACTACGAAATTTTTAAAGAAAACACTGTTAGCAGTCAAATTTCAACCGCAAAATATTCAATGTGATAATAGAAAAACTCAAATTAAAGAAAACTTGTTTAATTACAAACTCCTAAAAACAAATTGGAAGATAATTAAAATCAAATTACCTGTAAAAAAAACTTATGGATAAGAATATGAATATAAGATGTGCAATATTCATATGTAATATGGATGTTGAATGAATATATAATATAAAATTAAACAAAAAAAACACATCAAATATAGGGTTTCACCTCAGGCTAAAGCGTGAGCTTGCATCTTTGTTTACCGGCTGGAAGGTCGAAACGGGAGAATTTTCTCATCAAGAGTTATACGAAAGTAAATTGATTTTACTATAAGGATTGACTTGTCTCTGATTTTTACAGGAGGTTATATGTATCCTATTGAATATGGATTTGAACTCTAATTCTCTATTTTTTTAATATATGTTAATAAACATTTTGGTTGTTAATATTTAAAAAAATTTAAATTCTAACAAATTAAGAGAATTAAATTAATATAATCTGCATGCCTGCACCTATGCATAGTGTGTTCACCCCTGCTGCGTTCACCTTTTTTATTTTTAATATAAATTCTAACTATTCTGTTCAATAAATTCGAACACCTATTGATAGGGATAAATAAATCCTGATTCTATAAATTGCATTAATTGTACAAGATATGGGCTCCTAGGCCCAATAAAAAGAGGTATGACATTCAGACCAGAAAGGTTAACATGTCGATCAGGCCTGATGGACCAGATCAGGCCTGATGTAACAAAGAAGACCCAAAAACCCTGATTATTTATTAATTTCGTAATTAATAAATAAGGGAGAAAAACAGCTATTAAGATAAATCCTAGTGAGGATATAAATCCTTGTAGATTGGCCTCCAAGGAACCTCATGGGATAAGGAATCAGCTTCCTACTCCCTAAGACTCCTAAGTCTATCCTAATTCAGAGACTTCACCACCAAGTCTCCTATACCAAGTCCAATTCAAGGACTCCCACATCTATATAAGGGGTCTCACCCCACAGATCAGAACTACGTTTTTTGACTTGATCCTTGGCAATCAGCAAGGTATGTAGGCATCTTGTTAAGGCAGATTGAGTCACGAAACACAAGAGCAGTCAAAATCGAGCCTTGAAGCTCACGCTCCTTATTATTAGATACGACAATTATATATATTAGTTTTAATCCATAACATTTGGCGCCGTCTGTGGGAACAAACACAACAACCATGGCGAGAACAAAGAGAACAGCTAGCGCTCTGGAGGAGGGAACACCATCAGGGATAACCCAGGTGATTTCGTCAACCGTGGAGATTCCTCCCCACTCAACTTATGCATCTACTCAAGCGGAAGCCCAGATAGGGGCAACTCAACCTCAGCCACAAGGGACGGCTCCCCCGACTATTCAAGGTACGAATCCTCAAGTTCAACACGTACACATACCTATAAATTCTCGACCCGTCGGGTATGAATATTCAACTGTTGTTACTACTAACCCCCCTTATGGGATGCCCCTTTACCCCGAGGTTGGAGGAAGTGGATATGTTGGGCGAAGTGAAGCACGAGGGCAATCACCCCCTATATACGAGGTTTGGCTCCTATCCCCGAGGATTGGGCATTTTCTGGTCCTTACACTGAGAGAGATTCTGAATCTTCGGATGATGAAGTGGCCCCAAGAAGGAGACGTCCTGGCAAAGAGCCGATGGCCGATGGAAGGCAACGCCCTCGAAGCACCCAAGGGGCGAATCCCCAGGAAGTGCAGGAAAGGATAAGGGCTCATGAGGCTGAGATCCAAAGGCTGAGACGTGACTTGGAAGCTCACCAGGCCACCAGACCACAGATGCCTCCTAGGGGGAGAAATCCTCCTCCTGTCATAGACCTGGATGGTCCGGTCCGAAGAAGGGCTATCGTCCCAAGACTGATCCAAGCAATCTCCTACCCCTTGGAGATCCTGATGATCCAACTCCACCCTTCACAGAAGAGATAATGAATGCCCATATATCAAGGATATTCAAGATGCCCACTATCAAAGCCTATGATGGCACGGGAGACCCCGCTAATCATGTTAGGACATTCTCCAATGCACTGCTGCTACAACCCTTGAATGATGCTATAAAGTGTCGGGCCTTCCCTCAAACCCTATTGGGTATGGCTCAAAGATGGTACAGTCGCTTGCCCCCAAACTCTATTGGATCGTTCAGAGAGTTAAGTCAGGCTTTTATTAAGCAGTTCATCAGTGGAAGAGTCCATGAGAAAAGTTCAGCATCTCTTATGAGTATTGTGCAGGGAGCTAAGGAATCCTTGAGAGATTACCTGAATCGTTTCACAAAGGAGACTTTAAAAGTCCCGGACCTTGATGATAAGGTAGCCATGATAGCACTACAACAAGGAACTAGGGATGAGTTTTTCAAGATGTCCTTGGCCAAACGTCCCCCTGAAAGCATGTTGCAGCTCCAAGAGAGGGCAGAGAAGTATATCAAGGTTGAAGAAAGCATGAGGAAGACCGTAGTAAGTAATGAGCCCACTGGAGACAAGAAGCGAAAAACTGATCTGGAGTATATCGCTAAGGACAAGTATCCTAGAACCGAACAAAACCCTGATTCAACCCCCAAGAAGGGAGGACCTGGGCAAAAGTTCACCGAATACGCTAAGCTGAATGCTCCTAGAAGCCAAATCTTGATGGAAATCGAGAAAGATTGAGATATTCGTTGGCCTAAGCCCTTGAAGGCTGATCCAGCCAAGCTAGATAAGAGCAAGTATTGCAGATTCCACAAAGATGTTGGCCATGACACCGATGAGTGTAGGCAATTGAAAGACGAAATTGAGTTTTTGATTCGAAAAGGAAGATTGAACAAGTATACTGGAGAAGGAGGGGACAGGAATAATAATGGAAGGAAGAACTTTGAAGATCGTAGGAGGGACCAAGACGATCAGGGGCAGAATCCCCAACCTAGAGGGCCGGTTATAAATGCAATTTTTGGAGGGCCGCGACCTCGAGGACCTGTGATAAACACGATCTTTGGAGGTCCAACTGCTGCTGGATTGTCCAAAAATTCCAGAAAGGCATATACTAGAGAGGTTATGCATATTGTTGGAGAAGCCCCGAAGAGGACCAGGACAGAAGTAACATTGACTTTTGATGATTCTGACCTAGAGGGTGTAAAGTTTCCTCATGACGACCCGCTGGTCATAACACCAATAATAGGAAATAGCCCGGTTAAGAGGGTTCTTGTGGATAATGGTGCTTCTGTGGATATATTGCTCCACGACGCCTTTCTAAGGATGGGGTATAATGACTCCCAGTTGACACCAACCGACATGCCAATATATGGATTTGCTGGAGTAGAATGTCCTGTGGAAGGGATAATCAAATTGCCAACCACCATAGGTACGGAACCAAGGAAAGCAACGCAAATGTTGGATTTCGTGGTGGTAAAAGCTAGTTCAACTTGTAATGCTATCATGGGGAGAACAGGGATACATGCCTTCAAGGCAGTCCCCTCTTCCAACCATTCAGTTATGAAGTTTCCTACCCGAAACGGGATTGGAGAAGAGAGAGGAGATCAAAAAATGGCTAGAAGCTGTTATGTGGCCTCTTTGAGGGCAGATGGAGTCGGGGGGCAGGTTCTTCATATTGAAGATATGGATGTCCGAGAAAATGACGAGAAGAGAGGAAAGCCAGCAGAAGAATTGGTTTCCGTTCCTTTAGACCCCGAGAATCCTGAGAGGATGACTTTCATTGGAGCCACATTAGAGGATCCCCTTAGAGGGAAGTTGGTGAAATTTTTGCAAGAAAATAGTGATGTATTTGCATGGTCAGCAGCTGATATGCCAGGCATAGACCCGGAGCTGATTACTCACAAGCTAAACGTGGATCCAAGCCGGAAGACAGTGAAACAAAAGAAAAGAAATTTTGCCCCGAAAAGACAAGAGGCTATAAAACAGGAAGTAGAAAAACTCTTAGAGGCTGGTTTCATTGAGGAGATTCAATTTCCGGAGTGGTTAGCAAACCCTGTAATGGTGAAGAAGGCTAATGGAAAGTGGAGGATGTGTATAGACTTCACTGATCTGAATGATGCATGCCCTAAAGACTGTTTTCCATTGCCAAGGATTGATACTTTGATTGATGCCACTACTGGGCATGAGATGCTGAGTTTCATGGATGGATTTAGCGGATATAATCAGATTCAGATGCACAAGGATGACATTCCAAAGGTATCATTTATCACTGACTTTGGTGTTTATTGTTATCTTGTTATGACATTTGGTCTTAAGAATGCAGGAGCCACCTATCAAAGGTTGGTAAATAAAATTTTTAAGGACCTTATTGGAAATACTATGGAAGTCTATGTTGATGATATGTTAGTCAAGAGTCTAGTAAAGACTGATCATATAACCCATTTGAGGGAAGTTTTTGAGGTCCTGAGGTACCACAAGATGATGTTGAATCCTACGAAGTGTGCTTTCGGAGTAGGATCTGGAAAATTCTTGGGATTGATGGTCTCAAAGAGAGGAATTGAGGCTAACCCCGATAAAATAAAGGCAATCCTGGACATGGAACCACCAAAAACTGTCAAGGATGTTCAGAAGCTCACAGGAAGGGTCGCTGCGCTAGGACGATTCATCTCCAAGTCAGGAGACAAGTGCTTGTCATTCTTCAAGTCACTAAAAAACGTCAAAGACTTTGTATGGAATGAGGAAAACCAGAAGGCATTCGAAGAGTTAAAGAAGTATATGGCTCAGGCCCCGTTGTTGGCCAAACCATCTTTGAATGAAGTTTTATTCTTGTACTTGGCTGTTCCAGAGAGCGCCTTGAGCGCGGTGTTGGTTAAGGAGGAGCTAAAAGTCCAGAAACCCGTGTATTATGTCAGCAAAATTCTGCATGGTGCTGAATTGAATTATTCAACTATTGAGAAATTTGCTCTAGCCTTGGTAATGGCTTCGAGAAAACTGCGTCCTTACTTTCAGGCTCATCAGATTGAGGTGCTAACGAATCAGCTACTGAGAAATATCATTCACAGTCCCAAAGCAAGTGGGAGATTGATTAAGTGGGCAATAGAGTTGGGAGAGTTCGATCTCGAGTATAAGCCACGTACGGCCATTAAAGCCCAGGCACTAGCTGACTTCGTGGTGGAATGTACCATACCCAACCAAGAAGTCGGGGGGCAAGAAGATACCGTACCTCAAGACAAGGGAGTCGATAATAGGGACAAAGAGAAGGATGATAAGGAGAAAGAATACTGGGTTCTCTATTTTGATGGAGCATCAAAAACAAATTCCAGTGGAGCAGGGTTTGTTTTGCAAAGCCCTGATGGGTTCTTAATTGCGTATGCTATGAAGCTAGACTTCCCAACCACAAATAATGAGGCTGAATATGAAGCCCTGATAGCTGGTCTTGCTCTAGCTGGGACACTTAGAGTCAAAAACTTAAAGGTCCGTGGAGACTCGAAGCTGATCATATCCCAGGTAAAGGGAGAATTTGAGGCAAGGGATGATACGATGGCTAAGTATGTCTGCCTAGTAAGGGCTGTGATGGCCCAATTTAATGAATGCCATGTTGAACACATTCCAAGGGAAGAAAATGCCAAGGCAGATGCGCTATCAAAGTTTGCTTCATCTGAGATAGAAGAAAGTTCAGGAAGTGTGTACTTCCGTGTTTTGAAGACACGAAGCATAGATGTTAAGCTTGTGGCTCCCATAGGCCTGGGGACGTCATGGATTGATCCCATCAAGGCTCACATTCAAACCGGTTGGCTGCCAAGTGATGCAACTGAAGCACGGAAGTTAACTGTTCGAGCACTAAGGTACTCTTTGATAGATGGGATTCTTTACAAAAGATCTTTCGTGGTTCCTTACTTGAGGTGTCTCAGGCCCGATGAGACACGCTTGGCTCTTGAAGAAGTGCATGAAGGTATTTGTGGACAACACTTGGGGGGCAGGGCCTTAGCTCATAAGATAACTCGTCTAGGCTTTTATTGGCCAGAAATGATGGCTGATGCCAAAGAATATGTGAAGAAGTATGACCGCTGTCAGAAGCATGCACCTGTTGTTAGACAACCTCCCGAGATACTGACATCTATCAACTCGCCCATTCCCTTTGCTATGTGGGGGATGGATATACTGGGGCCTTTCCCTATGGCCACGACACAAAGGAAGTTTCTGATTGTAGCCATTGATTATTTCACCAAGTGGATTGAAGCCAAACCCTTGGCCAAAATCACAACTAAGCAGGTTGCACAATTCCTGTGAGAAAACATTATGTGCCGATATGGAATTCCCCGTATCCTAGTCACTGACAATGGAACACAATTCAACAACGAGAAATTCAAGAAGTATTGTGAAGAAAATGAAATTGAGTTACGGTTCACCTCTGTGGCTCACCCACAAGCCAATGGGCAAGCGGAAGTAGCAAATCGAATAATCCTGGATGGACTAAAGAAGAGGATCGAGAAGTCAAGAAATAACTGGGTGGATGAGATACTTCCCATATTATGGGCCTATAGGACTACCTGTAGAGTCATGACAGGAGCGACTCCCTTCATGTTGGCATATGGAGCAGAAACAGTAGTTCCAGTGAAGATATCACATTCCTCTCTAAGGATTCAGGCTTTCAATGCAGAAGAAAATGAAGAAGGGCAGAGGTTAGCCCTGGATCTAATTGATGAAGTGCGAGATAAGGCACATGCAAAGATAGTAGAATATCAGAAAAATGCTTCATTCTACTACAACCTAAGGGTTAAAGAAAGGTTTTTCAAACAAGGTGATCTAGTCTTGAGGAAGATAGAAGCATCTGGTGTAGGACAAAAAGGGAAGCTTGCCCCAAATTGGGAAGGGCCGTACAGAGTCAAGAGTGTTCAAGGTAGAGGAACCTACAAGCTAGAGACTATGGATGGTTTTGAAGTCCCGAGAACTTGGCATGCATAAAACCTGAAGGTTTACTATGTGTAGGGCAGCTGGATACGATTCTCACTCGTCAAGATGGTGAGTAGGTTGAAAAGCACCTTGAAGCTTTGCTTGCTTAGGATTTATATGTTTTAGTTTTATTACGAAGTTTATTAAGACTTGTGTAAGGGACGAATCCCAGACAATTTTATGAAATTCATGAGTTCTTCAAAGTATGTTTCTGGCCTAACAAATAAAAACCAAATGCATGGATGCAAGCATAAAAGGTGATAAACAAAATAGATCGGATAAATATTACAAGAAGTTCGATAAATAAAGTCTCGAAAATAAGACAAGCCACGCAGGGCTGAAAAAGCTCTAAGGAGCTGAGGTACCCTCGGCATCCATATCATCGTCCTCTCCGCTCTCGCTGGATGTCTCTGTCGTCTCGGAGGAGGAGGAAGAGCTATCGTCCTCAGCAGGTCTGGAAGAAGACTCGGGAGGAGGAAGGAGTGGATCCTGAGGAACATGATCTGAGACAACTACTCGGGTACGAAACCTCTGTAGCAAAGCCTCGTCATCAGGGCAGACATAGTCCGCCGGGTTAATATCAGGACAAGCCTCGTTCACGGTCCCAAGGGCCGTGTCGCAACTAGTCCTAAAAAACCCGGGAAAGACTGAATCATCCCTAATCCTCATGGATTGGGCAAACTCCTCTGAGTCCAGATAGTTGTCTATAGCTTTATCCTTTTCCGCCCGAAGTACCACCAGCTCGGCGTTAGACTCTCCGAGTTCCTCCTTGCGCTTGAGCTTCTTCTCCAGGGTAGCATACTTCTTCTGTTGCCTCCTAAGGGCATTATCGGCCTTATCAGAAGCCCGCTTCCATGACTCGGCTTGCCTCACAGCGCCTTGAAAATAGGCGTTAGACTGGAACAAAGCAATCAACAAAGTATAAGGCAAGAAAATGCTACAAGAACGAAAGATAAGTTCAAAAGAGAGAAGACATACTGAAGCCAGAGACTGAGCTCCCATGAGCTTAATCCTCTCAAGGTCAGGGGTGGCCACCACATCAGTAAAGTCCTTGGGAGTCACGCTATGGTAGGACCAATCCCAAGCATGCTTCGTGGATCCAACCGCGGTATCCCCTCGGCGAAATCCCCAGAGAGGCTGGAAGGCGCCTGTAGCAGCAGCAGCAGGAACAACAGCAGTGATGGGACCGTTGTGGCCCTCAGCTACTTCATTTGAAGCCTCCCCCATAGGCTCCTTGTGTTTTCTCAAGAAGCTAGGCTCCGTGGCCTTCCCTCGGGTGTCTAGGCCTGCAAGGCGAGCTTTTTTCATCCTAGCAGTCACTTCAACGAGAGGTACATTATCCTCGTTGATCTCCTTAGCAGCTGCAAAACAAAGCAAAAAACAAAATAAGTGGTGTTAATAATGCATGAAATGAAATAAAGTTGAGAAGGGAAGAAAAATACCCTGTTGAGAAACAGAGGATAGTCCCACGTGAATGAGGGAGAACTCCTCTAAGAGAGTCCAGCTGGTAGTAGTGCCATCGTCCTGAGTAAGCCCATTATAAATAATAGTTTCCTCGGGAGTTAAGTGAATGGATTTGAGGCTACCATCGCTAACCTTCCCGTAGGAAGATCGGAAGAGTGTGCCCCAGTCGCCATTCTCCCAACGTAACCCAACGAAACTATTCCTCCAATTTTGATTGTTATCAGGAATAGAGGCGCTGTTAAAGATATGTTTACTTTTGGGCCTTTGCTTACCATAGACCCAACCACAAATGCTGGAAGAGCTATTATAGCACTGAAAGACCTTCCTAAAAACAGCTACAGAAAGAGGAAAGCCCTCCCTAAGGCAGCAGACCATAAAACATAAAATGTTCCTCCAAGCATTTGGAGGAAGCTGACACGGGTTGATTTGTGAATCAGCTAAAAGATGAGGAATAAAAGGGTGGAAATGAAACCTAAGCCCAGCATTAAGGGCATCAGTGTAAATAAAGAGAGTGTCGGGTCTCCAGTGGCAAGTACGGTCACCACCAGAGACTGGAACTAATCTAAGAGGGGGAAGGACGTTATAACGTGCATTTAGTTTATCGAAATCTATGTTGTGCCAAGTATTACAATGATTAAAAGAATCGAAATGTGCAGTGGAGGGATATTCATCCCCCCTAGTGTTAATCATATCGATTAAAGACATATACGAAGAACGGATCTCGATATCCTTACCTCGTTTTGAAGCCGAGGCTATTTTGGCCGCCCTCTCGGAATTCTTATCAGCCATTAGCAAGATGGAAAAAGCCTGAGGGAGAGGTTGGAAAGCTAAAGGAGGGGATTTGAGAGAGGAGAAGGTTAGAAAGTTTGAGGAAGGAGTAGAGAGGTGAAATGAGAGGCGTGAGGAAATCACACTCTCATCCCACCTTTATATAGCCAAGGAAGGGGGCAATGGGCCTTAAAAAGCTCATTTGGGCCAAAAAATAAGAAGGTTCTGGAATTATCCAGGGAATTCTAGTAAAAATCAAAAGAAAAACTTGATTTTTTCAAGATTCTGGAAGAATCCAGAAAGATATTATAAGAGTTTGGAATTTGGGCTCAGAAATGAGGCCCAATTCTAGAAAAACCTTGAAAAAATCAAGCCCAGTTAAGGGCCCAAGTGTTTAAAAAGCCCAATTAAAAACAAAAGTTAGCCCAATAAGGGAGGGGCCCAATTAGCTAAAAACCCATTGAAGGGTTGGTCCCAGAAAATTCAGCCCAAATTAAGGGCCCAGGTCAAAATAAATATTCTGAACTCTTGACCCCATTCGATCAGGACTTGCACCAAGATCCTAGTAGAATGCATTGAGGTCGAATTTCCTTCGACCAAGGCTGAAAAAAGGGGCTAATTCGGTCAAGAAAAGAATCCTGACCAAAATTCTTGGTCGAAAATACCGGAATAGTTTTAACCCTGCTTCTTGACCCAACTCGACCAGAAATCATAAGAATTCCTGATCGAAATGCTTGAGGTCGAATAAAATTCGATCAAGGCTCAAAAACAGACTTAATTCGATCAGGATTTAGATCCATTCGACCAAGAAACACAAAGAATTCCTGATTGAAAACATCAAGATCGAAATCCTGTCGACCTGAACAACCAAAGATGGTTAATTCGGTCAAAAAACAAGAATCCTGACCGAAAGGGAAGAAAATCCTATTAAAAAAAAGTTGGGGGGAGGAAAACCTAGCCGAAATTCGACCAGGATTCCTGATCGAATGTACCCTGCTCGAAATCCAGTCGACCAAGGCATACTGAAGGTTAATTCGACCAGGATCCTGGTCAAATGGATTCCTGGTCGAAATCTGTATTAAAAAAAAGGAAAAAGAAAGAAAAATTCTTGGAAAATTACAGAAAAATAAGGAAATTCCTTAAAATATTTTCTGAAAAATGCTAATATTTTCAGAAATAAGGAATAAATCCAGAAAATTAAGGATAAATCCCAGAAAATTAGGGAAAAATCCAGAAAATTAAGGATAAATCCCAGAAAATTAGGGAAAAATCTAGAAAATTAAGGATAAATCCCAGAAAATTAGGGAAGAATCCAGAAAATTAAGGATAAATCCCAGAAAATTAGGGGAAAATCCAGAAATTAAGGATAAATCCCAGAAAATTAGGGAAAAATCCAGAAATTAAGGGAAAATCCCGGAATTAAGGGAAAAATTCCTGGAAATTAAGATAATTCCTGAACAAAAGGAACAATCGTTGTAAACGTGTAGGTCGCTCCACACTTTACGCAAAAACGAAACCCTGTAAGGGAATGAATAGACTTAACTTCTGCGAAACCTAATCAATGTTTCCCAAAAGTTGGGGGGCAAATGATAGGGATAAATAAATCCTGATTGTATAAATTGCATTAATTATACAAGGTATGGGCTCCTAGGCCCAATAAGAAGATGTATGACATTCAGACCAGAAATGTTAACATGTCGATCAGGCCTGATGGACCAGATCAGGCCTGATGGAACAAAGAAGGCCCAAAAACCCTGATTATTTATTAATTTCGTAATTAATAAATAAGGGAGAAAAACAGCTATTAAGATAAATCCTAGTGAGGATATAAATCCTTGTAGATTGGCCTCCAAGGAACCTCATGGGAAGGAATCAGCTTTCTACTCCCTAGGACTCATAAGTCTATCCTAATTTAGAGACTTGACCACCAAGTCTCCTATACCAAGTCCAATTCAAGGACTCCCACATCTATATAAGGGGCCTTACCCCACAGATCAGAACTACGTTTTTTGACTTGATCCTTGGCAATCAGCAAGGTACATAGGCATCTTGTTAAGGCAGATTGAGTCACAAAACACAAGAGCAGTCAAAATCGAGCCTTGAAGCTCACGTTCCTTATTATTAGATACGACAATTATATATATTAGTTTTAATCCATAACACCTATTTTATATGTAAAATATTTTAAAGAATACAACTTTTTTCGAACTACTCTCTTCTATAAATTCGAATATTTATTCGACTTCAGATATATTAACACAACTATTTTTTATTACTTTTAAGCATTTAAAATTCTAAAGTTCTAAAAAAAGAAAAATCGAATGAGACGATCTAGAGTGTCGCCTAACCTGATGCATATCCTCCCTTTCGCAATCCGAATATTAAGAAATTGCTTGACAAAATCATAATTATGAAGAAATTATCTACAAAATAATTATAAACCATAAATCATTACAATTTTACAAATTAAAGCGATTTGTGCACTTTTTTTATCTCATGCCATTAAACTCTTTAACTATATATTTTGAAATTTGTTGTCCGGCAAATTATCATACTTAAGTTATCAAAAGTACACAATACAAAATATACACCATAACTAAAGATAAGAATCTACTTGTACATGAATTCACCGACATCGAAGTACAACTACTGAACAGGCCCAGGAAACTGCCATCCAAGTTGGCAACCATCTGAAACCAATAAAAAACCCTTAGTCTCATATTTTTTTTATTTTTTTTTATCGTAGATAACCCGCAGCCGTTACCCTTCGGGTGCGCATTGGGTAAACCCCACGGGCTCACGCAATAGCCTGCAAACCACGTGAACCAAGGTAAACCGCATTTAAGCGACATGTTTTGACTCAAGAAATATAATCATAAATTCTCCTCTCGTGAGATTCGAACCTGTGACCAAGATAATAGTTTTCTTCTCTTTAACCAACTGAGTCAACCCTTACGGGCCCTTAGTCTCATATTGAGTATAGTCCCAGCGAAAATACTACCAAATTAACATATAAAAATCACCAAGAATTGAGAAACTAAAATCTTAAAAAATTAGAATGAAAACCGATAGAAGTATATACTAAAAATTAGAATGTAATACATACACATCCAGTCATCCATGCATGCTCCTGTTTCTCTTTTTATTTTTCTTACTCATCTTGCACTCTTGCTGATCTAAATCTGCAATCAAAAAAATATCTTAGAAATAAGTATTATTATATAAAATTTACGCACATGCAACATTCATGAATGCTATATCACATACAAGATATATGGATGCTAGATGATTAAATTGGCGAATATATATCAACCAATTTTTTTTTCAAATAATAAGCACCGTAGTTGATACTTTGGGCTTGAGAATCATTATATTTATATATATAGGTTGCAGTCGCAGAGTATAAATGTATTTAGAATGCTGGTGGAAAAGTAACTCTTGTCATTCATAAATTCTAACATCTATAGTACTTATAGGATCTTAAAAGATATTTTTTTATTTTTAATATTTAAAATTTTAAAACTCTAAAAAATTAGAAAAATAGATTGAGACGATATTAGAGCGCCACATAAACTCCCGCATATCCTCCTTTATATATATTGATATATATATATATATTGATTTTTAAAAATGAAATAAATAATTAAACAACATACTTCCCTAGAATTGTATGATGTACCCATTAAAAAGATGCTGCTAACAACCCCAAATACATACATTATAAACTAGATTAAGCAATAAACAAAAAACTGAAAAGGCTAAAAAAACTGTGCGTATGTTAGGTAGTGATGGGAATGATGCACACGAGCAGCTCCCCTTGTGTTGCACCACATGCAATCTCACAGTTATAACTTCATATAATATATCAATATCTTTCCCCCATTAGTTTTGTACGTATAACATTATGTAAGAACTAAGACCGTCACTTTTTATAGCCAAACTCACAATTTTCAAATCTATTTCGTTCGAGTCTCAACTGTGTATAATCATCAAGACCATCTACGGGGGTTGGTAGTCCACTTTGTTAGTTCAGATCACCTCTGAAGAGCCGCCTCTGCACGTGGCATGGCCACTTTGTCTTGTAAACTACAAAGCATTTTATAATTTATCCTATATAAATTCCTCTTGGAGCTTGGACATTCAAGTATCACAAGTAGAAATACAACTACAATGGCTTCTTACACTTCTTTCAACTCTGTTCCTTTTCTGTTCTCCTGTATACCATTACTACTGTTCTCCTACTTGTGTGTTTCAGAAGCACAAGGTACTCCACCTATTGCCAAGGGACTTTCTTTGAGTTTTTTCGACACAACATGCCCCAAGTTAGAGTCGATGGTCAGGAAACAACTTGAAAAAGACTTCAAAAAAGACATTGGACAAGCTGCTGGCTTACTTCGTATGCACTTCCATGATTGCTTTGTCCAGGTACCAGCTTAAATGTATAGCACATTCATGACTATTGTTAACTGAAGCTTTAAGTATTTGTACTTTTTATATAATGCAGACTGCTTTAACCATATAAGTATGTTGTCATTAACAATAAGACACTTCTCGAGTTAGAACAAATTAAAACCAAAAAACTCGTATAGGTTACATCATCCATTAACTGCAGCACTAGACCAACTCTTATGTTTCTTCTCCGAGTGATTAACTACATTTCTTGTAAATATTGAATTTTAAACTACGTTGCAGGGATGTGATGCCTCTGTGTTACTTGATGGATCAGCTAGTGGCCCAAGCGAGCAGGATGCGCCACCCAATTTGAGTCTGAGAGCAAAGTCTTTCGAGATAATTGATAATATTCACAGACAGGTGCACAAGCGATGCGGTGCGATTGTTTCCTGCGCTGATATAATAACTCTTACTGCCCGTGATGCGATTGTTTTGGTACATATTTCAATGCTTAATTATTCCCAGTTTTTGTTATTGATTAAGCAAGGGCGATTATTTATTTCTAACAAATGTAAAATGTTCATATGCTCGTCATTTCTTTAGTCCGGTGGTCCAGACTACAAAGTTCCATTAGGAAGGCGTGACGGACAAAGCTTTGCAACAACACAGGCCACACTAGACATTCTGGTTCCTCCTTTTGCCAATACAAGTGTCATCCTTGCTGCCCTGGCCAAGAAAAAACTCGATGCCACCGATTCTGTCGCGCTCTCAGGGGCACACACAATCGGGAAAGCTCACTGCAGTTCCTTCACGGACCGCCTGTACCCGCAAGACTCTACCACGGACCAGACATTTGCCAAGAACCTCAAAAACACATGCCCGCAAAATGCATCAGTTGATGGAACAACAGTCCAAGATCTTCGAACTCCGGATGTGTTTGACAACAAGTACTACGTTGATCTCATGAATCGACAAGGACTGTTTACATCGGACCAAGATTTGTATACAGATAGTAGGACCCGTGGCATTGTAACAAGTTTTGCAGTTAACCAGACCTTGTTTTTCGAAAAGTTTGTGATTGCCATGTTGAAAATGGGACAGATGGAAGTGGTGACAGGAACAAAAGGGGAGATTCGGGCTAACTGTTCAGTGAGAAACTCAGACAGTACGTTGCTGTCTTCTGTTGTTGATGTAGCTGCACAGGAATTGGAGCTATCCAGTTTGTAGGTTTTTTATTGGATTTCATGTACTCCTTAGTTTTCCTTGTTTTAAACAATACTTATTCCCTCAACTTGTATTCACTGCATGCAGCTTATTATAATAATTCGTGTGGTATAGCTGTGGCCCTGAGACTACGTTTTGCTATAATTATATAAACTTCGGTGTACAAAATGATAGAGAAATTGACACTATTGTTGTTATGCTTGGCAACTTAAAAAGATGTGCGAGACTTGACAGCTAACTCAGGACGCAAAATGCGAATATATAAAGAGTAATGCTAGATGCACAAAAGATGTTGGAAACGTAGATGGGCCGTGAACAAATAAATATATAAAAGGTTTGTATAACACAAACACACACCTGTATATATTAATAACAATAATAAGTTACAGCTTATATACTCTTGACACAAAAACACAAGGCTCCTACCTTTTTCTTGAACAAGGAGCTTCGGTTCTGGTTTTTTTTTCTCAACTACAACTCTTCTTTTTCTTTTCTTTGTACTTATTACAATACCTATTTGCAGCCTTTTTATAGGTTTGAACAAACATAAGGTTACATCATTGCTTACAGCATCATATTTATTATAACAACTAAACCGTGTATTGAGAACATATGCAGCCTACCTTTATTTGCTCCACAATTTTCTCCGCACCGTGTATGGATGCATGTGCTTTGGATTTTCCTGCCTACCATATTTCCAGGAAGCTGTATGTGTCTCTCATCTTATTCACACTTGTATTTTATTTATTATGTTTATGGAGAGTTTGACTTCTAACACTCTCCCTCAAACTCGACTTTCCATTCCAAGCTTCTTTTTCATTTTCTGAAATGTCTCTGGCTTCAATAGCTTCGTAAAAATATCTGCTAAATTTTCTTCGGTCTTGCAGTGCATCAGCTCCACGATTTTATCGTTCACTTGTTCTCGAATAAAATGATATTTAATATTTATGTGCTTGCTTCGACTGTGTGACACTGGATTTTTCGCAAGAGAAATAGTAGATTTATTATCCACATAAATTCTGATCGGACCTTCATTTGCAAGATTTAACTCGCCCAATATGTAGCCTAGCCATATAGCTTGACATGCGTATGCTGCTGCTGCCATGTACCCCGCCTCACATGTTGAGAGAGCAACTGTTTGTTGCTTCTTTGATGACCATGAAAATATCCCTGAACCGATATGAAAAGCATATCTAGAAGTGCTTTTCCCGTCATCCAAATCTCCATCGTAGTCAATGTCTGAGTAGCCAACTAATTTGGAATCTTGAGAATGCGTGTAAAACAAACCATGATCAAGAGTACCTTTAATGTATCTCAAAATTCTTTTAGCTGCTATGAAGTGATCTTGCTTCGGCTTCTCCATGTACCTACTAACCAGTCCAACTGCATACATGATATCTGGACGAGTGAAAGTTAGGTACCTCAGACTTCCAACTAAACTTTTGAACAATGTCGGATTTACCGACTCCCTTGTTGAATTAATTCCCAGCTTTATGCTTCCTTCTGCTGGCGTGCTCACCGGCTTGCATTCCTCCATTCTGAATTTCTTTAAAATCTGTTCTGCATATTTTTTCTGTGACATAAAGATCCCATCTTTTCTTTGCTTTACTTCAACTCCAAGAAAGTACGACATTTGACCAATATCTGTCATCTCAAATTCATTAGTCATAACTTTCTTAAAATCATTGAACATACCAGGATTGTTTCCGGTAAAGATCATTTCATCCACGTACAAGCACACGATCATAATATCTCCCCCTGAGTTTGTTTTTGTGTAAAGTGCATGCTCGTACGGACTTTTCACAAAACCATTCTTCTGAAAATATTCATCAACCCTTTTGTTCCATGCTCGCGGAGCTTGCTTCAACCCATACAGTGCTTTCTTTAGCCGATAGACTTTACCTTCCTTGCCTTTCTGAACATATCCCGGTGGTTGCTCGATGTAGACTTCTTCTTCAAGATAACCATTCAAGAATGCTGACTTGACATCCATCTGATAAATCTTCCACTGATTCTGAGCTGCAATTGCTGTAAGAAGTCTAATGGTATCAACTCTTGCAACTGGAGCAAATACCTCATCATACTCAATGCCATATCTTTGCTTGTAGCCTTTAGCCACTAGCCTTGCCTTGTGCTTTTCAACTTCACCATCCTGATTGGTCTTTGTCTTGTAGACCCATTTGACACCAATTGCTTTGTGTCCTTCTGGAAGATCTGTGAGATCTTGAGTATCATTTTTCTTGATAGCACCAATTTCTTCATCCATGGCTTTGTTCCATTTGCTTTCTTCAGAAGCTTCCTCAAATGTAACTGGATCACATTCAACCATTAAACAGAACAATGAATAATCAAAGGTAGTTTGTACCAGACTTGTTGCTTCATAAATGTCATCCAGACTTCGAATTTTTCTCGGTGCTCCCCCTGAACTGCTGCTTCCTCCCGTTGATGGTGTCGATGCAGGAGTTTGTTGATTCAGACTTTGTGGAGGAGTTGGATCATCATCTCCACCATCTTCAATGTTGAATTCATCAACATCATCATCATCATCCTGAAAAAATAAACCAGCAACTTTTCTTTCTTCCTCGCTCCATTTCCAGTAATCTGATTCATCGAACTCAATATCTCGAGAAATGATTAATTTCTTCGTCAGGGGATTATAGAGTCTGTACGATTTGCTCCTTTTATCATATCCGGTAAAAATGCACTTCTCGCCTTTATCATCCAACTTCTTTCTTTTCTGATCGGGAACATGAGCATATGCAATACACCCAAAAATTCTGAGATGTCCAACTGTTGGTTTGCTACCACTCCATGCTTCATTTGGAGTTTTGTTTCTGACACTTTTTATTGGACAGCGATTTAACAAATAAACTGCACATAGAACAGCTTCAGCCCAAAAAGTTCTTGGCAAGTGTTTTGCTTTCACCATACTCCTTTCCATGTCAAGAATTGTGCGATTCTTCCTTTCTGCAACACCATTCTGTTGAGGAGTATATGTCATTGTCAACTGATGATTGATGTCATGTGCTCTACAGAAGCTTCTGAACAAGTTTGAAGTATACTCGCCGCCTCTGTCTGATCTGAGTGTCTTTAAATAATGACCACTTTGCTTTTCTGCCAGTGCTTTGAACTTCTTGAATTTATCAAGAGCCTCTGACTTTTCTTTGATGATATACACCCAACTTTTCCTGCTAAAATTATCGATAAATGTTAGGTAATATCTATTACCTCCAAGCGATGAGATATCAAATAGACCAGCAATATCTGTGTGAACAATCTTCAATGGCCTCCTGGCTCTCCATGATTTTCCAATGGGAAAACTTTGTCGATGTTGCTTCCCCTTTACACATGCTTCACACAAATTTTCAGGTTCATTGATTTCTGGCAAGCCGTCCACCATCTTTGTCTTTGACAATAATTTCAGGCCAGAAAATCCAAGATGACCATATCTCAAATGCCACAACCACGAGTCATTTTTAATGACCGTCTTTAAGCACTTATGCACATTCATTTGCATATCAAGCGTAAACAAACGATTCTTTGACATCTCCACATTTGCAATCAATTCCCGAGCTTGATTTCTGATAATGTGGGAATTGTCCTGCATCTGTATATTATATCCTTTCTCCACAAGTTGGCCAAGACTAATAATATTATTTTTCAATACAGGAATATAATAAACATCATTTATATATTTCTTTTCACCTTTCTTTGATATGATCATGATGGTACCTTTTCCTTTCACCGGAATCTTTGATGAGTCACCAAAAGTAACTTCTCCCCTGATGGTGTCGTCTATCTCCGTGAATAATTCCTTGTGACCAGTCATGTGATTACTGGCCCCTGAGTCAAGATACCAAACATTCTTCTTGCTTTCCTCGTCTCTTTTGTAAGTGAGGAACATAGCAGTACCAACATCGTTGTCTTCTTTTGCTGCTGCAAAATGACTTCTTTCTTCCACCTTTGGTGCTCTACACTCATAACTGAAATGACCATATTTATTACAGTTATAGCACTGATATTGAGACTTATCACCTCGTTGTTGATATCCGCCCGTCCCCGGCCTCTGAAATTTTGACCACGACCAGATGGCTGATACCCTTCAGAATTCTGGCCTCTATTGAAGGACTGTCTTCCTCGTCCTCGTCCACCACGGTAGCCACCTCTAAAGCCACCTCTTCCACGTGCAGAACTGCTACTGCCAGAACTGTCACCAATAGACACTTTACTTTGCAATGCCTTTTCCAAATGGCTTGCATCATCATACTGGTTCATCCGCTGCTCATGAGCTTGAAGTGAACCTACGAGCTCATCAATAGAAATTGTGGACAAGTCCTTTGATTCCTCGATAGAAGTAACAATGTAATCAAATTTCCCCGTCAACGAACGGAGTAATTTTTCCATCACCCGAACATCATCGAGACTTTCACCATTTCTTTTCATCTCGTTTGTCACGGCTTTCAAGCGCGTAACAAATTCACTAATATTTTCTGAATTCTTCATCTTTAAATTTTCAAATTCCCCGCGTAACACCTGGAGCCGCACCTTTTTGACTTTTTCGACTCCTTGGAATGATTTTTGCAAAATCTCCCATGCTTCTTTCGCCGTTTTTTCATTTGAAATTTTTTCAAAGGTTGATTCGTCAACTCCTTGAATAATTGTATATAACGCCTTTTTATCTTTTTTCCGGGTCTCTTTCAAAATCATCTTCTCCGCATTTGAAAGGGCCGCTTCAGTGGTAGCATCTACGGGCTCGTCATAACCAATTTCAACAATATCCCAATTATCGTATGAACCGAGTAACACCTTCATTTGGATACTCCAGTTCCCGTAATTTGTTGCCGTCAATTTCGGGATTTGTGGTTGCACCATCGTCGCCATTTTTCACGAACGGAACCTTAGCTCTGATGCCAATTGTTGGAAACGTAGATGGGCCTTGAACAAATATATAAAAGGTTTGTATAACACAAACACACACCTGTATATATTAATAACAATAATAAGCTACAGCTTATATACTCTTGACACAAACACAAGGCTCCTGCCTTTTTCTTTAACAAGGAGCTTCGGCTCTGGGTTTTTTTTCTCAACTACAACTCTTCTTTTTCTTTACTTTGTACTTATTACAATACTTATTTGCAACCTTTTTATAGGCTTGAACAAACATAAGGTTACATCATTGCTTACAGCATCATATTTATTATAACAACTAAACCGTGTATTGAGAACATATGCAGCCTACCTTTATTTGCTCCACAATTTTCTCCACACCGTGTATGGATGCATGTGCTTTGGATTTTCCTGCCTACCATATTTCCAGGAAGCTGTATGTGTCTCTCATCTTATTCACACTTGTATTTTATTTATTATGTTTATGGAGAGTTTGACTTCTAACAAAAGAAAGGTACAAAAAATTGTCACAAAATGACATGGCATGGGTGATGTGACATAAATGAGAAAATTCAATTGGTCCTATTAATATAACTGCAGGGGGTCTATTTATATTTAGCGAACAATATATGACATGTGACATTTGTAACTATTTTAGTAACTCATTTTGTACCTCTAACATTTTTCATATATAAAACCGTTTCGAATTCGATTCAATCAATATGTTACATGCGTGTACTTCGAATTCGATTCAATTAATGAGTTACATGTGCATTCAGTTCTTAGCTTATTCATTTATTCGTAAAAGAGTAATTAGTAACCCACAATCTCTAATAAAAAATATAGACGAAAGATTTAACACACTTTTGTTCTGCACATGCATTGTCCGTAACTTTCAAATAACATCAGTTTCTGGTCTTTTATAATGTCGAACTATTTTTATTATTCAAGGATATAATAGTACTAAAGAATGAACATATAAAAAGGTAATGAAATCTGTGCTCGAGTGGTTCAATATTTTGCAACACGAATCCTCGTTCATTAGATGCAGGTTTGTTAAAGAAATTAACACGACTCGATATCATCTGAGTATGCGTAAATTATGACAATGACAATTCAAATCTAAGGTCAAGGAGAAGACATTGTAATATAAGCCCAGTCATTTCAGTCCGGGAGTTTAATAAAGCCGAGCCGAGTTGAACACTATCAGGTTCAGTTCAAACTTGATTAAAAATATTCGGATTCGCGATCAAACTCGAATTTAACCAAGCCATAAGTTTCAAGTTCGAACCTCGGCTTATAAAAAAGTTTGATAGACTCGAGTTCGGCTCGAAAACTCGATTTGATTTCTCCAAATATTGATAAAAACTTGAAATAAGATCGCTCAGCTCGAGTTCGATTCGATTAAATATAAATAAAATATCTATATACAAAAATATTTATATTAAAAAAATTAAACATAGTAAAGGCTCGCGAACCTTACGAACCGAGTAATTTGAAACTCGAACTCTGCTCGGTAAAAAAGTTGAATAGCCCAAGTTCGAACTCGGCTCGATTATTACAGTGCCGAAATCGAATATTTTATGAGCCGAACTCGAGTAGCTCACAAATAATTTGGCTCTTTTACACACCGACTTCAACCATTTGACCATGAGAGTTTTTGACGTATATGGAAGTAGTCATCTGTAAATGATGGTCATTTTTACATTACTCTGGCATACAAATCATCACTTAGTGATATGAGTTAAAAATAAACGCTAAATACATAATAAATATCGCATTAATTACACTTCAAATTCATGTCCAAAGCCCAATAAAGACCAAGTTGGTCAAGACCTATCATAGACTGAAAATGACCCAGACCCACAATATCCACGAACGAAGGTTGTTTATCGACAAAGTCCAATACGACTAAAAACTAGAGATGTGACGTCCAACAAGAAGTAAGGATCTAGAATCCACTGTCTTAAAGGAAACCTAATTGACTTCTAAGTTGAAGACTTGTTGTTGAGCAAGAATGAAACAGTGCGTGCAACTCAACAATGTTGATTTAGATAACTCAACATAGAACAATGCACTTGAAAATAATATATGTTCCACTAGAATCAGTACAAATTGATTATTGGGTACATAGATAATGATCTTGGTAGCTGTAGTCAAGAAGACGTCAACATAAGTCAATAACAGAATTACAGAATGGGGGATTGAATGAAATTCTGGTTTCTTTTTATTTTCTGAAAGACTCCTTATAAAATATATAACTGTGTTTTTGAATAGGCAAGAATGCATATAAAACTTTTAAAGTATTTTACTCACCCAAAATAATAAACACAATGTTTAAAAACTTTTTGATGGATTTGTCTTTCCACCAGAGATATATATTTGAAGAAATCTCTATGATGCAAATTGCACAAAACTGCTTACAAGTATTTTCTTACAACTTTGAACTTGAGAGTATTTTTTAGATACAACTTGCTACACTCTTGAGTTCTTACTGCTATCTAAATACTTGCTACATTTGATTTATATTGAATCAAGTTTACATATGCAATATAACAAGAATAATATTCCTAACAGCTAAGTCCATGCACATGTTTCTTCATCTCTATGTCCAATATAATCCAAGTAAGATATAGCATCTTTGAACGTCCTTATTTTGCTTGGAAATGCTTCATTTTCCTCCCAAACCTGTAAGTAGGATGCCACATTCCATTTTTGCACTATCAACTCATGTGACTCTGTCAGCCTCTGTCAAGTCACTATCAACTGCTACCTTGTTGATCATTCGTTGAAACTCTATTGATGTTATCCGTCGAAGCTTTATTGTTGTCATCCGTTGACACTATACTGGTGTCATCCGTTGAAGCTTTCTTTTAAAATCCGTTGAAGCTTTATCCAATATCAGTTGAAGACCTCTTGACTAGCTTATTCGTTGAAGGCATATTAAGCCATCCGTTGAAACTTGTAGTTTAACAGTTGAAGAAATTTCCTTAGTAGTTGATACTTTTTCACTTATACAAAATTAGAAGATATTTTATATTTACAATTAGTCCACCTATTTTGTATATCTTTCCACTAGTCAACATGACTTAGAATACACTAAAACTCCTAAATTCCTCAGCTATCATAGTGTACAAAATGTGCTACATACTTATTAATATAAGCTACTCCTTAAACGGATAGACAAATAAATGTTATTCGTTAAAGGCTTCTAAATGACACTTAACAATTCTACTTAAGGTGTTTTGGTGAGTTATCATGAAGACTGCAATATATTCCTAACAATCTCCCACAATTTATGTCTAATGAAATTATAGGCATAAATTCAGGTTGACTTGATGATAACACAACACCATATAAAGATAATATATTGAAAAGTAAATAATTTGTAAAATGCTTCATTACAATAGAAATGAACAAAGATGGTTAAAAGAAGTTTACATGTCATTATCAAGGTGCTCCTCTAGATTGAATAGATTATTATTTTTTCCTTTATTCCCTTGTTTTCCCTCCCAACTTCTTATTGTTTTCCTTAATTTGGAGTTGAAGTTGTCTGTAAAACTCAGTTTCATTTTCTTCATTTATATCCAGCATCTACCGCATCTCTTTGAGAGTTTCATTACTTGAGATTTTGAGCTGGTCTTCAATTCTGAAAAATCTTCTGGTATATTTCTCATCTCTAAACTTCATGATCCATTAAGGTTTCATATGCACTCTATCTCCGGTATTTGGAATGGTTAGAACCCTTGGTAGTGCATTAGAATCTCCCCAGCTTTGTCTGATTTAATATATCTTTCCGAGTATTTCTGATTTAGAAAACTTTGTGAATCCAATGTCTTTCTTCATTGCAGTGAACACCTTAATTAAGACACTGTAGATTTCCTCAAGAATCCTATAGAATGGCCAAATTATCTCTTTACCACCCTTAAATCTGAAAACCAATCTTTCTGAAAGTCTAGTAGTAGCATCAATTCCTTTCACTTCTTCTAATTCTTCCAAATAGAGTTGAATATCAGAAAATTTTTGATGTCACAAATGTAGAGTTGATCATCTTTGTTGACACTAAACTTCTGTGATTTTGAGATGGTTTTTATTGGAGGTAGGGTAAGCTTCTTGTTCTTTCTCTGTGTTCTTTTCTTGGTTGGTAAAGGAATGTTCAAATCAGGAATTGGTAAACTCTTCCAATATATAGGTTCATCCTTTGGCACTATTGGTTCACAATGAAAGTTTACCTCAGGATATACCTTGGTTTCAACTGGTTCCATAATGGACACAATTAATTGAGTTGAAGCAATAGATTGAGATGAATCACCCTTCTTTTTAATTTTATTTGGCCTCTTAGCTCTTACCTTTACTCTTTTGCCTATTTTCCACTCAGGTTTCTCTTCTTTTTCATGAGCTAATTTCATTTCAGTTTTAGTAGCAGGCTTCTCAATCTTCTTTTGAGCTTCCTTAGTAGCCTGCTTTTTCTTTGGCTGTTACTGTGACTTGAGTCTCAATTCTTCTTTCTTCTTTTATTCTACAAACTTGGGATGTCCACTCATTATACAGATCAATTTTTCATGTCTGTAAATTCTTGCTATCATTTTTCTCAACATTGCATCCTTGGTTGTCTTGTAGCTAGCAATTGATTTGCCCATGAGTTTTTGCTCATCAGGCCTGGGAGGTGAATAATCAAGCTCCATTGGGTGTTTTCTTGTAAATCTGAAATTTGAGAATTTAGGCTTTAGTACCAGAATGGGCTGTAGCTCATTTTCAAGTGAAGTTTCTCCCTTTTCACCCTTTCCCAGCTTCAAATCATCTGATGTAAGAGGCTTCAACTATGTGATATATTTCACAGATAATGATGGTTTTGCAGTTGATCCAAATACTTGAGTTATTCTTTGATCTATCTTCTTTTATTGTTCTTTGAGTTTCATCTCAGCTGCAACTAGATTGATTAAGTTTATGTTGTCCAACTCTTCCCTTACTGGTGGCTTTGGCAAAGTAATAGAGGGAACTATTGTTATTCCCAATCATATTCCTAACAACTATTACCTTAGATACTTGAAGATGCACACCCTTCTCCCCCTTTTTGTTATCATCAAGAAGAAATTTAGAGGTTGAAGATTGTGCAGCCACAAGTTGTTGGAGTAATTGAGTCTGTGTGTCTTGACCTTGAAGTATCTTAGCCAAGGAAGCTTCAACATTTGACATCCTTTAATCCAAGGCCTCAACTTTCCTAGATAGGCCTCCTTCCTTCCTTAACTTCAGTTATATCTCTCTAATGGTTGTGGAATGAAGGGTTGACACCCATTAAGGGTCGATACCTACGAAGACTGATACCCATGAGGGGCCGAAAGTACCACGAGTCGCGAATAGACCATTATAACGTCCACGAAAACTCGAGTATCTTTTACGGAAGTTGGGGGGGGAAATGATATGGATTAAAAATAAACCCTAAATACATAATAAATTTCATATTAATTACACTTGGAATTTATGTCTAAATTCCAACATAGACCAGGTGTAACGACTGGAATTTTCGCGGTATAGCTTGCGAGAATAAAATATAAATTTTGTGATTTATGTATGAATTATATGAATATTTGGAAAGAATAATTGTATTATATATATTCTTTATGTTTTTCCAGTTTGATGAGTCAGTTAAGAATTTAAGTTATTGTCACACCACAACTACACACACACACACTGAACAAAAGAGAACCATAATTATTACATACTTATAAGTCCAAAGGACAATAATGATGTAATACACCCCAACCAAAATAATAACAATTCCAAGATCTTTACAAGTTCAGAGTTTCGAACAACCCTTCTAACTAATACCACGATTACATACTGGCGGATTTCGCCTAAACTATATATATTCTACCTGCGCCCTCAAATGGTCTTCACCCTACCTAGCGGTTGACTTACGGGCAGTATTCTTGGTATGAACCATGATTGCTAGCTGTAGATCAGAGTTAAACACAAGAAAGTGAGCTACAACGCTAGGCAAGTACTAATCATTCTACTAAGCATGACATTATCTCAAAATTACAAGTTTATAATTCAAGGGATTATGGATACTGGTAAGAATGACAATAAGAAACATGAAGCTATAATATGAAGACGTGGTAAAATTATAGCAATTGAAACAGGGTATATGGGATCATGATATTGGGAAATATGCTATAGTATAAAGACATGGTAGAATCATAATAATCAAAACATGGCATATGGTATCATGGCATCGGGCAATCATGTTATAATTATCAAATCATCAAAATCATTTTAGGACGCTACGGATTACAGCCGGTGATCAGCCGCGAAGTAATCTCGAACTGCGTTGGGTTCTCAAATATAATGGGATCCCTAGGCTATATGTGAGCCTATCAAAAATATGAAAAGGACTTGCGTCTAGGTTCAATCCACTAAGATAAGAAAACATTTATTTTATTTTTATTGATTTATAACATGGATGTCGGGGAAAGATTGGGTATCAACTTAATTGAATTAGATTCAAGGGAAGAATATTTGAAGGTAAAGTATGAATCAAGCTAAGAGTGATTAACGGAAGTATTGGAAATAATTATGGTCATGGGGTTGTTATAACTAAGCATTCATGGGAAATGAATGTATGTGAACGATTATAAGAATAAAGAGGTTAGTAACTTGCCAACAATTATAAGCATAAGAAAGTAGTACAACAATTTTAAGCATAAGAAATTAGTAACTTGCCTTCCAATAGTTCTAAGATTATTCGATCTTGACGGCACGAGTCTTCCCCTTCGCTTCGGAACCTACACATTATATTAATCTCATTACTATTCACTCTGTATCGACTTATAAGCTTATAAGCTTCTAGACCATCCTTTACCCCTATTATAACTACGATCACACAACTTATGATTACATATAACTTAATCACATACAATTCAAGTAATTCCACATAGTCACATAATCACATAACGGCATGGCATATACTACTAGTTATTTATACTATAATATCATCTAAGCACATAAGCACATAAGCAAGTAACACATAAGAACTATTATTGACCTTAACTTAACCCTAAAGATGATGTGCAACACTCGGAATCTTCACTTCTAAGTCCTAATTACAATGAACACCACTAAGGTTTCCTAATGCCACTAGAAAGGGTGCTCTCGGGTTTCTTGGTGGAAATGGGATGTATGCACCTTGGGCCTTCATTCTAAGCCACTTCCTACAGGTTGTTAGGACTCTAAACTAACTTCTAAAGTTGGTGAGACTCAAAGGCCTCACTCCTAAAGGTTTACAAAGGTCAAGACTCTCACTGAAGTCCCCTGCGAGCAACATGTTGCACGTCCTGTGCTCTTTAGTCGATATTTTAACTTCTATTCGAGGCATGTTAGATATATTTAAAATGTCATGTCTAATGTGTTTCATGTTTAGTTTTCAGATCTTAACAAACAGGAAATATCAGTACTTACTGGAATTAGTACTTACTGGCAGTCAGAATTTAAGGATATCAGAACTTAGGTTATCAGAAGATACATATCAGAAGATAGATACCATAACTTAAGTACGGGAGGACCTACAGTTAAGGAAGGAAGCTGATTTACAGGAAAGAAGATCGAGACTAATACAAAAGAAGATATGCATGGAAAGAGTTAGAAGATAAGAAGACTTGTATAATATATCTGATTGATATATTTTAGGAGACAAAATTATATTCCATATCAATTAGAAGTTATCTTGTAACTGTGTAGTATATAAACACATACATAGGTTTACACTATATGTGTTATCATTATCGAGAAGATCATACATTGTAACCTAGCAGCTCTCGTGATATTTGTTCATCACTGAGAGAGAACAGTTCCATTTTAACATAGTTTATTATATTGAATATATCTGTTTACTGTTACTTGTGTTTGAAATTGATTGTATTGTATTAAACATTGTATTCAATCCCCTTCTACAGTGTTGTGTGACCTAACAATTGGTATCAGAGCTTATCTGTTAACACACATACAGTAAAGATCCAAACAATCATGTCTGAAGAAGCAGAAAATCCAACCAAGCCCACCAAACTGAAGAATCTAAAAACACTCAAATCCACAGTCGATATGAGACTATTAGGGTTCCCATACTGAGACCTTCTGAGTACCCCATATGAAAAGTGAAGATGACTATGTTTCTGGAAGCTACAGATCCAGAATACCTTGACAAAATTAATGAAGGACCGCATAAGCCAACCAAGCTCTTTAATGTAGTTGCAGATCAGCCATCAAAGACCATACCAAAGGAGAAAAGTGAGTATACAGCTAAAGATATCTCATCCATTGCCAAGGATGCAAAGGTAAGGCATTTGTTGTATAGTGCCACTGATAATGTCATGTCAAATAGGGTAATTCATTGCAAGACTGCAAAGGAGATATGCGATGCTTTGAAGACAAGATGCCAGGGAACTGATGCAATCAAGAAGAACAGGAGGACTATACTCACTCAAGAGTATGAGCACTTTGACTCAAAAGCTGATGAGTCATTAACTGACTTATATGACAAGTTTGTCAAACTCTTGAATGATCTGTCACTGGTGGACAAGGAATATGATCTTGAAGATTCAAATCTAAAATTCCTTTTAGCTCTTCCTGAAAGTTGAGATTTGAAGTCTACTACTATAAGAGACAACTATGATCTTGATGAAAATACTCTTGATGAAATTTATGGTATGCTCAAGACTTATGAACTTGAGATGGATCAAAGGAGAAAGAGGCATGGGAGAAAGTCAAGGACAGTTTCTCTTAAGGCTGAGGAGGAATCCCGCAAAGTGGCTGTCTCAAAAAAAGGCAAAGGAAAGGCTCTCATCATAAAGTCTAATTCAGAATCATCAAGTTCTGATGATGATGATTCAGAAACTGAAAGTTTACCTGAAATAGATGTTGATGAAGAGATGATGAAATTGTGTGCTCTTATGGTGAAGGGTATCACAAAGGTAGCCTACAGGAAATTTAGAAGGGGAAAGAAGTTTTCCAAGAAAGGTGGAATTTTTGATAAGAAAGGGTTCAGAAAGTATAAAGGTAAAAGTGCAAAGTCTGACAGAGGAGACAACTCAAATGTCAAATGCTACAATTGTGGTGAAAGAGCCACATATCTCCTGACTGCCAGAAAGGAAAGAGTGACAAAGGCAAGGCACTTGTCACAAAGAAGAAAAGCTGGACAGACTCTTCAGATTCTGAAGATGAGGTGAATTATGCTTTAATGACAAATGCTGATGGCAGCCCTGAAACTGCTGAATTAAAGGTACCTCAAATAACTTATGCTTTTCATACTAATAATATTACTGAGTTGAGATTATATCTTAAAACCATGTTTATTAGTTTTAGAGATCAAACTTTAACATGTGAAAGATTAACTTCTGAAAATCTTGCTTATAAGAAAAGGAATGACTATTTAGAAAAGGAGTTAGTTAAGTTCCATCAAACTCAGAAAGAAAGAGATGATGCTTTTTATGTTAGAGATGAAGTGCTAAAATTGAATCAATCTCTAAAAAATGAGTTAGAAAAGGAAAGAGAGATTATCAGGACTTGGACTAACTCTGGCAGAACAACTCAGAATTTATTAAGTAGTAGTAACTGGAAAGAGGGCTTAGGTTATGGAGATGATAAAAGTGAAAAAGGAACTGAACAAATTGAGCCAATTTTTGTTAAACAAACTGCTAAGCCAAAGGTAAATCCTGTTAATTTTGTAGCTAAAACTGTAAAGTCTAATTCTGAAAAGATGAAAGCGTTTGTGACAGAAGTCAAGGAGAAGTCAACTTCTGAAAAATTAGAACAGGATAAACCAGCTGAAGTCAACATAGGCTTAATGACAAAGAAGCAGCTTAAGTATAAGCTGAAAAAAATAAGTAATGTCAACAAGGTAAAGGTAGCTAGGAAAAATAGGAATGGAAAAGAAGGTGTGAATAAAAGCAATAACTATATGCCTGTTCCTAATGCTCCTAGAAAGAAATGTTATAACTGTGGAAACTCTAACCATCTTGCTTCTTTTTGTAGGAAGAATAAGAATATAAACTCTTTACCTCCTAAGTCAGGAGTTAAGAGTCAGTCTGTTAGGTTTAAGCCATAAAATCCTTGTTTTCATTGTGGTAGTTTATGGCATTCCATTTATACTTGTAAGGAATATCATAGTTTCCGCTATGATTATTATCAAATAAAAGCTTCTTTGAAGAAAGTTGCTTTAATTTCTTCTAGTGTAAAGTCTGATGCAAAGTCTGATATAAGTTCTGATAAACATCATGTTAGCATAAACTGTGATATTAAATCCGCTGCAAATGCTAACAAACTTAAAAAGGCCAAAGGATCCAAGCAAGTCTGGGTCCTTAAAACTAACCATTAGTGGTCTTTGTGATTGCAGGGCAACAGGAAAAATATCTTAATACTGGATAGTGGATGTTCAGGACATATGACTGGAAATAAAGCCCTGCTCTCAGACTTTGTGGAGAAAGCTGGCCCAGGAGTTTCTTATAGAGATGGCAACATGGGAAAAACTCTGGGATATGGCAATATTAATCTTGGGAATGTCATCATTGAATCAGTAGCTCTTGTCTCAGGACTTAAACACAATCTGCTGAGTGTGAGTCAAATATGTGACAGAGGTTATCATGTGGATTTCTTTGAAGAACACTGTGAAGTTGTAAGAAATACTATAGGCAAAGTGGTTCTGAAAGGTTACAGACATGGTAACATTTATGAAGCCAGACTTTCAACAAGTTCTGATGGTTCTGCACTCTATCTATTGAGTAGAGCATCAATTGAAGAAAGCTGGAATTGGAACAAAAGACTCTCTCATTTAAACTTCAACAACATAAATGAGCTTGTAAAGAAAGATCTTGTGAGAGGAATGCCAAAATCAGTATTTGCTCCTGATGGCCTTTGTGATTCATGTAAAAAGGCAAAACAAAGAAAATCTTATTTCAAGAGCAAAACTGAGTCATCAATTCTTGAGCCTTATCACCTACTACATGTTGATCTATTTGGTCCAGTCAATGTCATGTCTATTGCAAAGAAAAAATATGCTATGGTTATAGTGGATGAGTTCACAAGGTACACTTGGGTGTACTTCTTGCATAAGAAGAATGAAACTGCATCTACTCTAACTGATCATGTCAGACAACTGGATAAGTTGGTCAAAGATTTTGTTAAAATTATAACAAGTGATAATGGCACTGAGTTCAAGAATTCAATAATGGAAGAGTTCTGCAAAGAGTATGAAATCAAACATGAATTTTCTGTACATGGAACTCCACAGCAAAATGGAGTTGTAGAAAGAAAGAACAGGACTCTCATTGAAGCTGCACGAACTATGCTTGATGAAGCAAAGCTGCCAACCTACTTTTGGGCTGAAGCTGTGCATACTACTTGTTTTAAACAGAATGCAACACTCATAAACAAGCATGGAAAAACACCATATGAGATGGTGAAGAAAAAGAAGCCAAATCTGAAATACTTTCATGTATTTGGATGTAAGTGTTTTGTTCTTAAGACTCATCCTGAACAGCTGTCAAAATTTAATCTAAAAGCTGATGAAGGAATTTTTGTTGGATATCCACTTTCCACAAAAGCCTTCAGAGTCTACAATTTAAGAACAAGGGTTGTCATGGAATCTATCAATGTATCTTTTGATGATAAAAATATTACTGGACTTGAAGATTTCAACGATCACGATCAGCTGAGATTTTAAAATAAAGACTTAAATTCTGATTCTGTAAATTCTGATGACTTATACTCTGATCCTGTAAGCACTGATGTCATTGAATTTGTGGTAACAACTCCAAAAGAAAATGCACCTGTCCAGGGGGAGCAAGCTGGAAATCCTACCACATCTCAAGACTCTCAAGAAGAATTAGAACCTGTCACTAGCTCTTCAAGGTCTGATTCATCTAGTTCTGATGAGCCAAATTCTGATAATTCTGGAAACTCTGATACTTCAAATCCTAAAGGATCCAAGTCAAATTCTGAAGTCTCAAAGAGCATAACTACAGGGGGAGCATCAGAAAATGCTGATGGAGATAGCATGGATCATGGAGGAGGATCCAGTTCTAGAAGTCAACTTCAATCTGCAAGGAAGTGGACCAAATCACATACACCTGACTTAATTATTGGAGATCCTGAAACAGGTGTCATAACTAGAACTGCAACATTAAATGAATATCTCTATCATTCTTCTCTATCTCAGACTGAACCAAAGAAAGTGGAAGAAGCTCTTCAAGATGCTGATTGGGTGCAAGCAATGCAGGAAGAATTAAATGAATTTGAAAGAAATAAAATTTGGACCCTAGTGCCAAGACCAAAGAACAGATCAGTTGTTGGCACAAAATAGGTGTTCAGAATCAAAACTGATAGTGATGGCATAATTACAAGAAACAAAGCAAGGTTGGTTGCTAAGGTTTACTCTCAACAGGAAGGTATTGATTATGATGAAACTTTTGCACCAATTGCTAGATTAGAAGCCATAAGAATCTTTTTGGCTTATGCTGCTCACAAAAAGTTTAAAGTCTTTCAAATAGACGTAAAAAGTGCTTTTCTTAATGGAGAATTGGAAGAAGAGGTCTATGTTGAACAACCTTCAGGTTTTGTAGATTCAAAATTTCTAAATCATGTCTACAGGCTTGATAAAGCACTTTATGGCCTTAAGCAAGCTCCTAGAGTATGGTATGAGACTTTAGCTCAATTCCTTCTGGAAAATGGATTTCACAGATGTACAATTGATAAAACACTATTCTACCTCAACCATGGAAATGACTTACTTTTGGTACAGATATATATTGATGATATCATATTTGGTTCTACAAATGCCAAACTCTGTGAGAGGTTTGTAAAGCTAATGTAGTCAAAATATTAAATGAGTATGATGGGAGAACACAGTTATTTTCTGGGACTTCAAGTCAAGCAATTGAAGAAGGTACTTTTATCTGTCAATCCAAGTATACCAGAAATTTATTGAAGAAATTTGGAATGCAAGATTTTTCAACTGCATCCACTCCCATGGCCACTGCAACCAAGTTAGATAAAGATACTAGTTCATCAGTAGATATTACTAACTACAGGGGTATGATTGGTTCTTTAATCTATTTAACTGCAAGTAGACCTGATATCATGTATGCTACCTGTCTTTGTGCAAGATTTCAGGCTAATCCAAGAGAACCTCATTTAATAGCTGTGAAAAGAATTTTCAAGTACCTTAAGGGTACAGCTGATCTGGGATTGTGGTATCCTAGAGAATCAGATTTTAAGCTAATAGGTTACTCAGATGCAGATTTTGCAGGATGCAAAATAGACAGGAAAAGCACTAGTGGAAGCTTCCAATTTCTTGGAGGCAGATTGGTTTCTTGGTTTAGCAAGAAATAAAAGTCAATTTCCTCATCAACTGCAGAAGCATAATTGCAGGAAGCTGTTGTGCACAGATTCTTTGGATGAAGAATCAGTTACTGGATTATGGGTTAGAATTTTCTAAAATCCCTATTTACTGTGATAATCAAAGTGCTATTGCTATAACAGGTAATCCGGTTCAAAACTCAATGACAAAGCACATCAGCATTAAGTACCATTTCATAAGGGAACATGTGATGGAAGGTACAATGGAATTGCATTTTGTTCCAACATATCAACAACTAGCAGATATCTTCACAAAACCACTATGTGAAGCTACTTTTACAAGACTGGTAAATGAACTTGGAATGGTTTCAAGTTCTTTCTCTAAATCTGCTTAGTTTTTGTTCTCATGCATCAGACTTTATGATCAGTGTTTACAGATTGTTTTATTTTCATAAAATATATGCTTTAATTGAAATTCATTAAATGCTGATTATTATCTGATGTGGATCTTTAAACTCTGATAGTGTTTTGAATGTTCTGTAACTATTCAATCCAATGAGGATAACTGTGCTAGATGTTGACCTAGTAGTCTTTAACATAATAGAAATCCCATGTTTGAATTAGTTATTTATGTGGAAACTCATTAACACAAGCAAATTCTGATATTGAGCTTAGTCAAGTTTACTTTGTGTATCTTATTACTAAGTCACAAACTAGATTCTTGCTTCTTATCTGTCAAATTCTGATGTTAGTAAATCTTAAGGATGAACTAAATGCTGATAAGGCTCACTTATCAAAAGAAAAGAAAAGAAAAGAAAAGAAAAGTCAGGTACTCCTTTGAGATCTAGAGTAAATATGTGGAAGGGAAGACCCAAGTGCATTGCTGGTATTAAGTAATATGCATTAGAAAAGCAAATAATTTTTTCTTAGTGACTTTTCACAATCTCTGATTGCTGGAGAAATACTCTGATAACAACATAAATTCTGATAAGCAGTTGTGACTTACTTACACTGAGAAGGCACTGTAAAAAGGGATTTCAAAAGATGCATAAAATGAGCATAAACAGTTGAGGTGGACTCTTGCATAAATTTGTTCTTGAGTAGACTTCATGATTGATGACAAATTTTAAGCACTTTTCTTAGTTATGCCTTATTTCTAAGATGTACTGAAGTTTATCAGACTTTAATCTTATCTGATATTCTGCTGAATGCACACACTTTCACTCCATATGAATGATAAAAATTACTTATACTTCTCAGAATTTGGAGCTGAGAATGTTACTTCTCAGAAAGAAACTGCAGCTCAAAGTTCTGATACTTTGAAGAGAAAATCTGTAAGTTCTGAAGCTGCTAAAGTAATTCCTTCACTGACAAGAAGACTAAATAAAATCAGGGCAGAAAGGTACAAGGCCAAGCCTATATCTGAGGATTCAACTGAAGCTGAGGAAGGGGATCAGGAATCTCTGATCTCATCAGAACATGTGGTAATTGAAGCTCTGCCATTCCCTACTCTACTGTGTTAACACATCCTGTCTCTCCTATTAAAGCTACGGATGATGCTGAAGAACAAGTTACAACTTCTGAAATAGATATTCATAATTTGAATATACCAAATGTTCTTTATCTGGAAGCTCCATCCACAACAGCTCAGCAATCTCCAACTCATTCTCCAATTTTAAATGTTGAGATACCATCTACACCAACCACACCAGCTCTGGAGATAAATTCTGATGCTCAGAATTTAAATAAAGTTGTTCCTGAATCTCCAGTTGCTTCACACACTGTTGTGCTGTCAGAATATAATGAGTCTTCCTCAAGTTCTGAAGACAGTGTTTCTGTTGAGACTCCAGTTCCCATTCTGGGCAAGGAAGCATTGGTAAAGAAATTTGTTGAACATGATGCACCTATTTCTTGGGAGGATATTCATAGAGGTGTGGGGTGGACCAAGAAGTGGAATGACACTGGTTTCATTCCAAGCTCTAACGTTCTGACAGAGCATATTGCTAAAGCTGATGAGTTGCTCATAAATGCTGATTTAAAGACACAACTCAAGATCACTGGTCTATCTACCAAACATCTTCAAGGTCTACATTCTTCCACTCATGATAAGGTTGATACACTAAAGGAAAAAGCTGATAAGCTAGATCTACAGATCAAGCTTGACAAGAATAGATATATCAGACCCACTCTTGAGAAAATTGAAGCCATTGAGAAGATTCAAGAGAAGCAACAAGCCCAAATTGATGAGGTCCTGGCTAACCAAGCTTCTCAGAAAGCTCAAATGGATGAAATCCAATCTTCAGTTGAACTTCTTCTCTCTCTCTCTCTCTCTCTCTCTCTTACTTCCTGATGATGCCAAAAAGGGGGACAAGGTAGTTAAGTCCAAATGTTCACCTACTCAAATACTAAAGAAGAAGGATGATAAAGGTGATGACCAGGGAAACTCTGATAAGAGCAGTGGTCAAGGAAAAGTTCTAGGAAAATCTTCACATAAAATAATTTCTGATGTTAACAAATCTTCTACACAGAACAAGTCAAGTTCTGATAAACAAAGTCTGATGTCAAGTTCTGATATTCTGATTTAGTCAGGATCTAAGGACTCTCAGAAGTTTTTACAAACTCTGAAGCTAAAAGGGAAGCATACTACTGTTTATTACAAAGATCCTAAAATCCAGACACTTGATGAGGAGATAGCTAGAAGATTATTTCTGAAACAAAATCCAGGAATGGATTTGGAAACTTTCAAGGAGTAAGAAGCTAGATTTGCAGCTGAGAAGACAAATCTTAAGTCTAAAACTTCTGATGCAAAGAAACCTCCAAGGCCTAAGGAAAAAGGCATTGTGATCAGGGAAAAGTCAAATTCTGAGACTTCAAAGTCCAAGACTAGATCACAAACTGAGATTGATCCTAAGTCAAAAGGAAAAGAAAAGGTTGGTGAACCTTTAAAGATTGAGAAAAAGATAAGTTCTTCCGTTCCAGTCTATCAAACTACAATGCATGATGATGATTTGATAGAAGATGAAACTGTTCAAATTATGAAGAGAAGAAAGATAATTGAAGAATCTAAAACAACCTCTGACACTGCTCAAGTTGTTCAGAATAAAGAACAACAAGTTACAGAAGAAACAACAAATTATGATCAAGTTGATTTGAAAAAGATGACAATTCCTGATAAAAAAGAAGCTGTTATGGAAGAAATCTACTCCAGTTGAACCAAAATCCAATCTTATGATTAATCAACTCGCAACATTTGGGTTGAGAGCCAAACAACCTAGAGATAGAGCTAGATTAGGTTCTGATGAAGAGAAGATACAAACAGGATTAATAGTTACTCTAAGAGATCCTTTCATGTTGACAGACAAACCATATGAACAAATCAAACAAAGCACCTTAACAAAGTGTTGTCTGCTCAAATTGTGATAGATGCACATGATAAGGATAATCTAAAGGAGAAATTGATCATATTTCTAGATGATGGACTAACTTACAGACTAACTGATACTGATGTGCTAAAGAAGTCTGTCAGAGAACTCCAACATATTCACTATCTTCTGGAAGTAAAATCTGATGTTACAAGAAGATGGTCAGAATACATTTTGAAGGCTATAAGAGATCTACTTAGAATCTCGGGTACAAAGACTTCTCTGTATATACCAATGATTACTGAAGATGATGGAAGAGAATCTTCCTATGCTGAAGAACTCTGCTAAGGTGGAAGTTATTCAGAAAGGAAGATGCTTATGTTATAATGAAAACTCTTCACATCCAAGAGTTATTAGACTTGGTGATGGACTTGAAAGAACATCAATTCAAGCTCTCAAAATAGCCATTTATCAAATTGGTGACAGTAAAGATGAAGAACTGATGCAGGTCAAAACACCGTTAGTTGAAATTCTGAGAAAAGCTGAAGATAAGCTGGTAAAAGATTTTGTTAAGAATCATTATGGATTCAGATTGATCCAGTGATGTTGGTAAAGCTACAGGGACTGTAAGTTGTAGTTAATAGTCTTATTAAACTCTCATTGCATTTGAACTTAAATATTTTTGGCATCATCAAATCTATTAACTTGTATATTTTTGCACAATTTACAAGTTGGGGGAGATTGTTAGATATATTTGAGATGTCATGTCTAATGTGTTTCATATTTAGTTTTCAGATCTTACCAAACAGGAAATATCAGTACTTACTGGAATCAGTATTTACTGGAAGTCAGAACTTAAGGATATCAGAACTTAGGTTATCAGAAGATAAATATAAGAAGATATATATTAGAGCTTAAGTACGGGAGGACTTACAGTTAAGGAAGGAAGCTGATTTACAGGAAAGAAGATCGAAATTAATACAAAAGAAGATATGCATGGAAAGAGTTAGAAGATAAGAAGACTTGTATAAGATATTTTGATTGATATATTTTAGGAGACAGAATTATATTCCATATCAATTAGAAGTTATCTTGTAACTGTGTAGTATATAAACACAGACATAGGTTTACACTATATGTGTTATCATTATTGAGAAGATCATATATTGTAACCTAGCAGCTCACATGATATTTGTTCATCACTGAGAGAGAACAGTTCCATTGTAACAGAGTTTATTATATTGAATATATCTGTTTACTGTTACTTTTGTTCGAAATCGATTTGATTGTATTAAACACTATATTCAACCCCCTTCTACAGTGTTGTGTGACCTAACAGGGCATTCTAACAAAACCAATTCCCATAGATTCTTAAGACCTAGAACTAACTCTCAGACTTGGTTTCAGGCCAAGGCCTTACATAGGCCTCTCTAGGCTTCTGCCCAAAGTTGACACTTGTCCAGCCTTCCTCGAATTTACTCTGCCCTGTTTTCACTCAAATAAAACTCACTTTTCTCATTCAATTTTTAATTCTAAAGGATTAAGATTCCTAGGGATGCATTACACTTATTTAAGCCAAGGCCCCATGAAGGCCTAGCCTAAGGCATCGTTATAATCGACCAAAGCTCAAGCTTATGCAATTCTGCCCTGTTTTGAGTTACTCTTGGAAATGTGTGTGTGCCTACCTAAATGAAAGTTTTCAATGAATCAAAACCACTAGACTCAAGTACAACTCAAGTCCTAACTCCAGTAAACTTGGGCCTAGAAAGGTCTTACCACAACTCACCTAAAATAGCCTACACTTGTGGTGAAAAAATTCTGCTAGAAAGTGTCTAGTGTACATCCTTCCACCTTAACTCACAAATCAACACCAAAACCAACATGCAAGCCAAAAAATCTATCCTACATTGTACACAACCCTACTAACTATTATTCTATGGAAAAATACGAGTATAAACTTAACCATAATAGTCATTAACCGAGTCAAAAACAAAAAGCATAGCAGAGAAGATTTTACATATGAAATTTTAGGCAAATATTCGAACCAAAAACACATGGTAACAACTTGATGGCTAAAAGATTTAATCATAACTCATTAAAGCACATAACATAATGGCATTTTTGAGCAAAAACCGTGACATGCATTGCACAAAAACTCATATTCAAATCACATAACACATTTTTTCGAAATATCACTTATACTACGACATGCAAGCATTAACTTCAATTTTTAGTGTAAAAATCATAGCATGCAAGGATATAAACTTTGTAAAAACACATTTTAGAAGATCATAGGTTCTTTAAAAGTCACATGCAAAGCTTCTTTCTTTTTGAAATCAAATAAAACTAACACACAAAACACAAAATACAAAAATCCATTCGGCTCCTTGGAGTCATTGCCGAATGCTTGAGGCTAACAAAAATCCATTCGGCTCCTTGGAGTCATTGCCGAATGCTTGAGGCTAAGATTATGGCTTGAAAGTAGAAGCATAACACTTCATCAAGACTATCTCTTGCTCAAGTTTTATAAGCCACAATTAGTTCAACTCTAGATTCACAAGAATCAAAGTTAAACCCTTGGCTTTAGCTATATGCAACTAAGAAAAACTCACCTTAAATGATGATATGAAACCAAGTGAAATTAACCTTGCTTAGAGGGGTTGAAAGATGCAAGAAGATGAAGAAATGAAAAGAAAAAAAAATGAAAGGAGGGGTTTATGTCCTTTATTCACTAATAGCCAACTATTGCATGCAAGGTTTTATTGGTCTTTTGCTTGGTCAAATGGAGTTAGTGGGGAGTGAAATGACAATCCTATCCTTGACTTCTATTTGAGTGGAAATTGCATGCAAGGGTATGCTTGTAATTTGATAACTAATAAAAGTAAAATTTAAAAAAATGATTTTTAGTAATTAAAATACAAATCCATAAATCACCAAATAAATACCATAAATACTATGAGATTTTAGAAATTTAATAAAATTGTTTTCAAAAATTTTGAATAAAATTTTATATCAAAATAAATTTTTTAATATTAATATACTAACAAAATAAATCACGAAAAATATAATTAATGTCACACCCCCAACTTAACCATACATAATATACAATTTATTACAATAGTTAACAAAAGAAAGTAAATACAACTGAATCCAAGATCTTACAGTTTAGGGTTTGGAACAACCCAACACTATTAACTATTACAACCTGATTTTTTTTTATATCGAGTCCTCACACAAAGCTATCTTTTATTCTACCTGAGCTCGAATATACGCATCGGCATCACAAGTCTTACGTGATGTCTGCTTGAACCTAACCATAGCTGCTAGCTGTAATATCAGGGTGAAAGCAAGTAGTGAGCCAAATGCTCAACAAGTGCTATATAATACATTTCATAAACAAAATGAAAGAATAACAATGTGCAGGAAAACTATTAATAATAAGAGCTAAATTTTTGGATGATGGCATCATTTATTTGTATCAAAACATTTCCAAAACCATTTATTTATCAAAAACCGTTTTATGACGCTATGGACTAGATCCGGTGGTCAGCCGCGAAGTAATCCCGAACCTCGCTGGGTTCTAGAACATTAATGGGATCCCTAGGAAACTTTTAAGCCTACAATTTATGTGCAGAAAGGACTCGCATCTCAGTCCAGATCCACTATTTAAGAAAATATTTGTCCCCCTTTAGGACTGGAAATCAAATCTTAACCTTTTTATTTTTAAAAACTGATGCCAATTGCTAATTAACTACTTAAACAGTAAATATTTTTAACAAAGTTTTAGACTAACTCCGAAGCACTGGGAAACAAGATCCACTAAATTCAAGGCCATGATCTACTAGACTATACTTTATCAAGAGAAATTGTAAGGATTCCATTTACAAGGATTTTGACAGTGAGATTTAGCAAGGTTATCCGATAGTATGAAAGAACAAAGTCAAACTAGGTCCAAGGTAATAGCTCCAGATAAGACATAGGTATTAAAGTATAAAGAAGGTGATCATTAATGGTTCCGAATAAGATTTAGGTATCAAAATATAGAGAAAGTGGGCATCAGCTCAAGGTACAACAGAGTATCATGCTTTAGGGTAAGGATAGGGTTGTCAAACAATTATGAACAATCTTTAGGGAACAACTGACTTTTAGGTTTCAAGACAAGGTTACTGGGTATAACTTGCACATGGTTCAACATCATAATTACTTTGGTATACTAGCATGATAGGACTTTTGATTTACTTGCATAGCAATCTACAAGTAAAGTTAAACTACTCGAAATAAATTCTTGAGGGTTCATGTCATTTTCGTATACTACGGATATTGATTCGAAACCACTTGGTTCATGTATATCAAGGTGAATTAAAATACTCGCATCGTATATATATGAACTAGTTATCATACACTTGTAGTGTAAATGAAAGAGGCAAGTTGAATCACTTGCCTTGAGAAGGCTTGACTTGATTGGCATGTACGAGCAACTGGAAGCTTTACTCGACTTTTATGGCAAGTTTACCCTCGACTCGAGATCCTACACAAATAATAATAATCTCATTATAATATATTCTCACCAACTCAACCTATTTGTAAACAGAAATTAAACATACTGGCACTTAAGCCTATATACGCACATATTTACAATCACCTTATAAGTATATTAGTACACATAGCCACATATGCTCACATACCACATTTAAGTACAAAATAATATAACACCCACTATATTGCATCACCAGGCTTGGATGATCTCACTCCACTTACTTAAGTCACTTGGTCGCTATATTAGACAAATCCCCAAATTTTGACATCCTAACACGAAGAGCCTTTACTAAACCATCCAATTCCTATTGACCCTGACTTGGGCCTTTCACTATACTGACTATAAGCTATTTTTCAGCCATGGTGGTCGACCAAATCTTCACTCATAAGTGCTCTAAAACTATGTGATAAGTGAATGTGCTCATTATAGTAAATTTCAGAATGACATCTACGATTTCTTGGGTGAATTTTACACTCTTATACTTCAATTTTACCTCCAAAACTTCTACACTAAACTCTTCTGATCATAAGGAAACTCCTAAACTTGATGTGGCTCAATGGCCTAGCTTAGGCCTCCCTAGGCCTAAGCTCAAAGTCCATGATTCCCCTGTTTTTCTGGGAAGAAAAGGTCCTGACTTGAACTAACTTGTGACACATGATTCTAACCCAAATCCTATGATCTATGGATGGAAAAACTCTTCTGACACTCCCTCTAACTAAGGCCCAGCATGGCCTAATGAGGGTCTACCTATGACATGGTCAAAACTTCCTAATTCTAAGTTGCAACAAAATTGTCCCCTACTGGACAGATTTTGTGTTTCCACTTGTGCACCTAACCAAACGTCTTATAAATCTCTAACAAACACCTAAAACCTATTGTATACTCCTAGTGTTAGCTTCTGGTGGCTTGGGCCTCAAAGTGCACAACAATGACAAGGTCGAATCTCACTCTAAACCTCATGGTACCAAACTGATTTTCTGCAGAATCTAATGATCTCCTCTTTATCATGATTCTTACTTGACAAACCAAACCAACAATAACCAAAACCCTAACCAAACTTCAACCAAGGTGATCTACTGAGCTAACTCTCTTACACTCAATATAGGCTTAGTGGAGATCATCCTTACCTAAGGTGCAAAATAGAAAAATAAAAGTTAACACATTACATAAATTACAAGTCATCAAGTTTTCAAAAATAACAATTTATATCTTCTTCATATATATTCGAATTAACATCACATACCAAGGAGCACAAATCAAGATCAATATCTTAACCCTACTGAAATTAAAGCTTACTAACAAAATTAATCCAAATGATCAAGAACTTTCGAAAATCAAGAGTTGATTTCTATGCATGCTTGCCTTCGAATATTCAAGCCAAAACAACATGATTTCCAAAGTAAGTTTTTATCATAAAATCAACATGCAAGCATATCATAAACTATAACTAAATGATCACTTAGCATGCAAAGGGTTTTATCAAGTTTTTACTACAAAATTCATGTTATCATCATAAAAACACACAAAAAGGAAACAAGGCAACAAAACACCACTAAGAATCATTCATTCGGCTCCCTCAAGGTCATCGCCGAATGAAATGGAAGGGAAATGACCATTAAAATCAAGAGCCTCATTCTCATGACTTGACATTTCACCATTCCTTGTAGTTCCCTCAATAATACAACCTTAAATCCATGAGAATCGAGATTGTACTTTGAGTTCCAACTAAAACTATGCCATGCAAGATCAAAACTTAAACTTTTTACTCCAACTTCTTTGGATTATATATGATCAAGATATAGGAAGTAACATTTAATTGAATGGAAGTTAGGTGCTTGAATGAAGAATGAAGAAAAGGGAGGGGGTAGGGCTTCGGCCAAAAAGCCGAGATGAAGGAGCCGAGAGGGAGGGGAGGGAGGTGAGGTGAGGGTGGAGTGTGGAGTGAATGAAATGATCCTCTCATTTTGTGCTTGGTTTTATGCTTTTGATTGACTAAAAGAAGTGAGTGGAAATGAGAATTTATAAGAGTAACCTTCCAACATAGTTAGGTCATTTTGCATGCACGGTCAAGGAGGTAATTTGGCTAACAAAATGTGAGTTAGCGGGGTTGGAAATGTCTACTTTACCCTTTAGTTGAATGGAAGAATATTTACATGCAAGGGTTTCCATGTAATTTGCTAATTACTAAGCAACTAATTTTCAAAGATTTATTTTTATAAAATAAAATAAAAGTTCAAAAATTATAAAAATTGTACCATAAAATAACTTGGATTTTTAGAAATTTTATGAGACCATTTTTGAAATTTATGAGTGAAATAATTCTTAAAAGATAATTTTCCAAGGTATAGAATATTCTTTATAAATCAAAAATAAGGGTAATTAATAAAACTCTTGCTTTGAAAAATTTATATACTACATAAAGCAATATATAATGCAGCAAATTTCATTCACACAAACGTACAATCATTAAGTATATTTATAATTGGCTCTAATATTATACAGAGTTTGGAAATAATATTACAAAAAATGTCGGTCGTAACATCCTCTCCTCCTTAAAGGATTCTGTCTTCAGAATCTAAGAGAACATATGAGGATACCGGGAACGCATATCAGACTCTAACTCCCATGTTGATTCTTCGACCTTGGGGTTCCTCCAAAGTACTTTTACTAACTTTACCGACTTATTTCTAAGACTCTTTACTTGCCAGTCGAGTATTTTGACAGGTTGCTCCATAAATGACATGTCTGCCTGAATTTCTATAGGTTCATATTCTATCACATGGTTGGAATCAGGATTATACTTCTTAAGCAATGACACATGGAACACATTATGCACATGCTGATACTGAGGTGGTAAGGCTAGCTCGTAAGCCACCTTCCCCACTTGACTCAAAATTTTGAAAGGACCTATATATCTAGGTGCTAACTTCCCTTTCTTGCCAAATCTAGACAATCCTTTCCTCGGTGTACTTTTAGCAAAACGGCTTCACCCACTTAGAACCTGACATCCTTACGCGCTGCATCCGCATACTTTCTTTGTCTATCTTGAGTAGCAAACAACCTTTTCTGAATTAATTTGACTGCCTCAATCTTTGCCAGATCTACTTTAACTCCTTCATCTCCAATAACGTATCCCAAAAATTGAACTTCCTTTAACTAAAACTCACATTTAGAAAACTTGGCATACAACTTCTCTTGTCGGAGTATGTCCAATGTTATCCATAGATGCTGCTTATGTTCTTCTTCCGACTTTGAATAAATAAGGATGTCATCAATGAATACCACTACGAACTTATCCAAATACTTTTTAAATACCCGGTTCATTAGATCCATAAATGCTGCCGGGGCGTTAGTCAATCCAAAAGGCATTACTAAGAATTCATAATGTCTGTATCTTGTCCTGAATGCTATCTTTGGGATATCTTCTTCTTTGATCTTTAATTGATGGTATCCTGATCTTAAGTCAATCTTTGAAAAACACTTTGCTCCTTTCAGCTGATCAAATAGGTCATCTATTCTTGGTAGCGGGTATCGGTTCTTAATCGTCACCTTATTCAACTCCCGATAATTTATACATAATCGCATACTTCCATCTTTCTTCTTTACGAACAAGACAAGTGCTCCCCATGGCGACGTACTTGGCTGTATCACTCCTTTGTCCAATAATTCTTGTAGCTGGCTCACCAACTCTTTCATTTCTGCTGGTGCCATCTTATATGGGGCCTTCGAAACTGGTTCCATGCCTGAAGCAAGGTTGATCTCGAACTCGATTTGTCGATCTGGCGGTAAGCCTGGTAGTTTATCTGGAAACACATCTGGAAATTCGTTGACTACAAGAATATCTTCTATGCTGAGGTTGTCCCTTTCTGAATCCACTACATAAGCTAGGAACGACTCGCAACCTTTCCTAAGCAGCTTCTTAGCCTGGAAGATTGTAAGAAACAGTTGCTCTTGCCTTTTTTCCTTAAATACTACTTTCTCTCCACTCTCCGTCTTTAAGTACACCTTCTTGGACTTACAATTAACTTGAGCGTTATTCTTCCCTAACCAATCCATGCCTAAGATTATATCGAACTCCCCCAACGTGAAGAGTATCAAGTCGGCTGAAAATTTATGTCCCGAGATATCAATCTCACACTTAGGACAGATTTGACTCACATGAACCTTCTCTTGATTCGCAATTACCACATTTACTACCTTGTTCATAACCATTTTATAACATTAAAGTTTATCAACAAACGTTTCTGATATGAAAGATCACGTTGCTCCAGAATCAATCAATACTTTAGCTTCGACATTATTTAGTAAAAGGGTACCTGCTATCACTTCGGAATTCTGAACACCGTCCTTCATTTTTAAATCGAATGTCCTCGTTGTTGCTTGCGGAATTGTTGTAGGTAGTGGGGGTAAGGCCAATACCTCAGTTGGCACGCTTGCACTAGTACTTGCCACGTTCAACAGAGCTTTGACTGGTCTGGTTGACTTGCACTCCCTAGCTATGTGTCCAGTCCTTCCACACTTGTAGCATGTAACTCCTGGCTTCGGCATCTTACACTCGTTGGCCAAATGTCCCTTCTGGTTGCATCTATAGCATGTCATGCTCAGCCTATTACACACTCCGGGGTGCTTTCTGTGACGCCCTCCAAACCCGGGTCAGAAGTTTGGGGTCCACAACACATACACAATATATCAACCTGTATAAGAAATATTATTTATAATGACCCTGCTTCACAAAACCACGGATCGCAACAGGTTAAAGTATGAAAACAAGCCACAACCTTAATTTATTACATCGTACCAAATCCCAACTAATTTAAATTATAATTGATAATAAAATCATTCTTACAATCTGACTATCTCTTTACCGCATGAAACTTCTGCTAGCTCGATCCAACTCGACTGGAACCTTAGCCCGCACTTTGGACTGAGGAACTTCACTATCATCCACATTCTTCTCAACTGTAAAATATGTAAAAGAATCGCAAGGGTGAGCTAACTAGCTCAGCAAGTCACGATAATGATAACCGAAGTTAAACAATGATCAATTGAGATGATTCAAGGGAATCAAGTTTCTTTTTAGCTAATCATTAGAATTGGATATTCATTTTAAGTTTTAAAACCAAGGTTAGGCTGTTGATCAGTCACGCACTAACCCCGAGCAAAGCACACAACACTGCTCTAATTACTGGATCCAAGGCACATATTGGCCTAATTCGACCACGAATCTGGTCTGACCACGAATCTGGTCCACATAAAGAAAACTATCCAATTCTAAAACAATTCAGTATAATAACAATGTAATTCAATGAGCAAGATCATAATCAACAGCGATAAAGCATCGGTATTAAAACATAATGCAATTCAAGATGCATCACAGGGGTATATTAAGGTACGTATAAGAAACGGTTTTCAGTTTGTAAAGTGATCAGGTATCAAACAAATGATGATTGTTTGAGGTATAGTTATTTGATGTTGTAAGGAATGGTTGAGATATAAAACTTTTGTGTTTTCAAGTAATTCCGTTCCAGTGTTTGAAGTTTGGTAGTTATACATTTGAGAAGTAGTATCGTATTTGTGTGGTTTGGTGTCTGAGGATCAACAAAGTACGGTTTGCAAAGAATAAGGCTTACGGCTCAAGATCAAGAAAGAATCAAGGTTTAAGGGTAAATTGTTTGAAGCATATTCACTATAAAATAGGAATTATGTTTAATGATAACGAACAGTTCGAAAACATTGGTAATATATCTTGAAGAAAAGTTCAGAAATACTTGCCTTACAAGGCTTTATAACTATTACTGATCAATTCTGGACCAACTCTGCCACTTAGGCTTTTACGTCCAACCACTATGTCACTCTGGATTCGACCTCGACACTCAGGTCTTCCTATTGAAACTCTACTGAGCTCATCAACTGACCACTATGTCTTCTTTAGTCCATCGTCCACTTTCAGGTTCCCGACTATAACCTACAGGGTCGAAATACCCTACATTAGACGTCTAGGTATGCTTGACATATCCTTGATACTAATTCTTACCCAACGATATTCAAACCCGACTTGTAATTATGAATATTATAATAATACACGCAACAAATAGGGTTCACAATTTCGAAGATCGGTTCGGTGTTCGTTTTCGGAAAATATATATATACTCTTTATTTTACGAAATCAGGGTTATCGATTTGGCAAAATATTTCATTACATCGTACAACCAAGTTTTGTATATAAAACATACACATATACATATAGTCATTCGATGTCCCGATAATCATTGGATACGTTCCCGTATTTACATAATTCAGTTTCCCGGAAATCGGGCAGCGTCTCCTTTGTTTATCGGACTACCCGTCGAAACATCAGTCGACGTCGATTCCATAACAACAATCCAATTTACAACAACCACAATCCTAAATATCACTTCAACCCAACAATCAATCCAATCATAATTCGTCGACTAAATTACGTACTCGACTTTACTGTAACAATCAAATTCTCATTTCAAAAATAATTCCACGAATTAATTTATTTATTTTAAAATATTAGGACTCAGATATAGTCATCACAGTCCACCGTCAGCTCACGAATGTTCATTGCTGACGGCGGCGAAATTCGCGGGTACCCAATTAATTTCGGGTTTCCTACGCGGATTCCACCGATAAATTATTATAATTCTCGCTCGGAATTTATTTTTATTTCACAAAAATCACTCAAATAATCCCTGCAAAAATATCCAAAATTTCCAAATTATTATACGCACAATTTAACAGGACAAGTAACTTTGCAACCGGGAACATAGCGAACCGGAAAAAGGCATAGAAATGGCCGGAGATAACCCAGGCCAAAAATCACACCACAAAAAATACCCACATACACACATCATATGTATATATATTCGGGTGTATATAAATATATACCAAGAAGCAGAAACCGAGCCAAGGCATTCAACGGGAAAAAGTCGGAGAAACAAGACTCAGGCGACGGCAGAATTCGCCGGGAAGAAGACAGACAGGGAGAAAACGAAGGGAGAGGGAGAGTAGGGCAAGAGAGATTACAAAGGTTTAAGAGAGAGCAGTTGGGAGATGGACACCCGAGAGAGATACACGGGTGGTCGTGTTTGTGCGTTTTATTTTATTAATTTTTTTTTCAACTGTACAATACAGTACACATGACAGTACAAGTAGTACAATTCTGTAATTCAAATACATATATTATTGGATAATTACGAAGATTCTAAGACCCGGTTTATCCCGAAATTCGAAATTAACGAAACGAGGTGCGAATAAAACAGCCCCCGAAAATTATGAAAATATTTTTAAAATAACATAAGTATCCCGGAGTTTATAAAAACATAAATTCCATAATTTTAAAATAATTTCTGAAAGGCAATTTATACCCGTATTTCTCATTTAACGAACCGAGGTGTACTTAAAACAGATTCAGAAAATCAGGAAAATAATCTTAAAATATTACAAATATCCCGAAGTTAATAAAAATATAGATTTTGAAATTTTAAAATGATTTTTAAAATGCACTTTATATCCGCTTTTATCAATGAAGCGAAACAACGAGCGCGTGAAATTAATCCCGAAAATTTCCAAAATAATTTTAAAATTCTCGAAATATTCCAAACTTAAATAAATATGAGTTTCATAATTTTTGAAGAATTCTAGAATTAAATATGGATTTTACAAATAAAAGCATTCAAAAAATCATTTTAAGATAAATAATTAATAAAATATTGATTTATCAATTTTATAAAATCCTAAAAATAATTATTGTAATTATAAAGTCATAAAAATAATTTTAGAAACATTCCCCATATTTATGTAAATAAATTTGCACTAAATCCATTTTTAAAAGTGAAAACAATTCAATACGACTCCATAATTAATCGCGCGGACAATCCGATACACTATAAATCGCATATGGATAATAATCAAACAATACATAGCGGTCAAAACCAATACACATATTTTATTTAATAATTTCCGTAATAATCACATATTTAAATAATTCAAAAACACACGAGTCGTTATATCCTTCCCCCCTTAAAAGGATTTTCTCCTCAGAATCTAGTCTAACCAATTGAGTGAGGATATTTGTCAAGTATATCTGACACTATTTCCCAAGTAAACTCTTCCACTCGAAGATCTCAAACGTACTTACTATAGATATACACTCATTTCCAATGACTTGCCTTTAATGATCAAGAATTTGGATTGATCACTATATGCAAAACAACTTGGACAAGAGTCCCATTGGCTCCTGATCAATCACGTAATTCAAACCCACTACTTATCACTTTAATATTGACAAGTAAAATACACTAGGTGTACACACGGATGTGACGGTCATATCATTTATGAATAACTTTATCTATATTTATCAATACCTCGAATGGTTTACTAATTTTAGGACTTAGCTTGTCCCTTCCACTCAAACTTATCCAATCTTTTTTTCAAGACGACATTTTACTAACACTACTGGTCCTATTTCTATACTCATACTTCCTCTCGATACAATTTCGTCTTCTTTCTTTGTCTACTCCAAGCTGCTTCAAACAATATCCCTACGCTCTTGGTGTGCTGAATTAATTTAGAATTTAACAACTTTCTTCCTCCTACTTTGTCTCAATAAGAATGGGGACCTGCACTTGCGTTCACATGAAGCTTAATAGAATAGCATTCTAAAGCTGACATCACTGATAAATGATCATTCCAATGTTTCCTTAAAACTTCACCTCTTAACATATCTTACATTTCCTAAATCATTTCCGTACTTTGACTCTCCGCATAAGGATGTTAGACGGTGCTCGTTTTCCACTATTTCCCATTCGTCTATTAATTTCTCGGTGGTCTTAATTACATCTAATCCTTTTTGTCGACATAAGGCATCTGTTACCATACGGCTTTGCTTAGGTAGTTGTTAATGGATTAATTCAGAATCTTTGGTTACCCTTAGTCAAAATTTCATTCTTGAAAACTTAACGCATAGTTGCTTTCCTTCTGATCCTTGGAGAAAAATTCTTGGGCATTCCACGCAGACTTTCTTATTCTTTGAGTAGCTGAGGATGTTATCAATAAATACAATTTGCTTATCCAAGTACTCCTTATATACCACGTTCCTTGATTCCTTATAGCCACCTGATACACTCGTTATTTCACATAATTTCACCAGAGCTTACAATGCTCTTAACTCACTTTAATCGTAATCTCTGATATTTTCTCAGATCAGATCTTAAGTTAATTCTCAATACATAACACACTTCTTAAATTAGGTCTTATAAGTAATCAATTCTTTATAGGGTCTCACTTCTTCTTATTCATTGTTTTGTTAAATTCCCAATAGTCAGTACATACTCTTATAATTTCATTCCCTTTACTCCATGAACATCACTTGTACCTTTCACGATTCACTTCTTGTTAAACCATTCTCTGGTTCTGCCTTATCCATTAGGCCTCCAATAGTTCACCTTAATTCCTTGACGTGTCCAACACTTTCTAATCCATTTTGAAATATCTTTTTTTTATACCTGGTTATCGCTGTTTTTCTTTTATTTCCATATATTTTGGCATTTCTTCAATAAAGTATTTACTTTATAATATGAATTCCCTGTGGCATTTCGAATCTTAATTCTTCTACTTGTAACTTCCAAGTGCCGTAGGGGAACCTGGGGATATCGTGATCATTCTTCTGGGCGTATAAATTTCCTCTCACTATTGCTAACATCGTGATCCATTATCTTCTTTTGACATCTCCTTATCTTTCTCTTAACAACTTCGACTGAAAGGTCATACTATTCATCCTTGCTCCTGTTTGGATTATAAACTCTGACTCCCAATTTCAACTTCTAAAATTCCATAGAAAATTCTTCCGGTATAGTTTCTATGTCCGTTAATGCTTTCCTCCATCTTTGCTTTTCCTCGTGAATACATACTTCAACCTCTTATGACCCGTATAGATCTTACACCTTTTTCCATATATATCATGTTTCCCAAATCTTTCAAAATGAATATTAATACTGTTAATCCCAAATTATGGGTATGATACTTCTGCTCATAAGGTTTCGGTTGTCTGGATGCATATACAATAACTTTATTGAGCTGCATCATCACACATCCTACTCTCTTATGAGAAGCATCACTATGACTACCAAATCTCCTTGATACTTTCAAAATAATAAAACAGGTGTTCTAACCATTCTTTCACTTAACTCTGTAAAACTTTCTTTACCCTTTTTTTACTTCATATAAACTTCTTACTTTTGTTGGTGTTTCTGGTCTCTTTTCATTCATAGTAACTTTAACTTCTGCTGAATCTCTTTTAATCTTTTCTACATAGATTATTTATGCTAAGAACTATATTTCATACAACTTCTTCCTTCTCCAACTTCCCAGTCATCATTAAAGGCTTTGCATGGTCCTCTGTTGACTTTAAGTAACATAATTACAACTTATCCAGACATTCCTTAAAGATTATGTCCATAGGTTCAATATCACTGGTATATTGGTTAAATCAAATGACAATATGAGAACAATACTTGGTTCTGAAAATTATCTTTGATATATCCATAGGTTTAATCTTCAATTGGTGAAATACCAAGTCTTGAATCAGTCTTATAAAAGTACTTTGCTTCCTTCGTCTGATCAAACAAACCATTGGGTCAAGGTAACAAATACTTGCTCTAAATAGTATACTTGTTGGGCTTTCGTTAGTCGACGCATAATCACATACTTCCATCTTTCTTATTAACAATTAGTACTGGTGCACCTTATAGGGTATGCTGGGTCTAATCGTTTCTTCTTCAAACATCTCTTGCATTTACTTTGCTAATTCCTTCACTTTAACTGGCGCCATTCTGTGCAGGGTCTTCAACACTGGCTTCATTTCAGGTGCTAAATCAGTCACGAACTCAATTTCTATATCCGAAGGGAATGTTGATAACTCATCCAAAAACATATCTTGAAACTCCTTAATTACTATAAAAATCTTCATACTTTGTTTGCTTCCGACTTTTATGTATTCCATAATCACCATAATGCTCATATCTTGATCACCATAATTATCATTAACAAATTTGTTACCTTCTTTTATCTTCTAATCCTCCTCACCTTCTCATTTGGCATCCTCAAAATTATCTTTTCGTCACGACGGTCTATCTGGACATTATGCTTTAGTAGTCAATCCATTCCTTAGAATAATATCAAAACCTCTTATCTTCCATGATATCAATTCTTCACAACTTATTGCCAGGAATCTTAATTTCACCATTAGTACTCCCTTATTCAACACTTTCACATTCTTAACTTGTTAATCCTTTGATCCTAATCTTATCAACAAAACCTTGAGTGATTAACAATTAAGTTTCTCTCACATCTTTTAATATTTTAATGCATAAGGTATTCACCCTAATCATCCCTGTCATCACGTACGTATTCTGAATAACATATTTCACAAGAAAATCACAATTTCTCGTTCTCGGAGACGTATTCCTCATTGAAGTAGATTTCCTTGGCTCTTAATGGATTCTTCACTGGGGCTAGTGATTTGTAATCCTCGTCATGTGCCCGTGTTTCCTTTCCATGCATAAGGGGTAGATGGAACTTCATCCGCTTGTTTAAGGATACGTTGATTTCTACTTGAAAACCTCTTGCAAAGAACGACAGTACAACGAAGCAACTAGAAGGATTCACAATTCAACAAAATTGAAAGTTGAAAAGAAAGAAGAAACAAGGATTTGAATATGAATGAGACAACCACATTGGTACTTAAGATGGCCAGTCTTTCATACCATATGGCATACATCACATGATTAGGTGGCATCCCACCCGACTCTTCGTCATCCCGATAAAGTGTCTCACCATAACACTGTTTGTCCCAATCAGAAAACAAGACTTGAGGGAAGCAAATAAATTTGAAAGGAATGGAATATCCTCCTTTTCGATATCTTAGAAAAGAGTTTATCTGAGAAAAGAGGTTCATACATTTTTAAGAATTGAGAAGGAATATACGTTGTAATATTGAAGGCAAGAATGATACCGTTGGTTACCATCCACTATTTCACTTGTATTCATCTTTCGAGCTTGTTCGATCATATCTCCATTGTGTCATATAATAACTTTAGAAAGTACGTTGAAATGCCTTCGCAAATTAAGCATTATGGTAGATTCCTACTTGTCACGTCTTGCGTCTTTAATGTTGCACCCACACAGATAATACTTTAACAATTCGATCATAATGGCGTTCCTTACCAGGTAACTTCAAGATTTCTCTTTTAATTTAGAATAACCACGTACCATTTGACATAACGATCCTTTTGTTAATAATATTCTGTTTTGAGAGAGGTCTGGAAATCTTTCCAATCTTCTTCAATCACGCTCCGGCTTTTGTTAAATCAATGAATTCTTCGAACTCTGATAGTCCTAGTAATTGAATGTATAGTTACTCCGTACGCTGATTCTGTTGTAAATTTTATCAAACAATACTTGCACTTCACTGTTAGGAATAGTCAACTTCTTCATAATCATAGGTTACTTCGTTCTCGAAATTAGTAATACTAAGTCTGAAACAGCATCCTTCCAGGTAATCCGGGCTTTCTAACAAACAAGAAACTCAAGTAGTAACTTGACAACTAATGTTTAAAAATCATTTTATTCGAAAAGGCTTTTAGAAATTTATAAAGGAAATCTTTTTCGAAAACTTGTTTAAAAGTTTGGAAAATCACAAACCTGGTTGTCCTTACTATATGAGTTGGTTGTTGTCCTTCCGACCTATAGCAAGGTACCATATTAAAGAAACATTTACATAAAAGTTCATTCACTCCAATATACCTTTTCTCCTTTATCGGGTCCATTTGCCTTCCCTAATCAACGAAAACTTCAATTGTCGTTGCATGTTATCTTATTCGTAGCTTCACGTCAAAGCTTCCATACTGGTAATACTCCCGCCATTACCGTTGCAGTAGTTAAGTAAAAAAGGTTATCCAATAGTCAATAAGTCTATTTCATAAAACAAAGTTTGCTCGTATCACATCACATTACTACTTTACATATCACATTCATCATATTATCATCATTGAATCACACGAAAATCCCAGGTTTATACTTTTCTCTCTTACTCATTCAAAATTCATCTAGTTTATCCCATACTTATTCACGGGTAACAGCTATCCTCTGAAACACTTAAATCTCCTCTCTAAACTTCGTCTCATCTCTATTTATAACTCAAGCGCTCACCATTTACTGTAGCTCTCGAATCCATCCTCGTAGGTACAATCACTTCATAGGACAAGTTCTAAACTGGGGGTATAGAACAGGATGTAGGGTAAAGTAAAGAGATGCACTCACAGCCGAACGTCTAGTGAAACAAGAATAAACAAATGGTGGTTCTTGAATAGGTAATCTCATATCAAGAGGCGGAAAATTTTTAGCGTAGAATAGCTTGAAGAAGTGCAGCCGTTATAACAGACGGTAGTGTCGTTAATACTGGTGGGGGAACAAGGTGTAATTCCAATCTGAGAGAAGATGACGATCCTCGAATGGAAAGCTCCAAATGATCAAATAACACCGGGAAATAAAAATCTGCCATTCCCGTTGTCTGGAATTCACGTCGCAAGCTGAGAATCCCGAATCGCAATACGAACCATGCTGAAGACTTACTATATAGTCGCACTCATCCTCACAACGTCTTATCTTTCTATTTCCTATTCCTAATCCTAACCCTCTACCCGATCCCGACAATCTAGGCTTGTTTCAATGACTTATAACCTGTAGCTCTGATACCAACCTGTGACGCCCTCCAAACCCGGGTCAGAAGTTTGGGGTCCACAACACATACACAATATATCAACCTGTATAAGAAATATTATTTATAATGACCCTGCTTCACAAAACCACGGATCGCAACAGGTTAAAGTATGAAAACAAGCCACAACCTTAATTTATTACATCGTACCAAATCCCAACTAATTTAAATTACAATTGATAATAAAATCATTCTTACAATCTGACTATCTCTTTACCGCATGAAACTTCTGCTAGCTCGATCCAACTCGACTGGAACCTTAGCCCGCACTTTGGACTGAGGAACTTCACTATCATCCACATTCTTTTCAACTGTAAAATATGTAAAAGAATCGCAAGGGTGAGCTAACTAGCTTAGCAAGTCACGATAACGATAACCGAAGTTAAACAATGATCAATTGAGATGATTCAAGGGAATCAAGTTTCTTTTTAGCTAATCATTAGAATTGGATATTCATTTTAAGTTTTAAAACCAAGGTTAGGCTGCTGATCAGTCATGCACTAACCCCGAGCAAAGCTCACACCACTGCTCTAATTACTGGATACAAGGCACATATTGGCCTAATTCGACCACGAATCTGGTCTGACCACGAATCTGGTCCACATAAAGAAAACTATCCAATTCTAAAACAATTCAGTGTAATAACAATGTAATTCAATGAGCAAGATCATAATCAACAGCGATAAAGCATCGGTATTAAAACATAATGCAATTCAAGATGCATCACAGGGGTATATTAAGGTACGTATAAGAAACGGTTTTCAGTTTGTAAAGTGATCAGGTATCAAACAAATAATGATTGTTCGATGTATAGTTCTTTGATGTTGTAAGGAATGGTTGAGATATAAAACTTTTGCGTTTTCAAGCAATTTCGTTCCAGTGTTTGAAGTTTGGTAGTTATACATTTGAGAAGTAGTATCGTATTTGTGTGGTTTGGTGTTTGGGGATCAACAAAGTACGGTTTGCAAAGAATAAGGCTTACGGCTCAAGATCAAGAAAGAATCAAGGTTTAAGGGTAAATTGTTTGAAGCATATGCACTATAAAATAGGATTTATGTTTAATGATAACAAACAGTTCGAAAACATTGGTAATATATCTTGAAGAAAAGTTCAGAAATACTTGCCTTACAAGGCTTTATAACTATTACTGATCAATTCTGGACCAACTCTGCCGCTTAGGCTTTTACGTCCAACCACTATGTCACTCTGGATTCGACCTCGACACTCAGGTCTTCCTGTTGAAACTCTACTGAGTTCGTCAACTGACCACTATGTCATCTTTAGTCCATCGTCCACTTTCAGGTTCCCGACTATAACCTACAGGGTCGAAATACCCTACATTAGACGTCTAGGTATGCTTGACATATCCTTGATACTAATTCTTACCTAACGATATTCAAACCCGACTTGTAATTATGAATATTATAATAACACACGCAACAAAAAGGGTTCACAATTTCGAAGATCGGTTCGGTGTTCATTTTCGGAAAATATATATATACTCTTTATTTTATGAAATCAGGGTTATCGATTTGGAAAAATATTTCATTACATCGTACAACCAAGTTTTGTATATAAAACATACACATATACATATAGTCATTCGATGTCCCGATAATCATTGGATACGTTCCCATATTTTCATAATTCAGTTTCCCGGAAATCGGGCAGCGTCTCCTTTGTTTATCGGACTACCCGTCGAAATATCAGTCGACGTCGATTCCATAACAACAATCCAATTTACAACAACCACAATCCTAAATATCACTTAAACCCAACAATCAATCCAATCATAATTCGTCGACTAAATTACGTACTCGACTTTACTGTAACAATTAAATTCTCATTTCAAAAATAATTCCACGAATTAATTTATTTATTTTAAAATATTAGGAATCAGATATAATCATCACAGTCCACCGTCAGCTCACGAATGTTCATTGCTGATGGCGGCGAAATTCGCGGGTACCTATTATTGGATAATTACGAAGATTCTAAGACCTAGTTTATCCCGAAATTCGAAATTAACGAAATGAGGTGCGAATAAAACAACCCCCGAAAATTATGAAAATATTTTTAAAATATCATAAGTATCCCAAAGTTTATAAAAACATAAATTCCGTAATTTTAAAATAATTTCTGAAATATAATTTATACCCGTATTTCTCATTTAACGAACCGAGGTGTACTTAAAACAGATTCAGAAAATCAGGAAAATAATCTTAAAATATTACAAATATCTCGAAGTTAATAAAAACATAGATTTTTAAATTTTAAAACGATTTTTAAAATGCACTTTATATCCGCTTTTATCAATGAAGCGAAACAACGAGCGCGTGAAATTAATCCCAAAAATTTCCAAAATAATTTTAAAATTCTCGGAATATTCCAAACTTAAATAAATATGAGTTTCATATTTTTTGAAGAATTATAGAATTAAATATTGATTTTACAAATAAAAGCATTTAGAAAATCATTTAAAGATAAATAATTAATAAAATATTGATTTCTCAATTTTATAAAATCCTAAAAATAATTATTGTAATTATAAAGTCATACAAATAATTTTAGAAACATTCCCCATATTTATGCAAATAAATTTGCACTAAATCCATTTTTAAAAGTGAAAACAATTCAATACGACTCCATAATTAATCGCACGGACAATCCGATACACTATAAATCGCATATGGATAATAATCAAACAATACATAGCGGTCAAAACCAACACACAAATTTTATTTAATAATTTCCGTAATAATCACATATTTAAATAATTCAAAAACACACGAGTCGTTATACTTTCTTCCACAATGCTTGCGTTCTGGTCTCTGAAATATGTTTTCTCCAACTTGTCCTTGGCTTTCCTGGTTGTTCCCCTTTAATTCTTGTCTTTTGTTCAAATTTTCCTTCTTTTGAAAATTTCCGCCTTTGTGGAATCCATTCTTTTTCACATTCCTGTCTTGAGATTTTCCAGCTTCAGACTTTTCTCCATAAAATGGAACCTTCCTCTTCTTTTTATCCCTTTCCTACCTTGACTGCATCCCATTACTCTCAATCAGAGCAGCTTTCTGCACTACTCCTGCATAAGTATCAAGCTCAAACATAGCCACTCTATCTCTGATCCAAGACTCTAGTCCTTGTTGGAATCTCTTTGCTTTTTCCTCCTCACTGTTGGTATACTTTGTCACAAATCTTGACAGCTCTGTAAACTTATTATGATATTCCAATATAGACATACTCCCTTGCTTCAATTCAAGAAATTTAAGTTCCATCTGATTTTGTATGTACTTAGGGTAATACTTTTCCAGAAATAACTTCTTAAATCTTTCCCAAGAAACATGCTGATTTGCTTCCATAGCTTTCACTGAATCCCACCAATAGATGACTTCGCCCTTCAGGAAGTAAGTAGCATATGGTGTCTTCTGATCGTCCCCTAACTGTACCAATTCAAAAGCTCTTTCCATTTCTTTAATCCATGTGTTAGCTATTACTGGATCAGTGGTATCATGAAATGCAGGTGGATTAACATTCTGAAAAGCTTTGAAAGTAACAACTTGTCGAGGTGGTACTGGTGGATCAGGTGGTTGGTGTGGTTCACGGTTATCTTGGTTTTCAAATTGTTGTTGAAGAGTTCTTTGTTGTTGAGCTATATCATTTGTTTGTTGTTGTAAGGTTTCCAGTAATCGAAGAATATTAGGATCTGTGGTAGATGTGGTTGTTGGGTTCTTCCTTTTGGGTGGCATGATCCTGAAATAAAAGTTATATCAAAACAGGTATGAACAATGAGATAGTTCGAGGGTGTCACATGGCATTCTTGTTCACATATGAGGTCAAGTTTCAAATTAAACGAATAGGGTGATGCATAGAAAGGCGTAAAATAAATAATTGAAAGCAAACAGAATGATAGTGCATAATAATTGAAATTTAAAGGTCAAGATACATCAAGATTAGAATAAAGTCTGAATCTAGGAATAACATGCTTATTTAAAGGAAACAACAGGGAATTCTACAAAGTCCAACAATACAACATCATGAAAGGTAGATAATGGAAAGAACTAAGGCTCCACTCCGTCAGAACGGGGTTTGGCAGTCTTCTCCTCTCGAAGCGTCTTCATAATACTCTGGAGCTCGTCAGCAATCATCTGGATGATATACTGGCTGGTACGGTCTCGGTGCAATGGCATCTCATCAAGCTTAGTGTTGACGTATTGAACTAAAGTCTCAAGTCTCAAAATCATCTGCTCCTTAGGCTTCCCTTCATAGTTTTGGCTGTCGGGATACACGTTCTTCAATCGGTCTAACAGTCGGTCGTACTTGCCCTGAAGCATGTCGAACTCGTACCTCAACTCAGCATACACAGAGAAAGCAATAGTGTTAGCCGACCCAGAGGATGACGAGGAATGCGCCCTTTGCTGACAAACAATACATAGATATATATATAAGAGGAGTATTAATGATAGATTCGCTTAACCTACTCTCTCGCATAATATCTATAACTTATATATATATCCTATAACCTATTTGGGCTGTCCAGGGACTCTAAACCGTAGCTCTGATACCAAAACCTGTCACACCCCCAACTTAACCATACATAATATACAATTTATTAGAATAGTTAACAAAAGAAAGTAAATACAACCGAATCCAAGATCTTACAGTTTAGGGTTTGGAACAGCCCAACACTATTAACTATTACAACCTAATTTTTTTATATCGAGTCCTCACACAAAGCTATCTCTTATTCTACCTGAGCTCGAACATACGCATCGACATCACAAGTCTTACGTGTTGTCAGCTTGAACCTAACCATAGCTGCTAGCTGTAATATCAGGGTGTAAGCAAGTAGCGAGCCAAATGCTCAACAAGTGCTATACAATAAATTTCATAAACAAAATGAAAGAATAAAAATGTGCAGGAAAAGTATTAATAACAAGAGATAAACTTTTGGATGAAGGCATCATTTATTTGTATCAAAACATTTCCAAAACCATTTTTATCAAAAACCATTTTATGACGCTACAGATTACAGCCGGTGATCAGCCGCGAAGTAATCCCGAACCTCGATGGGTTCTAGAACATTAATGGGATCCCTAGGCAACTTTTAAGCCTACAATTTATGTGCGGAAAGGACTCGCGTCTCAGTCCAGATCCACTATTTAAGAAAATATTTGCCCCCCTTTGGGACTGGAAATCAAATTTTAACCTTTTTATTTTTAAAAACTGATGCCAATTGCTAATTAAATACTTAAACAGTAAACATTTTTAATAAAGTTTTAGACTAACTCCGAAGCACTTGGAAACAAGATCCAATATATTCAAGGCCATGATATACTAGACTATACTTTATCAAGAGAATTTGCAAGGTTTCCATTTGGATTTTGACAGTGAGATTTAGCAAGGTTATCGGAAACTATGAAAGAACAAAGTCAAACTAGGTCCAAGGTAATGGCTCCACATAAGACATAGGTATTAAAGTATAAAGAAGGTGATCATTAATGGTTCCAAATAAGATTTAGGTATCAAAATATAGAGAAAGTGGGTATCAGCTCAAGGTACAACATAGTATCATGCTTTAGGGTAAGGATAGGGTTGTCAAACAATTATGAACAATCGTTAGGGAACAACTGACTTTTAGGTATCAAAGATAAGGTTACTGGGTATAACTTGCACATGGCTTAACATCATAATTACTTTGGTATACTAGCATGATAGGACTTTGGATTTACTTGCATAACAATCTTCAAGTAAAGTTAAACTACTCGAAATAAATACTTGAGGGTTCAAGTCATTTTCATATACTACGTATACAGATTCGAAACCACTTGGTTCATGTATATCAAGGTGAATTAAAATACTCGCATCGTATATATCTGAACTAGTTATCACACACTTGCAATGTAAATGAAAGAGGCATGTTGAATCACTTGCCTTGAGAAGGCTTGACTTGACTGGCAGGTAGGAGCAACTGGAAGCTTTACTCGACTTTTATGGCAAGTTTACCCTCAACTCGAGATCCTATAAAAATAATAATAATCTCATTATAATATATTCTCACCAACTCAACCTATTTGTAAACATAAATTAAACATACTGACACTTAAGCCTATATACGCAAATATTTACAATCACCTTATAAGTATATTAGTACATATAGACACATATGATCACATAGCCACATTTAAGTACAAAATAATATAACACCCATTATATTGCATCACTAGGCTTGGATGATCTCACTCCACTTACTTAAGTCACTTGGTCGCTATACTAGACAAATCCCCAAATTTTGACCTCCTAACACGAAGGGCCTTTACTAAAATATCCAATTCCTATTGACCCTGACATGGGCCTTTCACTATCATGACTATAAGCTATTTTTCAGCCATGGTGTTCAACCAAATCTTCACTCATAAGTGCTCTAAAACTATGTGATAAGTGAATGTGCTCATTATAGTAAATTTCAGAATGACATCTATGGTTTCTTGGGTGCATTTGACACTCTTATACTTCAAGTTTACCTCCAAAACTTCTACACCAAACTCTTCTGATCATAAGGCAACTCCTAAACTTGATGTGGCTCAAGGGCCTAGCTTAGGCCTCCCTAGGCCTAAGCTCAAAGTCCATGATTCCCCTGTTTTTCTGGGCAGAAAAGGTCCTGACTTGAACTAACTTGTGACACATAATTCTAACCCAAATCCTATGATCTATGGCTGGAAAAACTCCTCTGATACTCCCTCTAACTAAGGCCCAACAGGGCCTAATGAGGGCCTACCTATGACATGGTCAAAACTTCTTAATTCTAAGTTGCAACAAAATTGTACCCTGCTGGACAGATTTTGTGTTTCCACTCGTGTACCTAACCAAACGTCTTATAAATCTCTAACAAACACCTAAAACCTATTTTATACTCCTAGTGTTAGCTTCTGGTGGCTTGGGCCTCAAAGTTCACAACAATGATAAGGTCGAATCTCACTCTAAACCTCATGGTACCAAACTAATTTTTTGCAAAATTCTAATGCTCTCCTTTTTATCATGATTCTTACTTGACAAACCAAACCAACAACAAACAAAACCCTAACCAAACTTCAACCAAGGTGATCTACTGAGCTAACTCTCTTACACTCAATATAGGCTTAGTGGAGATCATCCTTACCTAAGGTGCAACATAGAAAAATAAAAGTTAACACATTACACAAATTACAAGTCATCAAGTTTTAAAAAATAACAATTTATATCTTCTTCATATATATTCGAATTAACATCACATACCAAGGAGAACAAATCAAGATCAATATCTTAACCCTACTGAAATTAAAGCTTACTAAAAAAATTAATCTAAATGATCAAGAACTTTCGAAAATCAAGAGTTGATTTCTATGCATGCATGCCTTCGAATATTTAAGCCAAAACAACATGATTTTCAAAATAAATTTTTGTCATAAAATCAACATGCAAGCATATCATAAACTATAACTAAATGATCACTTAGCATGCAAAGGGTTTTATCAAGTTTTTACTACAAAATTCATGTTATCATCATAAAAACACACAAAAATGAAACAAGGCAACAAAACACCACTAAGAATCATTCATTCGGCTCCCTCAAGGTCATCGCTGAATGAAATGGAAGGGAAATGACCATTAAAATCAAGAGCCTCATTCTCATGACTTGGCATTTCACCATTCCATGTATTTCCCTCAATAATACAACCTTAAATCTATGAGAATCAAGATTGTACTTTGAGTTCCAACTAAAACTATGTCATGCAAGATCAAAAATTAAACTTTTTACTCAAACTTCTTTGGATTATATATGATCAAGATATAGGAAGTAACATTTACTTGAATGGAAGTTCGGTGCTTGAATGAAGAATGAAGAAAAGGGAGGGAGTAGGGCTTCGGCCAAAAAGCCGAGAGGACGGAGCCGAGAGGGAGGGGAGGGATGTGAGGTGAGTGTGGAGTGAATGAAATGATCCTCTCATTTTGTGCTTGGTTTTATGCTTTTGATTGACTAAAAGAAGTGAGTGAAAATGAGAATTTACAAGAGTAACCTTCCAACATAGTTGGGTCATTTTGCATGCAAGGTCAAGGAGGTAATTTGGCTAACAAAATGTGAGTTAGTGGGGTTGGAAATGTCTTCTTTGCCCTTTAGTTGAATGGAAGAGTATTTGCATGCAAGGGTTTCCATGTAATTTTCTAATTACTAAGCAACTAATTTTCATAGATTTATTTTTATAAAATAAAATAAAAGTTCAAAAATTATAAAAATTGTACCATAAAATAAATTGGATTTTTAGAAATTTTATGAGATCACTTTTGAAATTTGTGTGTGAAATAATTCTTAAAAGATAATTTTCCAAGGTATAGAATATACTTTATAAATAAAAAATAAGGGCAATTAATAAAACTCTTTCTTTGAAAAATTTATATACTACATAAAGCAATTTATAATGCAACAAATTCCATTAACACAAACGTACAATCATTAAGTATATTTATAATTGGCTCTAATATTATACAGAGTTTACAAATAATATTACACAAAATGTCGGTCGTAACATCCTCTCCTCCTTAAAGGATTGTGTCCTCAGAATCTAAGAGAACAGATGAAGATACCAGGAACGCATATCAGACTCTAACTCCCAGGTTGATTCTTCGACCTTGGGGTTCCTCCAAAGTACTTTTACTAACTTTACCGACTTATTTCTAAGACTCTTTACTTGCCAGTCGAGTATTTTGGCAGGTTGCTCCACAAATGACAGGTCTTCCTGAATTTCTATAGGTTCATATTCTATCACATGGTTGGAATCAGGATTGTACTTCTTAAGAAATGACACATGGAACACATTATGCACATGCTGATACTGAGGTGGTAAAGCTAGCTCGTAAGCCACCTTCCCCACTTGATTCAAAATTTCAAAAGGACCTATATATCTAGGTGCTAACTTTCCTTTCTTGCCAAATCTAGACAATCATTTTCTCAGTGATACTTTTAGCAAAACGGCTTCACCCACTTGGAACCTGACATCCTTACGCACTGGATCCGCATACTTTCTTTGTCTATCTTGAGCAGCAAGCAACCTTTTCTGAATTAATTTGACTGCCTCAATCTTTGTCGGATCTACTCTAACTCCTTCATCTCCAATAACGTGTCCCAAAAATTGAACTTTCTTTAACCAAAACTCACATTTAGAAAACTTGGCATACAACTTCTCTTGTCGGAGTATCTCCAATGCTATCCATAAATGCTGCTTATGTTCTTCTTCTGACTTTGAATAAATAAGGATGTCATCAATGAATACCACTACGAACTTGTCCAAATACTTTTTAAATACCCGGTTCATCAGATCCATAAATGCTGCTGGGGCGTTAGTCAATCCAAAAGACATTACTAAGAATTCATAATGTCCGTATCTTGTCCTGAATGCTGTCTTTGGGATATCTTCTTCTTTGATCTTAAATTGATGGTATCCTGATCTTAAGTCAATCTTTGAAAAGCACTTTGCTCCTTTCAGCTGATCAAATAGGTCATCTATTCTTGGTAGTAGGTATCAGTTCTTAATCGTCAACTTATTCAACTCCCGATAATCTATACATAACCGCATACTTCCATCTTTCTTCTTTACGAACAAGACAGGTGCTCCCCATGGCGACGTACTTGGCCGTATCACTCCGTTGTCCAACAATTCTTGTAGCTGGCTCACCAACTCTTTCATTTCTGCTGGTGCCATCCTATATGGGGCCTTCGAAACTGGTTCCGTGCCTGGAGCAAGGTTGATCTCGAACTCGATTTGTCGATCTGGAGGTAAGCCTGGTAGTTCATCTGGAAATACATCTGGAAATTCGTTGACTACGGGAATATCTTCTATGCTGAGGTTGTCCCTTTCTGAATCCACTACATAAGCTAGGAACGACTCGCAACCTTTCCTAAGCAGCTTCTTAGCCTGGACGATTGTAAGAAACAGTCGCTCTTGCCTCTGTCCCTTAAATACTACTTTCTCTCCACTCTCCGTCTTTAAGTACACCTTCTTGGACTTACAATTAATCTGAGTGTTATTCTTCCCTTACCAATCCATGCCTAAGATTATATCGAAGTCCCCCGACTTGAAGAGTATCAAGTCGGCTGAAAATTTATGTCCCGAGATATCAATCTCACACTTAGGACATATTTGACTCACAGGAACCTTCTCTTGATTTGCAATTACCACATTTACTACCTCGTTCATAACCATTTTATCACATTCAAGTTTATCAACAAAAGTTTCTGATATGAAAGATCTTGTTGCTCCAGAATCAATCAATACTTTAGCTTCGACATTATTTAGTAAAGGTGTACCTGCTATCACCTCAGAATTCTGAAAAGCATCCTTCATTTTTAAATCGAATGTCCTCGTTGTTGCTTGCGGAGTTGTTGTAGGTGGTGGAGGTAAGGCCAATACCTCAGTTGGCACGCTTGCACTAGTACTTGCCACGTTCATCAGAGCTTTGACTGGTCTGGTTGACTTGCACTCCCTAGCTATGTGTCCAGTCTTTCCACACTTGTAGCATGTAACTCCCTCCTTCAGGCATCTTACACTCGTTGGCCAAATGTTCCTTCTGGTTGCATCTATAGCATGTCATGCTCAGCCTGTTACACACTCCGGGGTGCTTTCTTCCATAATGCTTGTATTCTGGTCTCTGAAATCTATTTTCTCCAACTTGTCCTTGACTTGCCTGGTTGTTCCCCTTTGATTCTTGTCTTTTGTTCAAATTTCCCTTCTTTTGAAAATTTCCGCCTTTGTGGAATCCAATCTTTTTCACATTCTTATCTTGTGAGTTTCCAGCTTCAGACTTTTCTCCATAAAATGGAACCTTCCTCTTCTTGTTATCCCTTTCCTTCCTTGACTGCATCCCATTACTCTCAACCAGAGCAGCTTTTTGTACTACTCCTGCATAAGTATCAAGCTCAAACATAGCCACTCTATCTCTGATCCAAGACTCTAGTCCTTGTTGGAATCTCTTTGCTTTTTCCTCCTCACTATTGGTATACTTTGTCACAAATCTTGACAGCTCTGTAAACTTCTTCTCATATTCAAATACAGACATACTCCCTTGCTTCAATTCAAGAAATTTAAGCTCCATCTGATTCTGTATGTACTTAGGGTAATACTTTTACAGAAATAACTTTTTAAATCTTTCCCAAGAAACTTGCTGATTGTTAGGGCGAAAACACGCGCTAATAACACAGGCAAGTATACGCGTTAGCAAGTAATATAGAATACTTTCTAGTTCGTTCCCACAGAGACTCAGACTAATTATGTTCAATTAAACTCACTCACCAATGTATGATTACTTCTCAATGTCAAGACAATAACACTTAGATTTGATTAACTAATTATTAACTACAATTAACTACTAGAATTAAGCACTTAATTAACACTTAAACTAACAATATTAAAACACTCATGAGATCACAACTTCATTACTACTTCCTTCAATAGTCATTGTTATTACCCTTAGCATACAACAGTGATGATATTAATCGAATAACACGAAACTGATAAAATCCAACTTTCATTGTACTAATACCATTCTACCAAGCATCCACAATTAAGATAGAAGTTAAATTGGCATCAATTATGTTGAGTCCCGATATGTCTACAGAAATTGACAACATAACGATTTAAGCACAAGTTATTCCTTTTGATTACACAGGGCGAATAAAACAGTTAGAGTTACCCACTAATCATGCATACTCTTACATGAACCTATGCTAGCATGGCAAGTTCTAAATCTCAAGATCCACCGTCGCTTCACAAGAGATTAACACCCTATCTTATATGTTCGCGACGCACATAAGATGAATACGCACAACCAATACTAGATATCATACAATCATCACACACTAAGGTATTAAACAACTAACTAAAGAATTCCATAGTAAATCCGTTACGACCCTATGATCACAATTAGCCCATGATAGCACTTATCGTCATCATGGGTTCATATGAAAACATGATAATAACACACGAGAATAATAACTAAAACTAATTATATTAAACCAGAGTACGTCACAAGAGTAATTAGGTTCAAAGTAAAGAAAACTAGCATCCAACGTTACAACGAAATAAAGAATCATAAGAAAATATGCTTCCTCTTCGTTGCGGAGTGCTAAAACGGTCTTTTTCCTTATCTCCTCGCTCTTCGATTAATACTACGATCCAACCTTTTTGAAACGTCTCTGAAATCTACTTATATAGAAGTCCCATAAAGCCCAGATAACTCAGAATTTGAAAGCCAAACAGAAATAGGAGTCTAAAATAATTAATCTGAAAATACGACCCTGCGCGGCCGCTCAGCATTCCTGAGCGGGCGCTCAGCTTTCTGAGCGGTCGCTCAGCAGTGCTGAGCGGGCGCTCAGCCCCCTTCTTGAAACTGGTCTGTTTTTCCTCCGTTTCTTCGCTGTAATCTGCTCCTATATTCCCTCATGCAATGCTAGACACACGCCAAGGCTTATTATTGATGAAATCTCTTCCGAAATGTAATTATTACCGTGAAATGCACAAACACTAGAAAAACACATCAAATACACAAAATACTTAATTTCAAGACATCAATTCAAGCTATTATAAGACGTTCTAAGTGGTATAAAATGCCACTTATCACACCCCCAAACTTAAATTGATGCTTGTCCTCAAGCATCACAGACTCAAAACAAAACAAAAACATGCTTGATTGCAATCTATATGAAATGCAGCGATCCCCTTACTACGACCAAACCAACCTACTTACGACATCTCAACAAATGCAATTAGGCAAATAAAGATCAATCAAATCATGCAAACTAACATACAGCCAGAAGCGTGGTGTGTGTAGATGCTTAAAAGATATGCTTCGAAACTAGATCAATTATCATAACTCAACTATCCTCAAGGCAATCACATGATTATACAAAGAATAAAAATTCTAGGCACAAAGTGACTTATAACACCTCAAGATTCTGGAGCTTATTACGAATCATGCTTTTTATTTATAACAACAAATACTTATTTGACCGTGCAATGAGTGAGGTCCACAAAAGACTTATGCAATGGCATCCATGTAGCGAGCGTTAGGTTAGCGGATCCCAGACTATAAAAGCCTTAGGTCACTAGGCACAAAGTCCCCTAAGAACTTAATAACTCGAATACCAAAGAGCCCAATCGTGCTCAATTATGCATTAACTCTTTATTTTTATTTTCTTCTCTTTTTTTTCTATTTTTTTTCTTTCTCTTTTTTTTTCAAAATTTCTGAGCAAGTGCGTTTCGCTCCATCTTGCTCAACCCTAGACTACTCGCATAAAAATATGAGTCGGCTACTAGCCATTTGACGCCTAGCCACAATTAGCAATGCATTCCATTTTTCACTCCATTTTTCTTTTCATGCCTTTTATCACTAAGAACCTATTATAAAATTCTAAGCATAATCAATAGATTAACCTCGAAAACTACCGAACCATAACAACAATCTAGCATTGCTAACCATAACAACAATGTAGCGAGCGTTAGATTCTAAGTATTCTCTAAGACTTAGTGAAATTACAAGTGTTTCTAGCATGCATATCAACCTACCCGACTCAATATCACTTTAACGCTATCACTACACTCACATCAATATGACAAATCAATTGGTAAATCAGCGCAAAAAGGATCATGGTATATGCATGAGCTATATGACATGATAAATAAAGCTATATAATAAAAATAAAAAAAAACTAAAAAATTATATGACAAAAATATGCAACTATATGAACTAAACTATCATGAATATGCAACTACATGACACGCACACAAAATATTCCTTAACTACCACCCCCAAACTTAAAATCTTCACTGTCCCCAGTGAAGGTAGTAGAAAGGAATACAGGGTATACCTACTCGGAGAGATCATCATCATCATCACCCTTAGAGGGTGGTGTATCAGGAGGCGGATATGCAGAGTCCTCACCAAAAACTTGCCACTGGATGTTAGCTCCAAGGCCTCGAAAAGCATTCCAAGTGCAAGGGTGAGCTCCTGAGCAAACCTGCTCTGCGTCTCGTACATAACGTCCATCCTCCTCCACAGCCTCCTATACTGGGCATCAGCCATCCCAGCACCCTCCTGAGCTCTAGAAGAACCAGCCTCATCTTGCCTTGGCCTTGCCATGGTAGCACCTCGTGCTGGACGCCCTCTTGGAAGACGATAACCCAACCCATGCTCCTCGGGCTCACCACAGGTCCACTCCTGCATCGCATGCAGAGTCCCGGAGTCAATAAGAGCGGCCGGTAACTGCAACTGCTAATGAGACGGCCACTAAACTCCCACCGCTCGGCAAAGCATTGTAACCGTGGATGCATAAGGGATGTTCATGTGCTTAGCTCCCCTAAAAAACTTCAGAATTCCTTGGTAGATAAACTCACCAAGGTCCACATAGTACTCCTCATTCAAAATTCCCCATAACAACTGTGGTCTCTCAACTGTGACCTCATGTGCATGTGAAGTAGGCAGAATATTAGCACAAATAAAAGCATTCCATGCATGGGAATACCTATTCATCGCGATCGCCGGAAAGTGACGATACTCGTTAGTCCCAGTCTTGAAGGTCCAAACTGTGCCCGGCCTACAGAGAGCAGCACAAATCAAATCCAAGTCAAAATCCTCAGCAGTCTTCTCGTTCCAATTCTCCTACGTGGGCTTTCTCTGTCGCTGCCCAATCACACGGCGAATCACCGCAGGGTGATAATCCGCCGTCATCCCCCGGACCACAGAATACCCATTCTTCTCAGCCTTCGCGTTCGCATAGAACTCGCAAACCACGCTCATCGGCACTGCTTCAGGAGACTCACAAAAAGCAATCCAACCCTTCTCAGCAATCATAGGCAACAACTCACCATCCCTCCCCGATGGTAAGAACTCCCTCTCCTTCAAAATCAGCTTCCCCAGAAGCTTAGCATACTCCTCCTCAGCAGCCCTATCATTCAAACGAGGCCTCGCAACAGTACCCCTTAAAGAATCAGCAGTAGGGACAGTGCTGCTGCTATCGATAGTCCTGGATCTCTTGGGTGCCATCGAAACTGAGTAAAAGTGTTAAAGATTTGTGTTTTTGGGTTTGGGAGAGAGTTTAAGGTTTGAAAGTGTATGGGGAGTATATAGAATATGTGTATGTATATATAGGGTAGGGATTAGGGTAAAATTTGATTAGGAGTGGGTTTGAGGGTTAAAAACATGGGATATTGGGGAAATAGGTCGTGGGTAATGGGCTATGATTTGTTTTTTTTTATTTTTCAGATTTTTTTGAATTTTATTGGACATAAAAAAAAATTTCTCCTAGTCGGCCCCTGAGCGGTCGCTCAGCAAAGCTGAGCGGGCGCTCAGGGGTCTTCTGGAATTTTTTTTTCCATGCCCTATTTTTCTGATTTTTTTTGTGGTTTTGGATAGGTTACTAACTTCTAAGGGTTTCTGTAACAACAAATCATGGGTTGCCTCCCAAGAAGCGCTTCTTTTTCGTCATAAGCTTGACGTTGCGTACCTTTCTCAAGTTGACAATAAAACGGCACTAACCACTTCCCGGTTTGCCGTGTCCCCATAGTAGTGCTTCAAACGCTGACCATTAACCTTCAATGCTTGGTCCGGATCATTCTCAAAAATCTCCACCGCTCCATGTGGAAACATAGTTTTGACAATAAAAGGTCCAGACCACCTTGATTTTAACTTCCTAGGAAAAAGTCGGAGACGGGAGTTGAATAAAAGAACTTGCTGCCCCGGCATGAATAACTTAGCATGTAGCTTCATATCGTGCCACCTTTTCACTTTTTCCTTGTACATTTTTGTTGTTCTCGTACGCTTGAAGTCGAAATTCATCAAGTTTATTAAGCTAAAGTATTCGCTTCTTTCCAGCTGCATCTAGATCCAGGTTCAACTTCTTCAATGCCCAATAGGCCTTATGCTCAAGCTCCGCAGGTAAATGACATCCCTTACCATACACAAGTTGAAACGGGGACATCCCAAGTGGAGTCTTATATGCTGTTCTGTAAGCCCAAACAGCTTCATCGAGCTTTAAAGACCAATCCTTCCTTGACAGACAAACAACCTTCTCTAAAATGTGCTTGATCTCTCTGTTAGACAATTCCGCTTGACCATTTGTTTGCGGATGATAGGCAGTAGCAACTCGATGAGTCACATTGTAGCACTGCATCATAGAAGTAAACTTATGGTTGCAGAAATGTGACCCTTCATCACTTATGATTACTCGTGGTGTTCCAAACCTTGTGAAAATCTGCTTATGAAGAAAATTCAACACTGCCTTTACATCATTCGTCGGTAGAGCTTTGACTTCTACCCATTTTGAGACATAATCGACTGCTAGCAAGATGTACTGATTATTGCAGGACGAGACAAAGGGCCCCATGAAATCGATTCCCCAAACATCAAAGACCTTGACTTCAAGCATCACATTTAGCGGCATCTCATCCTTTCTCATAAGATTTCCCACTCTTTGGCAACAATCACACCTTAAAATGAACTGATGAGCATCCTTAAACAAAGTAGGCCAGAAAAAACCTGCTTGCAGAATACGAGCTACCGTCTTCTCACCACCATAGTGTCCACCATAAACTGTGGAGTGGCAGTCTCGTAATATCCCCCCCGTCTCACAGAATGGGATACATCTCTTGATGATCTGGTTAGCTCCCTGTCTAAACAAATACAGTTCATCCCACATATACCACTTCCCCTCATGCAAAAACTTCTTCTTCTTCTTTTGAGCTGTGGTCAAATTAGGAGGCATTATATTGCTGACAAGATAATTCACAATATCTGCGAACCATGGCTCTTTCTCCTGAACTGCGAACAACTGCTCATCCGGAAAAGATTCGTTGATCAATGTCTTATCATGTGAAGTAGACTCAGGATTCTCCAATCTAGAGAGATGGTCAGCTACTTGGTTCTCAGTACCTTTTCGATCCTTGATTTCTAACTCAAATTTCTGTAGCAAGAGCACCCAACGAATAAGTCTGGGCTTCGAATCCTTCTTGGAAATCAAATAGTGAATGGCCGCATGATCAGTGAACACTGTCACCTTTGTCCCAAGCAAATAAGATCAAAATTTTTCGAAACCAAAGACTATAGCCAAGAGCTCCTTCTCAGTAGTGGTGTAGTTCATTTGGGCCGCATTTAAGGTCTTGCTAGCATAGTAGACCACATGAAAGAGATTATTCTTGCGCTGCCAAGAACTGTGCCCACCGCATAATCACTCGCATCACACATCATCTCAGAAGGCTCTGTCCAATCAGGTGCTGTAATAACAGGTAAAGTAATAACAGGTGCAGTTATCAAACTCTTCTTGAGAGTCTCGAATGCCGTCAAGCATTCATCATCAAATTTAAAAGGCACATCCTTCTCAAGTAAGTTGCACAACGGCTTAGATATCTTCGAAAAGTCCTTGATGAAACGCCGATAAAAACCCGCATGACCAAGAAAACTACGGATTCCTTTCACAGAAATAGGTGGTGGAAGATTTTCAATGACTCCCACCTTGGCTTTGTCCACCTCAAGACCCTTGCTAGAGACCTTATGCCCAAGAATATGCCTTCACGCACCATAAAGCGACATTTTTCCCAATTGAGCACCAAATTAGTTTCCATACGTCGTTTTATGAATGTCCAAAGACGGAGAAGTCGTCCATGACCACCTCGACATTATTTCCAATAATGTCAGAGAATATAGCCATCATACATCTCTGAAAAGTGGCCGGTGCGCCACACAACCCAAACGAAACTCTGCGAAAAGCAAATGTACCAAATGGACAAGTAAAGGTAGTCTTTTCTTGATCCTCTGGTGCAGTACAAATCTGATTATACCCTGAATAACCATCTAGAAGACAATAATACTCATGACCGGCCAACCTGTCAAGCATTTGATCAATAAACGGAAGAGGGAAGTGATCCTTCCTCGTGGCCTTGTTCAACTTTCTGTAGTCCATGCATACTCTCCATCCTGTGATTGTTCGAGTGGGGATGAGCTCGTTCTTCTCATTTGCTACCATAGTGATACCTCCTTTCTTAGGTACACGTTGCACGGGACTCACCCAAGAACTGTCAGAAATAGGATAAATGATTCCTGCATCCAGCCACTTCAAAATTTCTTTCTTCACCACTTCTTTTATGATAGGATTAAGTCTGCGCTGTTGCTCAACAGTCGGCTTACTATCCTCCTCTAGCAGAATCTTATGCATGCAGTATGAAAGGCTGATCCCTTTGATGTCTGTTATAGTCCATCCGATAGCCGATTTGAATTCTCTCAAGATCCTTAAGAGCTTGTCCTCCTCACTACCTGAAAGGTCAGATGCAATAATAACAGGTAAAGTAAATACATCACCTAAAAAAGCATACCTCAAGTGTTCAGGCAATGGTTTAAGCTCCAAGGTAGGTGCTTCCTCAATAGATGGTTTGAGCTTTCCTTCAGCATTTTTGAGGTCAGAAGTACCAAGGGATTCAAATGGCATGTCTAGCTTTCGCCTCCAGGGCGAAGCATTTAGATATTGTAGTTGCTCATTGCCATCCTCATCGTGTGTCAAAATTCCCCACTAAGGCCTTCACTAATGCATTAGACATTAGCATATGATCAAGTTCTGAAGTAACCGTAGAATCAATCAAATCCACTTTTATGCACTCCTCATCTTCTGTAGGGAATTTCATTGCTTTGAATACATTGAATGTCACATCCTGATCCTGCACCCGTATAGTAAGTTCACCTTTCTACACATCTATCAAGGTACGGCCTGTAGCCAAGAAAGGTCTCCCCAAGATTATGGGAATCTTCTTATCTTCCTCAAAATACAGAATAACAAAGTCTGCAGGAAAGAAGAGCTTATCCACCTTTACTAGCAAATCCTCCATTATGCCTCATGGGTATGTAATAAAACGATCAGCCAATTATAGAGACATGTAGGTGGGTTTTGGATCAGGCAAATTCAACTTTTTGAATATCGACAACGACATCAGATTGATGCTTGCTCCCAAATCACAAAGGCACTTGTCAAAAGACAACTTGCCAATGGTGCAAGGAATGGTGAAGCTACCTGGATCTTTAAGCTTTGGAGGTAACTTTTGTTGCAGCACAACACTACATTCTTTCGTTAGAGCAACGGTCTCAAGGTCATCCAGGTTCACCTTCCTTAAAAGAATACTCTTCATAAATCTTGCATAACTAGGCATTTGCTCCAGAGCCTCAGCGAAAGGTATATTGATGTGAAGTTTCTTGAACACTTCCAGAAACTTACCGAACTGCTTATCCAGCTTTTGTTGTTGCAATCTCTTAGGGAAAGGTGGTGGATGATAGAGTTGTTTCTCCCCTGTATTACCCTCAGGCAGAGTGTGTCCAATAGTAGTCTTCCTTGGTTCCGTCGCTTTCTCCTTTTGCTTAGCTTCTTCATCACCAACTTCAGCTTCTCCTTTTTTTGCTTTTTCAGCCTCAGCAACTTTTCCAGACCTTAAGGTAATAGCCTTGACTTGCTCTTTAGCTTCCTTCTTGCCTGGCACTTTAGTGTCACTGGGAAGTGTGCCAGGTTGACGATTGAGCAATGCATTGGCTATTTGACCGATTTGATTTTCCAAGGTCTTGATAGAAACCGCCTGAATTTTGCACAACAGCTTAAGTTCCTCAAAATCAGCACTAGTGGGTGCAGCTGTGCCTCCTTGTTGAGGATATGATTGCCTTTGAGCATAATGTTGTGGTTGCTGGAATCCAGGTGGATTGAACTGTTTACTTACGCCTTCCTGATATGGTTGCTGAATAGCATTCTGATTATTACTCCAGCTGAAATTTGGATGATTTCTGTTGTTAGGATGATAAGTAGCTGGCACCGGTTGCTGCTGTCGCTGATAATTGTTCACATATTGAACAGATTCGTTAACAAGAGAACACTGATTCATAGCATGAGAACCTGTACAAAGCTCACAGACCATAGCTATCTGATTGACCCCATAGGTGGCTAGAGAGTCGACCTTCATAGACAGCGCTAGGAGCTGTGTTGCAATAGCTGTAGCTACATCAACTTCCAAAATACCTGCTACCTTCCCAGGCATCATCCTTTGAGTTGGGTTTTGATGCTCATTTGCAGCCATAGTCTCAATAAGATTATAGGCTTCAGTATAGCTTTTGGCCCATAAGGCGCCTCCAGCTGCTGCATCGAGCATGGGCCAAGATTGGGCCCCCAAACCATTATAAAAACCAGTGATTACCATCCAATCGGGCATTCCATGATGTGGACACTTTCTCAACATCTCTTTGTAGCGCTCCCAAGCTTCGCAAATAGATTCTGTAGGTTGCTGCGCAAACTGAGTAAGAGCACTCCTCATAGAAGTAGTTTTCGCCATTGGATAAAACTTCACCAGAAACTTTTGCGCAAGATCTTGCCAAATAGTGATAGACCCAGCTGGTTCAGAATGTAACCAGTCTTTAGCTTTATCCCTCAGAGAGAATGGGAAAAGCCTTAGCTTGATAGCCTCATCAGTCACACCATTATATTTGAAAGTACTGCAGATCTCGACAAAATTCCTTATGTGCATGTTGGGGTCTTCAGTCGCAGCACCTCCGAAAGAAACAGAATTATGTACCATCTGAATAGTGCCCGACTTGATTTCAAAGGTGTTTGCCTGAATAGCCGGATGAAGAATGCTTGACTAAATGTCATCAATTTTGGGCCGAGAAAAGTCTATAAGAGCTGGATCTGCTGGAACAATACGATCACCCATGATTAATGGTTCTTTCTGTTCACTTCCTGAATTCGAAGCTTTAAGATCTGTCTTCTCCGGAATATCAAGAACTTCGTCTGTGTCCTCAGCCGTATCTAAAGTCCTCTTGCGAGTACGAGAATGAGTTTGCATAAACGCTCGCTAAAGTACCTGAAACACAACCAGAAACAATGAGTAACACGTCTTAATCACTGAGTCCTAATGACCAATGATGGTAAGTACATAAACTAAACAAATACGCCGAGTCCCCGGCAACGGCGCCAAAAACTTGTTAGGGTGAAAACACACGCTAATAACACACGCAAGTATACGCGTTTGCAAGTAATATAGAATACTTTCTAGTTCATTCCCACAGAGACTCAGACTAATTATGTTCAATTAAACTCACTCACCAATGTATGATTACTTCTCATTATCAAGACAATAACACTTAGATTTGATTAACTAATTATTAACTACAATTAACTACTAGAATTAAGCGCTTAATTAACACTTGAACTAACAATATTAAAACACTCATGAGATCACAACTTCATTACTACTTCCTTCAATAGTCATTATTATTACCCTTAGCATGCAACAGTGATGATATTAATCGAATAACACGAAACTGATAAAAGCCAACTTTCATTGTACTAATACCATTCTACCAAGCATCCACAATTAAGATAGAAGTTGAATAGGCATCAATTATGTTGAGTCCCTATATGTCTACAGAAGTTGACAACATAACGATTTAAGCACAAGTTATTCCTTTTGATTACACAGGGCGAATAAAATGGTTAGAGTTACCCACTAATCATGCATACTCTTACATGAACCTATGCGAGCATGACAAGTTCTAAATCTCAAGATCCATCATTGCTTCACAAGAGGTTAAAACCCTATCTTATATGTTCGCGACGCACATAAGACGGATACGCACAACCAATACTAGATATCATACAATCATCACACACTAAGGTATTAAACAACTAACTAAAGAATTCCATAGTAAATCCGTTACGACCCCATGATCACGATTAGCCCATGATAGCACTCATCGTCATCATGGGTTCATATGAAAACATGATAATAACACACGAGAATAATAACTAAAACTACTTATATTAAACCAAAGTACGTCACAAGAGTAATTAGGTTCAAAGTAAAGAAAACTAGCATCCAACGTTACAACGAAATAAAGAATCACAAGAAAATATGCTTCCTCTTCATTGCGGAGTGCTAAAACGGTCTTCTTCCTTATCTCTTCGCTCTTCGATTAATACTACGATCCAACATTTTTGAAACGTCTCAGAAATCTACTTATATAGAAGTCCCATAAAGCCCAGATAACTCAGAAGTTGGAAGCCAAACAGAAATAGGAGTCTAAAATAATTAATCTGAAAATACGACCCTGCGCGACCGCTCAGCATTCTTGAGCGGGCGCTCAGGTTCTTGAGCGGTCGCTCAGCAGAGCTGAGCGGGCGCTCAGCCCCCTTCTGGAAACTGATCTGTTTTTCCTTCGTTTCTTCGCTGTAATCTGCTCCTATATTCCCTCTTGCAATGCTAGACACACGCTAAGGCTTATTATTGATGAAATCTCTTCCGAAATGTAATTAATACCCTGAAATGCACAATTACTAGAAAAACGCATCAAATACACAAAATACTTGATTTCAAGACACCAATTCAAGCTATTATAAGACGTTTTAAGTGGTATAAAATGCCACTTATCACTGATTTGCTCCCATAGCTTTCACTGAATCCCACCAATAGATGACTTCGCCCTTCAGGAAGTAAGTAGCATATGGTTTCTTCTGATCGTCCCCTAACTGTACCAATTCAAAACCTCTTTCCATTTCCTTAATCCATGTGTTAGATATTACTGGATCAGTGGTATCATGAAATGCAGGGGGATTAACATTCTGAAAAGCTTTTAATGTAACAACTTGTCGAGGTGGTACTGGTGGATCAGTTGGTTGGTGTGGTTCACGGTTATCTTGGTTTTCAAATTGTTGTTGAAGAGTTCTTTGTTGTTGACCTATATCATTTGTTTGCTGTTGTAAGGTTTCCAGTAATCAAAGAATATTAGGATCTGTGGTAGATGTGGTTGTTGGGTTCTTCCTTTTGGGTGGCATGATCCTGAAATAAAAGTTATATCAAAACAGGTATGAACAATGAGATAATTCGAGGGTGTCACATGGCATTCTTGTTCATATATGAGGTCAAGTTTAAATTAAACGAATAGGGTGATGCATATAAAGGCGTAAATAAACAATTGAAAGCAAACGGAACGATAGTGCATAATAATTAAAATTTAAAGGTCAAGATACATCAAGATTAGAATAAAATCTGAATCTAGGAATAACATGCTTATTTAAAGGAAACACCAGGGAATTCTACAAAGTCCAACAATACAACATCATGAAAGGTAGATAATGGAAAGAACTAAGGCTCCACTCCATGAAAACGGGGTTTGGCAGTCTTCTCCTCTCAAAGCATCTTCACAATACTCTGGAGCTTGTCAGCAATCATCTGGATGATATACTGGCTGGTACGGTCTCGGTACGATGACATCTCGTCAAGCTTAGTGTTGATGTACTGAACCAAAGTCTCAAGTCTCGCAATCATCTGCTCCTTAGGTTTCCCTTCATAGTTTCGGCTGTCCGGATACACGTTCTTCAATCAATCTAACAGTCGGTCACACTTGCCCTGAAGCATGTCGAACTCGCGCCTCAACTCAGCATACACAGAGAAAGCAATAGTGTCAGTTGACCCAGAGGATGATGAGGAATGCGCCCTTTGCTGACAAATAATACATAGATATATATAAGAGGAGTATTAATGATATATTCACTTAACCTACTCTCTCGCATAATATCTATAACTTATACATATATCCTATAACCTATTTGGGCTGTCCAGGGACTCTAAACCGTAGCTCTGATACCAAAACCTGTCACACCCCCAACTTAACCATACATAATATACAATTTATTACAATAGTTAACAAAATAAAGTAAATACAACATAATCCAAAATCTTACAGTTTAGGGTTTGGAACAGCCCAACACTATTAACTATTACAACCTGATTTTTTTTATATCGAGTCCTCACACAAAGCTATCTCTTATTCTACCTGAGCTCGAACATACACATCTGCATCACAAGTCTTACATGCTGTCTGCTTGAAGTAATCCCGAACCTCGCTGGGTTCTAGAACATTAATGGGATCCCTAAGCAACTTTTAAGCCTACAATTTATGTGCGGAAATGACTCGCGTCTCAGTCCAGATCTACTATTTAAGAAAATATTTGTCTCCCTTTGGGACTGGAAATCAAATCTTAACCTTTTTATTTTTAAAAACTGATGCCAATTGCTAATTAACTACTTAAACAGTAAACATTTTTAACAATGTTTTAGACTAACTCCGAAGCACTGGGAAACAAGATCCACTAAATTCAAGGCCATGATCTACTAGAGTATACTTTATCAAGAGAAATTGCAAGGTTTCCATTTACAAGGATTTTGACAGTGGGATTTAGCAAGGTTATCGGATAGTATGAAAGAACAAAGTCAAACTAGGTCCAAGGTAATGGCTCCAGATAAGAAATAGGTATTAAAGTATAAAGAAGGTGATCATTAATGGTTCCAAATAAAATTTAGGTATCAAAATATAGAGAAAGTGGGCATCAGCTCAAGGTACAACAGAGTATCATGCTTTAGGGTAATGATAGGGTTGTCAAACAATTATGAACAATCGTTAGGGAATAACTGACTTTTAGGTATCAAGACAAGGTTACTGGGTATAACTTGCACATGGTTCAACATCATAATTACTTTGGTATACTAGCATGATAGGACTTTGGATTTACTTGCATATCAATCTTCTAGTAAAGTTAAACTACTCGAAATAAATACTTGAAGGTTCATATCATTTTCATATACTACGGATATAGATTCGAAACCACTTGGTTCATGTATATCAAGGTGAATTAAAATTCTCGCATCGTATATATATGAACTAGTTATCACACACTTGCAGTGTAAATGAAAGAGGCAGGTTGAATCACTTTCCATGAGAAGGCTTGACTTGACTGGCAGGTAGGAGCAACCGGAAGCTTTACTCAACTTTTATGGCAAGTTTACCCTCGACTCGAGATCCTAAACAAATAATAATAATCTCATTATAATATATTCTCACCAACTCAACCTATTTGTAAATAGAAATTAAACATACTAGCACTTAAGCCTATATATGCACATATTTACAATCACCTTATAAGTATATTAGTACACATAGCCACATATGCTCACATACCACATTTAAGTACAAAATAATATAACACCCACTATATTGCTTCACTAGGCTTGGATGATCTCACTCCACTTACTTAAGTCACTTGGTCGCTATACTAGACAAATCCCCAAATTTTGACCTCCTAACACGAAGAGCATTTACTAAACCATCCAATTCCTATTGACCCTGACTTGGGCCTTTCACTATACTGACTATAAGCTATCTTTCAGCCATGGTGGTCAACCAAATCTTCACTCATAAGTGCTCTAAAACTATGTGATAAGTGAATGTGCTCATTATAATAAATTTCAGAATGACATCTATGGTTTCTTGAGTGCATTTGACACTCTTATACTTCAAGTTTACCTCCAAAACTTCTACTCTAAACTCTTGTGATCATAAGGCAACTCCTAAACTTGATGTGGCTCAAGGGCCTAGCTTAAGCCTCCCTAGGCCTAAGCTCAAAGTCCATGATTCCCCTGTATTTCTGGCAAGAAAAGGTCCTGACTTGAACTAACTTGTGACACATAATTCTAACCCAAATCCTATGATCTATTGCTGGAACAACTCCTCTGACACTTCCTCTAACTAAGGCCCAACAGGGCCTAATGAGGGCCTACATATGACATGGTCAAAACTTCCTAATTCTAAGTTGCAACAAAACTGTCCCCTGCTGGACAGATTTTATGTTTCCACTCGTGCACCTAACCAAACATCTTATAAATCTCTAACAAACACCTAAAACCTATTGTATACTCCTAGTGTTAGCTTCTGGTGGCTTGGGCCTCAAAGTTCACAACAATGACAAGGTCGAATCTCACTCTAAACCTCATGGTACCAAACTGATTTTCTGCAGAATCTAATACTCTCATTTTTATCATGATTCTTACTTGACAAACCAAACCAACAACAACCAAAACCCTAATCAAACATCAAACAAGGTGATCTACTGAGCTAACTCTCTTACACTCAATATAGGCTTAGTGGAGATCATCCTTACCTAAGGTGCAACATAGCAAAATCAAAGTTAACACATTACACAAATTACAAGTCATCAAGTTTTCAAAAACCATAATTTATATCTTCTTCGTATATATTCGAATTAACATCAAATACCAAGGAGCACAAATCAAGATCAATATCTTAACCCTACTAAAATTAAAGCTTACTAACAAAATCAATCCAAATGATCAAGAACTTTCGAAAATCAAGAGTTGATTTCTATGCATGCATGCCTTCGAATATTCAAGCCAAAATAACATGATTTCCAAAATAATTTTTTATCATAAAATCAAAATGCAAGCATAGCATAAACTATAACTAAATTATCACTTAGCATGCAAAGGGTTTTATCAAGTTTTTACTACAAAATTCATGTTATCATCACAAAAACACACAAAAATAAAACAAGGCAACAAAACACCACTAAGAACCATTCATTCGGCTCCCTCAAGGTCATGGTCGAATGAAATGGAAGGGAAATGACCATTAAAATCAAGAGTCTCATTCTCATGACTTGGCATTTCACCATTCCTTGTAGTTTCCTCAATAATACAACCTTAAATCCATGAGAATCAAGATTGTACTTTGAGTTCCAACTAAAACTATGGCATGCAAGCTCAAAACTTAAACTTTTTATTCAAAATTCTTTGGATTATATATGATCAAGATATAGGAAGTAACATTTACTTTAATGGAAGTTAAGTTCTTGAATGAAGAATGAAGAAAAGGGAGGGGGTAGGGCTTCGGCCAAAAAGCCGAGAGGGAGGGGAGGGAGGTGAGGTGAGGGTGGAGTGTGGAGTGAATGAAATGATCCTCTCATTTTGTGCTTGGTTTTATGCTTTTTATTGACTAAAAGAAGTGAGTGGAAATGAGAATTTACAAGAGTAACCTTCCAACATAGTTAGGTCATTTTGCATGCAAGGTCAAAGAGGTAATTTGGCAAACAAAATGTGAGTTAGTGGGGTTGGAAATGTCTTCTTTGCCCTTTAGTTGAATGGAAGAGTATTTGCATGCAAGGGTTTCCATGTAATTTGCGAATTACAAAGCAACTAATTTTCAAAGATTTATTTTTATAAAATAAAATAAAAGTTCAAAAATTATAAAAATTGTACCATAAAATAACTTGGATTTTTAGAAATTTTATGAGATCACTTTTGAAATTTGTGAGTGAAATAATTCTTAAAAGATAATTTTCCAAGGTATAGAATATTCTTTATAAATCAAAAATAAGGGCAATTAATAAAACTCTTACTTTGAAAAATTTATATACTACATAAAGTAATTTATAATGCAACAAATTCCATTCACACAAACGTATAATCATTAAGTATATTTATAATTGGCTCTAATATTATACAGAGTTTGCAAATAATATTACACAAAATGTCGGTCGTAACAATTAACACACTATAAATCACACAAATAATTGCAAGTAACTTGAATATATCCCATAATACTAAAATAATAATTTATCACCTAATCGCAACTATTCAAATATTAATAAATCGCGAGAAATCTCTATTATTTACTAATCGCGAAGCGAAAATCCTACTCACATACGAAAATTACACGCTTAAAATATTCCAGCAATACTCGCAATGCCATACGACTTAAATTACACACAATATATAACGAATTCGCATAATCGGCCTTATAACACATAATATTTATGAATATATATCGCATTTATAAAGATAGCTCTAATATTTACCGGTTGTCACAGTTATGGTATGTACGTGTGGTTGAGTCGGTTTATTGTCGGGTTGTCAGTTGGGACGTGACCCATTATGTGAAAAGTGGATTTAATGAAAGTTTTGCATTGGGAAATGAGTGAAGTATGTAAAATTATGAAATATGAAAAATCCTCTATGTACTTGTGTTTATTTGGATTCTAGTTTGTAAAGTTATGTCGTTATTTAAAGTATCGACTATCTGGTATAGGCGTAAATAATTATAAAATAAAGTTTAAGTGGAAAATGTATAATTATGAGATGTGGTTGATGCTAATATGTGAATATATGTTATTTTATATCTACGTGTGTGAATTTGTGATTCTGGAGTTTTTAAAGATGTTTAAAATGATTTATTTGGTGAAAATAATGGTTATTCGATCCTTATATATTTTTATAAAATTATCAGAGTTTGTTCAAATTATGGAAATTATTTGATTATTTCTGGAAAGTCCCTAGAGAATTTTTAAAAATGAGAGTTGGATTTATTTAAATGTCCTGCTATGTTAGAATGATTTTTCTAAGATTATTTTCATTATCAGTGGTTTATTAGCAAAATTCATATAAAATAAATTATATGTTCAAGAATTATTTTAAAAATATGGGAGAGAGTTAATTTCACATTCTATATTTTAAATATAAAAATTAAGTTATTTTTGACCTTTACGAAACGTTTTTTATATTATTTAATTTATTTTATGCAATTATGCTTAAAGAAAATCATTACTTTTAAAACCAGAATTTGGATTTGCAAATGAAGGAATTACCCCTTCCTAATTCACGCTTATAACTCCCTCCTCCCTCCTCCTTTCTCCCGTCACCACTCTCTCTCTCTCTGATCGGTCTCCCTCTCTCTCTCTCTCTCCCCCTCTCTCTCGGGTTGTACTCGATTCTTGGCCAAATTTTGATCCAAAACTAGATTCATGCTTCTCTTTGCTTCATGTTCAAGAATATGTGGTTGCATGTGTGTATTATTGTGTGTAATTATGGTGTGGGGTGAAAACCCACTTCAGTTTTTAGGTTGAATTTGGGTTTGAACTCGAATTTTAAGTGTTTAATTCGGTTTTGATGCAAGCATGTTGATTTGGTGATTGATTCTTGAAATTGGTAGGGTTTTCGGGTGGATGCCGAGTTTGAGTAACCCTGAGACCTTGCCGCCACTGGAGGTGATTTTTGGTGAGCCGGTGGTGGGCTATGATGTCGATACTGAGCCCTAATAAACAATAAAAATCAGGTTTTTTTACTTGCATGTCAATTATTAGTTTGATTTAAGATTTTTTAGATTTTGATTTATGAATTTTGATTCGAATAAGTGTAGGATTGATAAGTAATTAGTCGGTTATATGTTTATGTGTAATTCATGCTTTTTCAGATCTTCAGAATCGAATTATTGCCTTTTAATTTGGTTTTTGGATTTGGTTTCTTAAATTAACTCAATTTGAATTATGTGTAGTTGGTATATAACGGTTCGATTGATTTATTACTTCTTTGAGATTTGATGTATAATGGAAATTAAATAATTTTAGGATTTATAATATTATTTTCCTTAGAACATGGATAGGAAATTGGTTTATAATTGATATAATAATAGGGGTGTATGCATGGTTAAAAGAATAGTAAAATGTTTATGTCTACTTGATGATGGTTTGTGAGTTGCAAAGATTGCTAGAAATTGATTGGTTGAATTGGATTAAGTGGTTAGCAAAATTACGAATGGGTCATGTCGAATTTTTGTTAAAATTATAGTGATTAATTGGATATACTTGAATGTTTGTGTGTTGGTTGTTTTGTGATTAAGAGTTATGTATTAAGGGCAAGGTATGCTATCTATATGCGAGTATGTAAGTAATGGTTCGAATTGACCTAATGAGAATAATAGGAATGTGAGATATATGTAAATATATGACTTGGTGTTTTGTGTTTAATATGTTTAGAGTTATATATAAATTGGTTTAAGTAACACGAATGGGGTAGGAAATAGACGTTTAGAGAAACGTCAATTATTTGTGAGGTTCCTAATTAAGATATGTTTGATATTGTAGATTTGGAAAGCGAAAACGTGCAAACTAAGAAAGGAAAAGAAATTTTAGGTGGCAGTAACTCAATCCATGTGAAAAGGGAAAGCTCGTGAGGCAAGTATGTCACAACCCGAATATATAACTAAAAGATAACAACTGAGAAATATAATTATTATTACAAATGGTGTTTACAACATAATCCAAGATCACAAAGGTTCAGTGTTTGTAACAACCCAAATCCGGGGTCAAGATTTGGTGTCACTAAACAATCTTTACATAAAATAAAATAATAAAAAAATAACCCATTGAATCCGGATCGTTTACAGGTTATGGTATGAAACAAGAATCTAATCTTCTACAACTTACCACAACTAAAAATACAAATGAAAATACCTTTGTACTAATGCTCTCGTCATATTCTTCTAACTTCTTCATCTTCTCGCAGCGGAGGTTTCTCTAACTTCTGCTGTCTATCAAAACTATTCACTTTGATCCTTATCTGTTTCTGGCGGAAATAAGAATTTACAAAGCGAGAGTGAGCCAAAAATGCCCAGCAAGTATATAATTTGAGTTTCAAACCTTAATATCAAAAGAAAACTTCCGGACAAAATCTTAGAACAATTTTAAACAATTCTATTTATTTGAGTGAGTTGAGCAAATAAACGTTGGCTGTCACCAGCCTTTAACTATAAATTTAAAAACGACAAGTGATTCCCTGATTCATCTCCTGAATCAGGGGTCTGTCCGGTTTTTTGAAGTCATAAAACCTTTCGAAAGAGAATGCCATTAATGGCGATCAACAACAAATTAGACTTGACACTAAAACCAACATATGCACTATATCCTGCTGATCAGTCAGGATACAGTGCGGATCTATACCCAACTGTATAGGTCCATTCAGGTACCTATGCACTACGGCTCATTTTGAGGTACCAGTCATATCCCGGTCCCCAGGATTAAGACACACTTAATCCCCAAAACATCATCATTATCCAGCCCATGGAGTATTTTGATGTCAAATCATTTTAAATTAAAAACATCCCAACTCAGGGTTCGCAAATAACCCGAAAGAATGGGTATTTGCTCAAGAGAGCAATCGAATTATAGGAACAATAATGAAAAGAACTGGCATAATAAGAGTAATTGCAGCGAAATGTAAAACATTTAACTATTCTGAACTTAGAATAGGATCGAAGAAATAATTGCAGTATTAAAAAGAAAATCAAGAATACTTGCAGTATTTAAAAGAATGTTCTGGAATACTTGCAGTATTTAAAAGAAAAATCCAGAATACTTGCCTCAATGAGCTTTAATCGCTATTACTATTTGACTGTGATTCAACTTGATCGTTCGGCTTTATCGTCAAACTACTATCCCATTCTGGATACGATTCCAACATTCAGGCCATTCAATTGGAACTTCGTTGATCTCAACGTCTAATCACTAGATCGTTCCTAGTCCGATGTCGATATTCGGGTTTTCCGTCTAGGACCTATAGGGTTGAAATACCCTAATTCAGATAACCGCTTAAGCTTAACATCAAATCGCTATCCTATTCTACCCATACGATTTCACAACCGAACTCATATTTATATGTATTATTGAAATACACATAGCAATTGTTGGGGTTAAACCCAATAGGTAGTATGGTCTTGGTGATAGAAAACATAATTGAATTGGGTAATAATTGTATGGGTAGACAATTATTATCATAATTGAGTTGGGTAATAATTGTATGTGTTGACAATTATTATTATAATGGGAATGGGTAATAATTGTATGGGTAGACAATTATTATTGTAATCAGATTAGGTATGACTTGTTGGCTAAGTTTGTGATGGCTATATATACATAGTCATGTTATTGTTTTGATGTATGCTTGAGTATTGTTTGGCTTAAGTATCGCTTGAGTGAATACCGTTTGGTGAGATTGATTGTATTATTGATAATTGTTTTGATTAATAATACAAGTTGGGACGTGGGTTTTTCCGCGTCATATATTGAGTGTGTGTTTTGCATTGTTTGTTTGGTTCCATACTTGTGTGTGTTCCCCCTAACAATTGGTATCAAGAGCCAAGGTTCATGATGGAGAAGGTTGGGGGATTTGAAATTGAATTGTTTAATGGAAGAAACAATTTTACCTTGTGGCAAAGTACGGTAAAAGATCTGTTAATTCAACGAGGGTTATATGCGACTCTCGGAGGGAAGAAGCCTACTGAAGTTGATGATACAAAGTGGGGAGACATGAAGTTACGTGCGGCATCAACGATCTGGTTGGCCCTTGCACCGGAAATCAAGTATGATGTTCTTGAAGAGGACAATCCCAAGAATTTGTGGGAGAAGTTAACGAAGACTTATCACTCAAAGTCTTTGGCCAACAAGCTGTTTCTCAAGAAAGATTTGTTTGGGCTCAAGATGGAAGAAGACAGAGATTTAAGAGATCATCTGAATCATTTTAATGGCTTAATCAACCAGCTAAATAATTTGGATGAAAAATTAAAGGATGAGGACAAAGCTGTTCTACTACTAGTGTCTCTACCGAAGAAGTATAATACTGTGATGACTTCCTTATTGGTTGGGAAAACAAAGTTAGATTTGGATGAGACTATTGTTGTTCTTCTGGAAGCCGAAAGATTGATGAAACAAGAATCGAGTGACACATCTGATGGGAGTGCATTTGTGGTACGTTCGCGTGACACGGAAAAGAAGTATGCTAAGAAACATTACCCTAATATCAGGTGTTTTTATTGTGAGGAATTGGGTCATATATAATTTATGTGTCCAAAGGCAAGAAAAGACTTGAGAGAGTTGAAGAAAAATTGAGGGGGTAGTGTTTCGCTTGTAGAAGCTGATGAAGATGTTCTTTTGGTTCAAGAAGAGAAGGGATCAAAAGAAGAATGGGTGCTTGACTCGGGATGTTCTCATCACATATGTGGTAGGAGGGAGTGGTTCTCGTCCTATAAAAAGTGTGAGGGAAAGATTGTAACTTTACCGAACGGTAAAACGGTAAAGGTTGCTGGCATTGGTGAGGTAACAATGAAACGTCACAACGGTTGTGTTCAGAAGTTAACTCAATTAAGATACATACCGAAGTTAAATCGAAATCTGATTTCGTTGGGTAAATTAGTTGATTTGGGATATACTATTATGATGAAGAAAAGTATGTTGAAAGTCACTAAAGGAGATTTAGAGATACTCAAAGGTCGAAAAGATAAGAGAAATTTTTTTGTACTAGAAGGAGGGGTTATTGTTCGAGGGGAGGCATTGGGCGATCGACGTCGATGACTTGATGGTGACCGTTAATTCGGTTGTGCATGAAATCATATTGGGTTGAAGGGGAGGATTGTTGGGGTTAAACCCAATAGGTAGTATGGTCTTGGTGATAGAAAACATAATTGAATTGGGTAATAATTGTATGGATAGACAATTATTATCATAATTGAGTTGGGTAATAATTGTATGTGTTGACAATTATTATTATAATGGGAATAGGTAATAATTGTATGGGTAGATAATTATTATTGTAATCATATTAGGTATGTCTTGTTGGCTAAGTTTGTGATGGCTATATATACATAGTCATGTTATTGTTTTGATGTATGCTTGAGTATTGTTTGACTTAAGTATCGCTTGAGTGAATACCGTTTGGTGAGATTGATTGTATTATTGATAATTGTTTTGATTAATAATACAAGTTGGGACGTGGGTTTTTCCGCGTCATATATTGAGTGTGTGTTTTGCATTGTTTGTTTGATTCTATACTTGTGTGTGTTCCCCCTAACAGTAATTATGGTTCACATCTTCAAAACTCGGTTCGGTATTTATTTTCAGAAAATACATATATTCGTCATTTTGAAAAATAGGGCAATCGATTATTTGTAAATCATTTTGTCTCAATCGCACTTAAGTTCATATAATATAACTATATATGATTATTCGACGTCTCCGATAATTATAGGTTACGTTCCCGTAATTTCGGAATTAATTTTCCGAAAATCGGGCAGCGTCTCCTTTGTTTATCGGCCTACCCGTCGAAATCAAATCGACGTCAAACGCAATTAACAACAATCACAACCACAACAACCAATCCCAATTCGCAATCCCAATCACCGATACAGATTCAATTAGTAATTATGGTTATTCATATTTTATTTTTCTTTTCGTTTCGAAATTAATGTTACAACTAATTTTATTAATTAATAATTTAGGACTCAGATAAAAATCATCATTATCCACCATCGGCTCGCCGAGACTCATCGCCGACGGCAGTAAAATCCACGGGTTCCCGTAATACCGGGCATCCTACGTAATTTCACCGATAAGTGTTAATTAAATCTCATATCATCGATTAATTTATTTCACAAACCGAGTAAATATTTGACAAATCGTCGAACTAATCAATTAATTTCAGCATGAAATTAAAGAAATAATCCCAACAGAATATGATTCCAACAACAGAAAATAGGGCAAGACAACCACGAATACACAGGAAACACCCAGAAATCACCCCGCCACCAACACGCGCCACACGCGCGGGCGACGGTGATAGTCACCGGAAAAGAAAACTGCAACACGGAGCAGACAACCAAATCAACAATAGCAACGGAGTGACGTACCGCACAGACACACGCGCAGAGGCACGCGGCCCACGCGCCGGTCACCTCACCGGAAAGAAACCAGTGGTAACCGGAAAATAACACAGGCAACAAAGAAAATACAAGGCACAACACGCACGAATATATATATATACATACTTACGTATATACATACAGACAAGAACAGCTCGAAAGCGGACCACACCGCCTCCCACCGGAGCTACACGGCGGCAGCGGCCAGAACACAACGCAGGAAACGAGCAAAGGGAATAGGAAGAAAGACTGGGGGAGATTAAAGATGGGAGATATTAAGGCGAGAGAGAGTAGAGAGAAAAAAAATTGATCAGTCGATCGAGAGAGAGAAATGAAAGGCGGTGATAGAATTAACCCGATGGAGAGGTTCAGGAAATAAAAGAAATGAAGGTTGTGGGTTTTGTTTGTTTATTTATTTTTTTCTATTTACTTATTTTATTCCCGATATTATCCCGTCTCGTACCGAAATTTACATTTTCTTAGTAAATAACTTACTGATAACCACCGTCCGAAAGTTTATCAAACACATTTAAAATTATCGAGATAGTTGAAACTAATTTTCATACAAAATTTACAAATTTGAAAATCATTTTTGGAATGCGCATTCAGCACCGTATTTTATCGTTTAACAAATACACGCGCGGTTAAATAAAAGTCAGAAAATTTCTGAAATAATTTTAAAATTCTTGAAATATTCCAAACTTGATAAAATAAAATTTTCGTGATTTTTGAAGCATCCCGGAATTAAATACTGATTTTACGATTTAATGAAATCAGAAAATCTTTTAGAATTGAATAATTAATTAAATATTGATTTCTAAATTTTATAAACCCCTAAAAATAATAAATAAAATTATAAAATAAAAAAAAATTTAGAAACAATTTTAGCATTTTTAAGAATAAATATTCAATAAAATCACTTTAAAATGAATTAAATGCATACAACTCGATAATTAATTATAAAAGTAATCTTCGCGTCTAACCAATCAAACACAATTCACAATATAGCAACACATCGCTACAGAACCATTGCATATTTTATTTATTTAACATTTCAATAATTACATTTACATATCGGATCCGAGAATAGGTTACTTAGCCGCTAAGTAACTGAAAAAAAGATACAATTTTAATACCAAATTTAGATAATTCTCAAAACAGAGCTTCCTATAAAATACTTTATACAAAAATACGGTAATAATGTCTCGCCTTTTGAGAATATGGATTTTATCGGACTATAAAATGATTTGCGTATCGAAAATTTCACACCGGGACTCGTACAGGTCAAACCGTACCCCGGATTGAAAAAGTCAAAACACGAAAAGTGTTCAGAATTATCAGATTAGGTTAGGAAAGAGTTTTCGGAAGAGTTTCGGGTTGTAAAAACGCAAAAACGATTGAAGTGGGATGATTTCTGATTCTAAAAAGTAATTTTATAATTATGTAAGAATAATCATTATTAATTCTATAAATCCTTATAAAATCATATAATAATCCAAAAATGACCATAAAAATACCAAAATTATCTAGAATTAATTCTGGATAATTGAAAATTAAAATATCTCAATTTTATCAGAGATAAACATCCAAATATTATTATCCATCATCAAATAATTCACCAAAATTCACATAAAAATCATATAATAATTATTTATTGATAAAAATAATTACATGATATTGCCCAGACGTTACATCCTTCCCCCCTTAAAAGGATTTTGTCCTCAGAATCATGGTGTTTTCCAAGTGTCTCTCTTATAATTTGTTGAGTTGTGATTAAGTTGATGAGAACTGAGAAATTATAAGAGAGACACTTGGAAAACACCATGTTTTGTTCCTTAGCATGATTCTGAGGACGGAATCCTTTTAAGGGGGGAAGGATGTAACGCCTGGGAAATTTTTGTCTGTATTATATCATATTTATAATAAATTATGTGTATTAATGTGTCATTTATGTATAATTATCTGTCAAACCCTAACTGTTACGTATTACGTGTATTCTGTGTCATTTCTGTATTTTTAAGATATTTTTCAGATGTTTTATTTTGCATTCATCGCTTTTATTTCAAACGTTTTATTGCCAAACCCTGATTTTAAAGCCAGTATTTCAAATAAATAATGGGCCTTATTTTTCATCAAACGACTTTTACCATCGCATTATTCTGAACATCTAGATATTTTATAAATTTTCTCGTTTTGCGAAAAATGATTTTTCCGGGCCCCAATGGGTGTTAAAAACCCCCACAAAATCATATTTTTATTTTTATAAAATTATAGGACTTTTATTTATACCATTTCTTTGTATTTTTGCATTATTTACAATTTTTGGGAAATTTTGACATATATATTGCATATATAAAATATTTATAAATTAAATTTTAATACCCAAAAATAATAAAAATTAGGGCCAAATATTTTTATTAGATGTATAATTAGCCCCTTAATTTTATTTAGGAGTATTAATTTTGCATCTATAAATACCCTAATTATTATTAATTTATTTAATTAAAAATCAGAAAACTCTGCAATTATTCCCAATTTCCAGAAATTAGGGTTTGGTGTTCTTGACTTCAAGCAGAGAGTTGATCGTGATTCTGATCTCGAAATCAAGCATGTAAGTAGTCGTTGCAAAGCTCTCAATCTCTACTTTCGATCGGTACAATCAATTTCATGTTTTATATCGTCGATTTTCAATTCATATTTTTAGGGTTTATAGTCGAATTAGGCGTTTTTGATTCGTGAATTGTTTGATGTTTTGGTTGATCCAAATAGCTTTATCTCGAGTTTAGGAATGATTTCATATATTTATTTTGATTATATAACCCCTGGAAGTGGTTCCCGAGTTCTTGTGTTTTAGAAAATTTTGAATTCGTTTTTGTTAATTTCTGGATGTTTGTGATTGTTGTGGCCTATTGGGATCGATTAGGGAGCTCTGTAGCTTCGATTTCATGTATTAATCGATAGGCTCGGTTGTATTTTGGGGGAGATGCGATTTTCCAGTGAAGCCACCGGAGAAGCTTCGGGTGGTGATCGGAGAAATCGAAGGAGGGATGGAGAGGGGTGGTTGACGGTGCAGATGAGTTCTTGGGAGCGTCACGGATCGATTCCAGCCGAAATCGAGGGTCACAACTTTGATATGGCACTCCGGTGAGGCTACCAGAGTTTACGTCGGGCGAAGGCCGGTTCCGGTCGTTTCCCCAGTTTCCGTCACCGGGGAACCGACCCGGTTCGTGTTCTTGAAGACCCGGTGTCAACCCGGTTGGTTGACCCGGTTTCAATCCATTAAAACCCTAATCCCTTTTCTCATTTATGTTTCCAGAATTTTTGAATTTAGTTTTATTTTTATAAAAACAGAAATTAGTTTTAATAATCCTAAAAATCAATTAAAAATTAGTTTTAAATTCTGTAAAATATTATTAATAGTTTCTGAATTATTTTCTTAAATTAGAAATTCGAATTTAGTTATTTAATTGATTATTTAACTATTTATTTAATTATTTACCTATTTAATTATTATGTAATAGTTAAGTAAATAATTAAGAATTAAGGATTAAAATTTACCGAATATTACGAGAAAAGATTCGATAATTAGGGAATAAAACGAGTAACTCGTAATTATACGGGTAACTGAACGATAAGTTCGATTATTATTATTATTATTATTATTATTATTATTATTATTATTATTATTATTTATATTCGGACGATAGTTAATCATTCGTAAAGTATCGTAATAATTATTCGTAACTAATAATTAAGTACATAGAGTTGATGTAAATCGTATAAATTATAATAAAAAAACCGTAATGTGTTAATAATTATACGAGAGGGGTGAATAACTCGTATTAATGCGAATAGTTGATCGGTGAATTGAATTCTGATTCAAATAATAGCTTATTTATTCGATAGTTATTGTAACAGTTGATTGTATCGATTATTTATTTGTAAATAATCGATCTAATCGAGTAAGTATTAATAAATTTTAGATATTTATAATAAATTGTAATTAATCCTAATAATTAGGGATTAATTATTTTAGATTATTAAATAATTACTTATTAATTACTTATTAGTTATTTATTATCTATTAATTATTTAAAAGTGACTAAATATTTCGATAATTAATCAAATAACTTTCAATAAATCATAACATATTCATTTTAACTCCAAAAATTTTAGAAAAATTATTTTTAACTTTGATTTTTCTTAAATAATTATTTAAAAATTATTTTAGGGTTTAAAAATTAGTAATAATTATTTATATTGAATAATAAATTGAATTAACAGTGTTTAATTGATAATAATTAGACCGTTAGTCCGATTTGAGCGAAACAAAAGCCCTTTGACTCAAAAAAATGAATTCTTTTCATTAAAAATAATATTAAAGCCTAATTTCTTCTAGAAATTAGTTGACTTTATTAATTACTTGATTATCAATCGAAGTGCGTGCCGAGACGAGTCCGAAAAATTCCGGAAAATGGGAAATGAGGCAGATGGTGATCAGTGAAGCGATCAGCGAGTCGATTTTGATTCCAAAAATTATTTTAACTATAAAAATGATTATGTGCTTATGTGTATTATGTGGTTAATTGAGTCTTACTTGCTTATATGTAATATACGAGTCAGTTGTCAGCGCATGGGTAGACAATAGGAACGATGTGAAGTCGATTCAAGATGCAATTGAAGTACAAAATGACTTAACCAGTCTATTTTGCTAACAGAAGCTAAGCCAGCAAGGCAGGTCGAGTCGGTGATAGACGAAGGTGATTTAATTGCAGTGAGTCGCGCATAAGGCAAGTTTCTCCCCTATTCTATTTTCAGAATAGTGACATTCTCTTCAGATTCTTATTACGCTTGCCCTCTTTTAATTCTCTTGTTCATAATTCATTTCGATTCTTGCTTATCCTTTTCATTTGACTTTATTGTTCATATTCCAATTGTTACTCACAATTGTTGATATATTCTGGTGATTAGAATATGTCGAAGCATACCGATTGTTCCGGTTGTTATTTCAGGGATTGGATAATGATACTTTGGGGATTAAGTTTACTTAATCCTAAGGACCGGGACATAATCGGATCCTTGAGATGGGCCGTAGTGCCTGGGTGCCCGATGAAATCTATATAGTGAGATATAGATCTGCACTGTATCCTGGCTGATCAGCAGGGTATAGATGCGAACTTGAGTCCAGTTTAGTTCATTTGTACTCGCCAGTAATGGCCTTCTTTCTATTCTCGTCGGGTTATATCTTTGCAGATATACCCGGGTGACAGTTTCCTTTAAAATATTTTAACACTGTTTATATTTTGCGGACTTGTTGAGCAATTTTTAGCTCACCCTTTTTGTTTTTATTCACCTTATTATTTTCAGTTAAGAAGGAATATGAAACCCATCAGGACTCGAGTGGTAAAGAAGCGGGTCAAGCCTCGGGATCCTCTCATACCCAAGGTGTTGATCCCAATCCAGGAAGAAAGCTTTGAGTTGCCCGAACAGGTGGAATGTTGATAGATAGTGTGTGTGTTTGAATAAAAGATAAACTTAGTTTAAAACTGATTAGACAATGGTTTGTAATAAAGAGAATTCGTGAGATGTTGAATTTGGTTTGTAATAAAAGTAGATAGTGGTTCTTATTTTCATACTTCAACCTAAAAAGATCCTGGTTAGTGTTAAATGGGTTTTACTTTTATTTCTTTATTATTTGTTAATCAGATTGTACAGGTTTGGTGATTAGCTAGTAACCCCCAGACTTATACCCCGGGCCTGGAGGGCGTTACTGTGTTTGAATAGTCTAACACTAACAATTATTATAATTTTTATATAGCTACCGATCCCCACACGAACACTGGCTAAACTACCTCATCTCTGACATAAGCCTCAACATCTCCAGTAGACTTACGAGCAGTGTGCTTGAATCTAACTATACTTGCTAACTAAAATAACATGAATAAGTAGCAGGAAATGAGCCAAATGCTCAGCAAGATATATAATGAGACATAAACTAACAATATGGCAATTCATAATTCAAGGATGGGGTAGATGGCATCATTATTCAAGTCAAAGCATTTTATAAATCAATAATTGCTCTAAAATCATTTTATGACGCTACGGATTATAGCCAGTGATCAGTCGCGAAGTAATCCCGAACCTCGCTGGGTTCCAACAAATTTTAAATGGGATCCTTAGGCAACTTTTAAGCCTAATATAATAAGTGTGAAAGGGACTTGCATCTAAGTCCATTCCACCAATCTTAAGAAAAAAATTCCTTTATTTAAAAATCTCTTTTAAGTAATTTTCATTTATAAAACTGATGCCAGAGGGGAATTCCAAAGATTCTAAGTAAGGATATCAATTATTCCATTTCCAAGGGAATTCTAGACAACAGAATTATGATCATAAATGAAAGAATTAGAATTACGAGATTCTTATCAGAAATGAACCAGCTTCTCACTAGTGGGGTCATCAAGGATGAAGGATCAATGAGTCGAAAGTAGGAACTAGTCATGGGAATATCGTATATTTCACAAGCATGATATCATAAGGTTCAATGACTAAGGAAGAAAGTATTGAAAGAAGTATAACAATAATCAATTGGTTAAGGAAAAACAGTTACATACTATAATTTAAAAGCATTGATAAGTATAAACACTTCCTTGTGAGAATAAAATTAAAACCATGAACTATAGGGTTGAGAGACTTCCATAAAGTAAGTTTAAAAAAAAATAGCACTCGCAATATATCAAGAAAGTTCGGTAATACTTGCCTCTCCTAAAGTTCTTAATTAACACCAAAGCAACCTTGAGCTCCCCTACTCGAATTTGATGGAAAGAGTATTTCCTCTATCTTCTCTTGAACCTACACATATAATATAACCTCATTACTAAAGGTTCTATACATAACTCGAAGGACTCTTATATACTACTTGACTCTAATGCAACACATAAGTACTACTTACGCGAGTTCACTTATTATCATGCATTTCTATCACATAATCACTTAGTGCATATAATCACATATAATTACAATTAGTCACATAGAAACATGGCATATAGTTCACATAATTATACGAGTATCGAATGATCTCGAGACACTCTACCCTTAATCACTTGATCCCTCCTATTTATTATTCTTAACCACCAAACTCCGGAATTCCTAAGTACTATAAATCCAATTCTCTTAATTATTCTTAGCACATTCTCTTATACTGACCTTTTCCTATCTTACACAATCCAATTCACACCTATTCTAAACCTAATTGAACTCACAAACACCTCACACAAACCCAACCTTCCCGAGTGCACTATTCGGAACCACCTTATGTGCCTTGGAAAAAACGAACCTTTATACTTAGTGAATTCACTTAATTCTGGCTTTTCCTAACTCTTAACTCATAAAACTAACTCCCAAACATGGTTTAACACTAAGTCCTCACTTGGGATTACCTATGGCTTTCTATAAATATGATACAATTCTGCAGTTACAACTTTGCAAACTGCCATGTTTTACCCAACTTCAAACCCCTTAATCTTGCCCTAAGTTTAGTTTTAATGGCTTAATAACCTTCCCCAGAATCCATTACATCTTGAAATATCAAGGCCCGTGGTTTAATTACATAAAATCAACCTAAATTGGATCCTAAATACACCAACTTCGAAATTGTCCCTGTTTTGGGTTGCTCTCGGTTTTACACCAAAGCACCCATCAAAACCAAAGCATTTACTCAACCTATGGCTACTGGACTCAAGATTATACTAAGTTCCAACATTATGGACCTTGGGCCTCCTAGGGCCTCATAAATGCTCAATCAAAACACTCAAAACTTTTGACAAAAATCTCAACTCAAGACTCGAACTTTGCTACCCTTAACTCCTTAATTCTATTCGACCTAAAATAACTTCTCCACAAAGGACCTCCAAAAATAAATCATAATACCTCTTTTTCAGCCTATTATATACTTATGAGATCATTCCATACTCTAAAAATCATAATAATCAACTGGTATATAAACACAATTAAGCATGCATGACACTTAACCACAATTTCGAACATACATGCATAAACCGAACATAAATTTGACATGTAATCATGTTATCATCTGAGTAAACTAATTTTACATCTTATCATACCTTAATCTAGCAAAAAAAATCATTATCTATATCATGCAAAGCAATTCCAATATTAAAACTTCACAAACTTGAACATATAGTTATGAAATCATTTATACTTGAAATAACTATACTAACAGCTTTAGTTCACATCCTAAAACTAACATGTTAGCATTTATATCATCATATATTAAGCAAAAAATGGCATACAAGACTTAAAACTATAGAGATCATTGATATGCAAGAGCTTAAATCAAGATATATGCTTTGAAAACACGATTTCTACATTAAAACTTTTGAATGTAAACAAGGGAACTAAAATTTATTCCACTTGCCTCCTTAAAATGCCATTGCCGAATGGTGAGGAGGGAAATGGTGGGAGTATAATCACTTCACCAACCATAACCTTCTCCAAAAATAATGTAACTCATGGTTTGGCCCTTAAATTTATAAGAACCAAGGCCTTTCACTTGAGTTTCAGAATCATCTCTAACATGCAACACTTAAACACTCAAACTTTTATGTAAAACATATATGAATGGGTTGGACAAGGATTAGACAGTTGGATTACATAAGAATCTTGAGGAATTAAATTAAAAATGGAAGGGATGGTGTGTGTGTGTGTGTTCGGCCGAGAGGGAGAGAACAGAGGGGAGGGACAGAAAAGAAAGTGAGTTGATTGAGTGGTTTGATCACAAATGATTTCTTTTGATAACTTGGTGAGTTTTTATATGTTAGTTTAGGTAGTGGGGTTGGATATTACTTGTTTACCCTTCCACTATACTAACCAAACTATGCATACAAGGCTGGTCTAGTAATTTGGCTAGTGGAAAAGATGTTAGTGGGTTGGAAATGACATTCGTGTCCCTCTCTCCTTTTGGATGATCAAATGCATGCAAGAAAAATTTAGTAATCAACAAATTTTTATTCACATTTCCAAATATCATTTAAAAAGAATAACTTTTATAAATAAAAATATAATTCCATAAATTAAAAAAATTATACCATAAAATAGCTTGAAATTTTAGAAATTTTATGAGTTTACTTTTATAATTTTAAAGTAAAATATTTTTGAAAAGTAAATCTCATGAATTAATAATATCTTAAAAATCACACACAAAATTCCAGATAAAACACTTTGTTTATCGATTTATAATATTCTGCTACACTTGGTCACATAAATATTTACTTGCCACATATTCATGCAAATTATTAATAAATACACACAAATATCTAAATACAACTCAACTACGAGTAATCAAATACTGGTCATAACATCCTCTCCCCCTAAAGGATTATGTCATCAGAATCTAGGAAAATAAATGAGGATATTGCTCTCTCATATCAGACTCTAACTCCCACGTTAATTCTATAACCTCGTGATTTCTCCAAAGTACAGTCATTAATCTCACTGATTTATTCCTAAGACTATTTTCTTGTCAGTCGAGTATCTTGGCAGGTTACTCTACATATGACAAATCTGCTGAATTTCTATTGGCTCAAACTGTATCACATGTTGGACATCTGGGTTATACTTTTTGAGTAATGACATATGGAATACATTATAAACATGTTGATACTGTGGCGGCAAAATAGCTCGTAAGAAAATTTCCCCACTTGACCCAAAATTTCAAAGGGACATATCGCGGTACTAATTTTCCTTTCTTCCCAAATCTGGTCAATCCTTTCCATGGTGACACTTTTATTAATACCGCTTCGCATACTTGGAAATTCAAGTCTTTTCGAGATGGGTTTGCATATTTCCGTTGCCTGTCTTGAGCAGCAAGCAATCTCTTCTGGATCAATTTGACCGTCTCTTTCATCTTGTTGAACCATTTCGGGACCGAGAATCTTTCCTTCTCCAACTTTGTCCCAACTTGTTGGCGATCTGCATTTCCTTTCGTATAGAACTTCGTCTAGCGGTATGTCAATGCTGGAGTGATGACTATTGTTGTAATAGAATTCTACAAGCAGTAGATGATCATCCCAACATCCTACAAAATCGATTGCAAAACTACGCAACATGTCTTCGATTGTCTGAATAGTCCGCTCACTTTGACCATCTGTCTGTGGGTGATATGCCGTGCTCATATTCAGCTTTGTGCCAAGTCTTTTTTGAAATTGTCTCCAACATCTTGAATTAAATCGGGGGTCTCGATCCGAAACTATCGATACAGGTACGCCGTGATGTAATACAATTTCGCGCACATAAAAGTGAACCAACTTGTCCAACGAAGATTTATCATTGATTGGAAGAAAATACGCCAACTTCATAAGGCGATCAACTATAACCCATATAGCATCGTGTCCGGATCTTGTTCGAGGCAATCCTATATATTATCCCACTTCTATTTTGGAATCTTTAAAGGATAAATTAAACCATTAGGTCTCCGATGTTCCACTTTCACTCTTTGACAAGTGTAATACTTGGTGAACCATTCTGCAATTTCCCTTTTCATATTTGGCAACCAGAACTTCTTCTTCAAATCCTGGTACATTTTCGTGCTTCCTGGATGAATCGAAAATCTCGAGTTCTGTGCCTCTTGTAACATCTCGTTCTTTAGTTCGGTCACTTGAGGAATCCAGGTTCTTGATAAAACCTAAATACACTCTGGTCATCTTTTTGCGTGCATAATTCCCTCCTGTCAGTTGATTATTCTCCTTGTTCAATGCCTCTTCATAACATCTCCTTCTCCAACAATTCTGGCTAAAAGGTAATAGCTTGACACATCTCTTCCATTCCTCCACTAATATAAAGTTCCAATTGAAATTCCTCAATCTCCTTAAACAATTCTTTTGACATTGTCATTATATTCAAATTCTCCTTTCTACTTAAAGCACCGATTACCAAATTTGCTTTTCCCGGGTGATAATGTATCGAGCAATCATAATCCTTAATCAGCTCTAACCATCTCCGTTGCCTCATACTGAGTTCCTTTTGCGTAAATATATACTTCAAGCTCTTATGATCCATGTAAATTTCACATCTTTCTCCATATAGATAGTGTCTCCATATCTTGAGCGTGAATACAATGGCTGTTAACTCCAAATCGTGCATAGGATACTTCAGTTCATGAGGTTTAAGCTGTCTTGATACATATGCAATCACCTTATTGTGTTACACTAGCACACAGCCCAATTCTTTATGTGAAGCATCACTGTATATTATAAAATATCCTTTATCATCTGGAAGTACTAACACCGGAGCGGTAACTAACTTCTGCTTTAGCTCTTGAAAGCTTCCTTCACATGTTGCATTCTATTCAAACTTCTGGATCTTCCTTGTCAACTTAGTCAATGGCGTGGCAATTTTTAAGAAATCTTTTACGAATCTTCTATTGTATCCTGCCAATCTTAGAAAAATTCTCACTTCCATAGGCGACCTTGGTCTTTCCCAACTCATGATTACTTCAATCTTTGCAGGATCTACCCTAATTCCTTCACTCCCAATTATATGCCCTAGAAATTGGACTTCTCTTAACCAAAATTCACACTTCGAAAATTTCGCGTATAGCTTCTCTTGTCTGAGAGTTTCTAATGATATCCATAAATGTTGCTCATGCTCATCTTCTAACTTGGAATATATTAGAATGTCATCAATGAATACCATCACAAACTTGTCCAAGTATTACTTGAAAACTCGATTCATTAGATCCATAAAAGCTACAGGGGTGTTTGTTAATCCAAGGGCATTACTAAAAACTAATAATGTCTGTATCTTGTTCTAAATGCCGTTTTCGGAATGTCTTTTGGTTTGATCTTCAACTGATGGTATTCTGACCTCAAATCAATCTCGGAGAAACACTTAACTCCTTTTAATTGGTCAAATAGATCATCTATCCTTGGTAACGGGTATCGGTCATTAATCTTCATTTTATTCAACTCCTGATAATCTATACATAATCTCATGCTTTCATCCTTTTTCCTTACGAACAGAACTGGTGCTCCCGATGGCCACATACTTGGCCTTATTCCTTTATCCAAAAGCTCTTGCAGCTGACTCGCTAACTCTTTTATTTCTGTTGATGCCATTCTATACGGTTCCTTTGAAACTGGTTCCGCTCCCAGAGCAAGGTTAATCTCGAACTCAATTTGTCGATCTGGCGGTAGTCCTAGTAACTCTTCTGAAAACACGTCTGAAAAATCCTTAACCACTGGGATCTCTTCTAATCTGAAAACTTCCTTCTTTGTATCCCCGACATAGGCTAAAAATGCTTCACATCCTTTTCTAAGAAACTTTTAAGCTTGAACAACTGTAATAAATAATTGTTCTTGCCTCTGACCTCTAAATATTACCTTTTCTCCACTTTTCGCTCTAAAATAAACCTTTTTAGATCTACAGTCTGTCTGAGAATTATTCTTTCCTAACCAATCCATTCCTAATATTATATCAAATTCCCCTAACTTGAAGAGTATCAAGTCAACTGGGAACTTATGGTCGGAGATATAAATCTCACACCTTGGGAGGAATTGACTTACATGTATCTTCTCCTGATTAGAAATTACCACATTCATTACTTCACTCATAGAACTTCTATCACATCCTAGTCTATCAATGAAAGTTTCAGATATAAATGATCTTATAGCTTCCGAATCAATTAATACCTTAGCTTCCATATTATTCACCGAAAGCTTACCTTCTATCACTTCTAAATTCTGAACTGCAACCTTCATTTTCAAGTCAAAAGTCCTAGCTAACGCTTGAGGAACTATTTCAGATGGTGGAGGTAAAGCCAATAGCTTAGCTGGTACAGTCGAATTGGTGGTTGTTACGCTCATCTTACTCATGATTGGTCATGCCGATTTGCACTCTCTAGCCATGTGTCTTGGCTTCCCACACGTGAAACATAAAACTCATGTCTTCTGAGTTTTAAATTCATTAGCTAAATGGCCCTTCTGATTGCACCGATAACATGTCATATTATTCTTGCTTCACACTCATGGATTCTTCTTTGCATAATATTTACATTCAACCCTTGATGGCCTATTCTCCCTTGCTTGGCCCTGATTATGCTGATAATTCCCTTGGTTATCCTACCTTTTGTTCATCTCTCCTTTCCTTTGAGAATTCCTATTCTTGTGTAATTCAATCCTCTTCACATCCCTATCTTGCGGATTCCCGGATCCTGATCTATCTCCGCCAAAAGTCATCTTCCTTTTCTTGTTATATATATCCTTCCTGGATTGCACTTCGTTACTCTCAATCAAAGCTGCAGTCTACAGTACTCCTGCATAAGTACTAATCTTAAACATCGACAACTTATCTCAAATACAATATTCAAGGCCCTGTTGAAACTTCTTGACCTTTTCTTCCTCAGTATTCACAAACTTCATCACGAATCTCGACAACTATGTAAACTTCTTCTCATATTCCAAGACAGTCATACTTCCTTTCTTCAATTCCAGAAATTTTATCTCTATTTGATTCTGCATATAGTTAGGATAATACTTCTCAATAAATAGTTCCTTGAATCACTCCCAAGCAATCGTTTGATTTTCCTCTAAAGCTCGAAAGCTCGAACTGAATCTCACCAATAGATAACTTCACCTTTTAGGAAATAACTAACATATACCGTCTTCTGTTCTTCTCCTAGTTATACTAACTTAAACACTCTTTCCATCTCTCTTATCCATGTGTTGGCTACGACTAGATCAGTGGTATCATCAAAAGCTGGAGGGTTCACATTCTGCAAAGCTTTAGAAGTCACAACTGTTTGAGGAGGTACTGCTGGATCTTGTTGATATTGGTGTTGATCATGATTTTATGGAATTCGAAATTGTTGTCGTTGGGATTATTTTTGAAGAGTTTGTTGCTTCTGAGCTATTGCATTGATTTGTTGTTGCATGGTTTCCAATATTCGAAAGATATTGGGATCTGTTGGGGTTGTAGTAGAACTATTGGTTTGCTTCGTCTTTTTAGATGGCATGATTCTGAAGTAGAAGATATAACAAAACAGTTGTGAATATTTAAGATATTTGAATGTTTGGGTGTAACAAGGTTAATGTGACCACATGCATTCAGATTCCGATTATTAACAATAAAGGTGATATACAGTTCTAGATATAGAAACGAAAGCGATACCAAAACAAAATGATAGTGCATAATCATTGAAAACAAGGTTTAGCTTACAACATAACCGAATAAGGTCTGAATTTAAAAGACAAAATTATAGTTCTGAAGGGTATAAGGAAACTACATAGTTTGAAAGATACAACAATATAAAAAATGGCCAACTGGAAAGGAAATAGAAATTTGGCTCATAGTTTGGCCTAATGGTCATCTTCCTAAGTCTCCTCGTTATCGTCTTGAGCTATGGGAGTCTCCTCCCACTGCTCCCCCTGAAGTACTTTCACGATGCCCTGGAGTTCATCCGCTTCCATCTGGATGGTATACTGGCTGTTACGGTCGCGGTGTGCTGGCATCTCCCCGAGCTTAGTGTTAACAAACTGTGTCAAGGACTCAAGTCTCACAATCAACTGTGCCTTAGGTTCCTCCCTAAATCGTAAAAAATCCTGAGAAGCTACATCCATTCACTCCATAAGTCGATCATATTTCCCTTGTAGCCTATCGAACTGAAGCCTCAAATCAGCATACACGGAGAAAGAAATAGTATCAGATGGCGCCAAAGACGAGGACAAATACATCTTTTGCTGAAAAATGATATATATATATATATATATATATTATGAGAGTGTATGTAGATATTATTCGAGTAAGATGCTAATGTTCCCTTTATATATATATGTATGTATATCCTATAACCTATTTGGAATGTTCAGAGACTCTAAACCTTGATCTGATACCAAAACCTGTCATAGCCCAAAAATATAACTAAAAGATAACAACTAAGAAATATAATTATTATTACAAACGGTTGTTTACAATATAATCCAAGATCGCAAAGGTTCAGTGTTTGAACAGTCCAACACTAACAATTATTACAATTTTTACATAGCTACCGGTCCTCACACGAACGCTAGTTATACTACCTGAGCTCTCATATAAGCCTCAACATCTCCAGTGGACTTACGAGCAGTCTTCTTGAATCTAACCATACTTGCTAACTGAAATAGCATGAATAAATAGCAAGAAGTGAGCCAAATACTAAGCAAGATATATAATGAGACATAAATTAACAATATAGCAATTCATAATTCAGGTTGGGGTATATGGCATCATTATTCAATTCAAATCATTTTTAAAATCAATCATTACTCAAAAATCATTTTATGATACTAGGATTATAGCCGGTGATCAGCCGCGAAGTAATCCCGAACCTCGCTGAGTTCAAATAAATTTTAATTGGGATCCCCAAGCAACTTTTAAGCCTAATGTAATAGTGTGAATGGGACTTGCGTCTTAGTCCAATCCACCAATCTCAAGAAAAACATTCCTTTGTTTAAAAATCACTTTTAAGCAATTTTCATTTAAAAAATTGATGCCAAAGGGGAATTACAAAGATTCTAAGTAAGGATATCAATTATTCCATTTTCAAGGGAATTCTAGACAAAAAAATTACGATCATAAATCAAAAGATTAGAATTATGAGATTCTTATCAGAAATGAACCAGCTTCTCACTAGTGGGGTCATCAAGGATGAAGGATCAATGATTCAAAAAAAGGAACTAGTCATGGGAATATCGCATATTTCACAAACATGATATCATAAGGTTCAATGATTAAGGAAGAAAGTATTGAAAAAAGTATAACAATAATCAACAGGTTAAGGGAAAACGGTTGCATTCTACAATTTAAAAGCATTAATAAGTATAAACACTTTCTTGTGAGAATAAAATTGAAACCTCGAACGATAGGGTTCAGAGACTTGCATAAAGTAAGTTTAAAATAACTAGCACTTGCAATACATCAAGAAAGTTCGGTAATACTTGCCTCTCCTAGAGTTCTTAATTTACACAAAAGCAAACTTGAGCTCCCATACTCGAATTTGATGGCATGAGTTTTTCCTCTATATTCCCTTGAACCTACATATATAATATGTGGCGCCCTCCAAACCCGGGTCAGAAGTTTGGGGTCCACAACACATACACAATATATAAACCTGTATAAGAAATATTATTTGCAATGACCCTGCTTCACATAACCACGGACCGCAACAGGTTAAAATATAAAAACAAGCCACAACCTTAACTTTTATTACAACGTACCAAATCCCAACTAATTTAACTTACAACTGATAATAAAATTATTCTTACAATCTTACTATTTCTCTACCGAATGAAGCTCCTTCTAGCTCGATCCAACTCAAACTAGAACCTTAGCCCCACTTTGGACTGAGGAACTTCACTATCATCCACATCCTTTTCAACTGTAAAATATATAAAAAGATTCACAAGAGTGAGCTAACTAGCTCATCAAGTAATATTAACGATAACTGAGGTTAAACCATGATCAAATGAGATGATTCAGAAGAATCAAGTTTCTTTTTACCTAATTATTAGAACTGGGTATTCATTTTAAGTTTTAAAATCAAGGTTAGGCTGCTGATCAGTCACGCACTAACCCCGAGCAAAGAACACAACACTGCTCTAATTACTGGATCCAAGGCACACATTGGCCTATAATTGACCACGAATCTGGTCTGACCACGAATCTGGTCCACATTTAGAAAACTATCCAATTCTAAAACAATTCAGTGTAATAAGCAATGTAATTCAATAAGCAAGATCATAATCAATATTGATAAAGCACTTGTACAAAAGCGTAATACGATTCATGAGTATCACAAGGGTATATCAAGGTATGTATGGGAAATGGTTTTCAGCCTGTAAGAGGATCAGGTATTAGACAAATAGTGATTTTTCAAGGTATAGTTCTTTGATGTTATAAAGAATGGTTGGGGTATAAAAGTTTCTGTATTTTCAAACAATTTTCTTTCAGTGTTCAGTGTTTGGTAGTTATACATTTGGGGAGCAGTGTCATATTTGGGTGGTTTGGTATCAGAAAATCAATAAAGGATGGTTTACAAAGAACAAGGCTTATAGCTCAAGATCAAGAAAAATCAGGGTTCAAGGTTAAATAATTTAAAACACTGGCAATATAAAACATGAGTCATTTTGAATAATAGCGACATGTTATGAAACAGTTCAAAAATATTTGCGATATATCTTGAAGAAAAGTTCAGAAGTACTTGTCTTACAGGGCTTTACAACTATTACTGATCGACTCTGAGCCGACTCTGTCGCTCAGGCTTTATTGTCTATCCACTAGATCCCATTGGATTCAACTTTGATACTCAAGTTTTTCTGTTAAAACTCTACTGAGCTCGTCGACTAACTACTAGGTCATCTCTAGTCCATCGTCCACTTCCAGGTTCCCGACTATAACCTACAGGGTTGAAATACCCTACGTTAGATGTCTAGGTATGCTTGACATATCCTCGATACCAATTTTACCCAACGATATTCAAACCCGACTGATAATAACACACGCAACAAGTAGGGTTCACAATCTCGAAAATCGGTTCGGTGTTCGTTTTCGGAAAATACATATACTCTTTATTTTACGAAATCAGGGTTATTGATTTGGCAAAATATTCCATCACATCATACAACCAAGTTCGTATAAAACACACACACACACACACACATATTTATATAGTCACTCGACGTCCCGAAAATCATCGGATACGTTCTCGTATTTACGTAATTCAGTTTCCCGGAATTCGGGCAGTGTCTCCTTCGTTTATCGGACTACCTGTCGAATACAATCGACGTCAATTCACCACAACAATCCACCAATCAAAACAATTACTTCAACAACAATCGCATTCCATTTCACAAGTTCCAACCACAATCAATTACGTAACCAAAATTTTGATACAATCTTTATATACCCGATAAATACTTTTTATTTTGAAAATAGCTTTACTAACTAAATTAATCTTTTAAAAATTTTAGGACTCAGAATCGTGTAATCACAGTCCACCGTCCGCTCATCGAAATTCATCGCGGACGGCGGTAAAATCCGGAGGTACCCGATTTGGGTGACCATTCACATATTTCACCGGTTAATTCTCAAATACCAATAATAACAATTATTCAAATAATCGTTAAAAATCCTTTCGAATTTCTCAAATAAATTCGAATAAATATCATAATTAAAATATATGCTTGTAGCCGAATTTGAGACCAATATCCAGAAAATCAATTCGAATTAATTCGAATTTAGGCAACATAGAACAGGAAACCAACTACACTCGCACAGGTACAAATATCCAGGCCGCCATGCCGGAAAAACCCCGATGGCAACCGGAATTCAGAAAGAAACGGCGACAGTAACACAGGGCGTCACAACCAGACTGCGCACATACATACAAAACTTATATATATATATACACAAACCAACTACCGAACAGAATAGCAACCGAAAGCAGGAATGGGGCTGGAAAACACTGGCCGGAACTTACCAGGACAAAGAGAAACGGAAAGAAGGTGAGGAAACAGAGAGAAAAGAGGGAAGTGAGAGAAACGCGCGAGAGATTGAGGGGAAAAGGAACAGGGCCGCATAGAAGGAGCATAACAGGGAGGGGGTTGTATCTATCATTCATTTTTTTTATTTAGTTATTCCTCAACAATCAGCAAATGACACGAGGCAGTATGCATTCTGAAAATCCACCACGTTTATATTGCTTATAGGCCCGATTTTTTAATCTGAAATTCGATTTTAGCGAACTGAGTCATACTTTAAAACAGATTCAGAAAATCACGAAAACAGTTTTAAAATTTTCTAAAAATCCCGAAACTAATAAAATAAAATTTTCATAATTTTTAAAGCATTTTTGAAACGCAACTCGTACCCGCAATTCACAATTAACGAAATGAGTTGCACTTAAAACAATTTCAGGAAATCATGAAAATAGTCTTAAATATTAGAAATATCCCGAAGTTTATAAAAACATAATTTTCAAAATTTTAAGATAATTTCTGAAATACAATTTATACCCGCTTTTATCAATTAAACGAATCAACGCGCGGGTGAAACTAATTCCGAAAATTCCCAAAATAATTTTAAAATTCTCAGAATAATACGAACTTAATAATATATAAGTTTCATAATTTTAGAAGATTTCAATAATTAAATATGGATTTTACCATTGAACACACTCAGAAAATCATTTAAAAATAAATAATTTATGAAATATTGATTTCTCAATTTTATAAAGTCCTAAAAATAATTATTGAAATTATAGAACCATAAAAATAATTTTAGAGACATTCCAAATATTTATGCAAATAAATTTGCACTAAATCCACTTTTGAAAGTAAAAATAATTCAATACGGTTCTAGAATTAATCACGCGGACAATCCAGTACACCATAAATCACACATAACTACTAATCAAACAACACATAGCGATCAAAACCAATACACATATTTTATTTATTTAATAATTCCCATATTCACATATTTAAATAATTCAAAAAATACACGAGTCGTTATATAATATAACCTCATTACTAAAGGTTTTATACACAACTCGAAGGACTCTTATATATTACCCGACTCTACTGTAACACATAAGTACTACTTACGCGAGTTCAATTATTATCATGCATTACTATCACATAATCACTTAGTGCATATAATCACATATATTTACAAGTAGTCACATAGCAACATGGCATATAGTTCACATAATCATACGATTATTGAATGATCTCGAGACACTCTACCCTTGATCACTCGATCCCTCCTATTTCGAATTCTTAACCACCAAACTCGGGAATTCCTAAGTACTATAAATCCAATTCTCTTAATTATTCTTAGCACATTCTCTTATACTGAACTTTTACTATCTTATACAATTCAATTTACACCTAGGCCTCACCTAATTGAACTCACAAACACCTCACAAAAACCCAACCTTCCCGAGTGCACCATTCGGCACCACCTTGTGTGGCTTGGAAAAAAATGAACCTTTCTACTTACTGCATTCACTCAATTCTGACTTTTCCTAACTCTTAACTAATAAAACTAACTCTCAAACTTGGTTTGACACTAAGGCCTCACTTGGACTTACCTATGGCTTCCTATGAAGTTGATACAATTCTGTAGTTGCAAGTTTGCAAACTTCCATGTTTTACCCAACTTAAACCCCCTTAATCTTGCCCTGAGGTTGGTTCTAATGACTTACTAACCTTCCCTAGACTCCATTACATCTTTACCTATCAAGGCCCGTGGTTTAATTACCCAAAACCAACCTAAATTGGACTCTAAACACACTAACTCCAAAATTGTCCCAATTTTGGGTTCCTCTCGGTTTTACACCAAAGCACCCATCAAAACCAAAGCATTTCCTCAACCCATGGGTACTGGACTCAATATTATACTAAGTCCCAACATTCTGGAGATTGGGCCTCCTAGGGCCTCAAAAATGCTCACTTAAAACACTCCAAACATTTGACTAAAATCTCAACTCAAGACTCGATTTATGCCACCCTTAACTCCTTAATTCTATTCGACCTAAAACAACTTCACCACAAGGACCACCAAAACTAAATCATAATCCCTCTTGTTCATCCTATTATCTATTGATGAGATCATTTCATACTCTAAAAATCATAATAATTAATTGATATATAAACACAATTAAGCCTGCATGACACTTAACCATATTTTCAAACATACATGCATAAAACCGGACATAACTTCGACATATAATCATGTTTTCATCTGAATAAACTCATTTAACATCTTATCATACCTTAATCTAGCAAAAAAAAATCATTATCTATAGCATGTAAAGCAATTCCAAGATTAAAACTTCACAAACTTGAACATATAGTCATGAAATTATATATACTTGAAAGTACTCTACTAACACCTTTAGTTCACATCCTAAAACTAACATGCAAGCATTTAGATCATCATATATTGAGCAAAATATGGAATGCAAGAGTTTATGCTAACATGCAAGATTTAAAACTATAGAGATAATTGACATGTAAGAGCTTTAATCAAGATATATGCTTTGAAAACATGATTTCTACATTAAAACTTTGAATATAAATAAGGCAACTAAAATTGTTTCCATTCGGCTCCTTCAAAAGCCATTTCTGAATAGTGAAAAGGGAAATGGTGGAATTATGATCACTTCACCAACCATAACCTTCTCCAAAAATAATGTAACTCATGATTTGGACATTAAATTTATAAGAACCAAGGTCTTTCACTTAAGTTTTGGAATCATCTATAACATGTAACACTTAAACATTCAAACTTTCATGTAAAACATTTATGAATGGGTTGGAAAAGTATTAGAGTATTTTATTATATAAAATCTTAAGGAATTGAATGAAAAATGGAGGGGATGGTGTGTGTGTGTGTGTTCGGCCGAGAGGTAGAGAAGGAGGGGGGAGAAAAGAAAGTGAGTTGATTGAGTGATTTAATCACAAATGATTTCTTTTGACAAATTGGTGAGTTTTTATATGTTAGTTTAGGTAGTGGGGTTGGATATTACTTGGTTACCCTTCCACTATAGTAACCAAACTATACATGCAAGGCTAGTCTAGTAATTTGGCTAGTGGAAAAGATGTTAGTGGGGTTGGAAATGATATTAGTGTCCCTCTCTCCTTTTGGATGCTCAAATTCATGCAAGGGCAATTTAGTAATCAACAAAATTTTCATATTTCCAAATATAATTTAAAAGAATGACTTTTCTAAAAAAATATAATTCCATAAATTACAAAAATTATACCATTAAATAGCTTAAAATTTTAGAAATTTTATGAGATTACTTTTATAATTTTAAAGTAAAATATTTTTGAAAAGTAATTCTCATCAAATAATAATATCTTGAAAATCACACACAAAATTTTAGATAAAACACTTCGCTTATCGATTTATAATATTCTGCTACATTTGGTCACATAAACATTTACCTGACACATATTTATGCAAATTGTTAATAATTACACACAAATATCTAAATACAACTCAACTACGAGTAATCAAATACCGGTCGTAACAAAGTAACTTTGCCCTTTTCTTGTGATATGATTACGAAGATTGTTTCTGATATGAATTGATAGGGAGAATGACTATAGGAGTACTATTACTGAATCTTGTTGATTAAGCCTGATATTAGTTCGTTTCTTTTCAAGTACGTTTACCCTATTTTATATGGATATCTTGTTTTCTATAATATCCTCTTACCATATACTTCCTGATGAATCATTTTTCTAACCCCTTCTTGACAGACTTATGCATTATTAACGTATCGTTTCTTGATATAGCTTTGCTTAATAACCATGATAATACATATACTTTATCTCGATCATTTCTCTAACTTACGTTTCTTTCAAGTACATTTATTTATTCCACCTAAATTCTTGAATTGAATCTAAAAATGATTTTCGACTTGATAGAGTCTAAATAATTTCAAAGGCTGATAATGTTTAAAAATAATTTAGTTTGAAATTTATATATTTTCTGATTTAAAGGTTTTCTATGAATTCTTAAAAATTGGATATGGACGTAAGAGGCTAGCAGAGTTAGTCCAATATTATAGGATGAAATAATGTCATAGGTACCTTATGACCAGATGGAGGTCAGTATGGGCCGATCACTCGTATTATATTTAAAATATGGATAATCCAATCAAGGGTTCTATGTTGATAAAAGTGAAAGTAAAAGATTTAATCATGTTATAAGCACTATTTACTGCATTTCGTTTTGAAACCGAAATTGTCTTAATTGAAATTTCTCCAAATTGTTATAACCTACTTGAGGACCCTATTACTTGTTCGTAAAGCTGAATATCTGGAACCTTAATATTGAATCCTTGAATCCTTATCTCGAAGACCTTTTTTAGCTTTTGCTAAATTACTGCCACTTATTCCTTCGATATGAAGAGTGCCGCTTATACTTTTGATATTTAGAACTGTTTATTAGTTACTTGCTAAGCCTTATAGCTCATTTATTTGCAGTTATCTAACCTTGGCAGTCAAGTAAGAAGATGGCCAGACTTAGGCATACCACTCGTAAGAGTGTTCCTAGCGGTCATTTCCGCACAGTTAGATTTCAGGTGCCAGATCAAGTAGATGCAAAGTGAGGAAGCGTTGGTAGTTGATGGGTTGTAATAGTTGGTAATCAGATACAATTGGGTTATCTGACGATTTGAAGTCAGGGATCATATTTTGAATAATTTATGAAAGGATTGTATAATAATTATTATTCTGGTTGGTAGTTGTAATCTTGTCTCATACTATATCATGTGTAGATCCTTGTAGCTTTCGAGGTTTATTTTATTTATGTTGTCATATTATAGTTATTATATTAGTGTTGTGGATCCTCCTTCCTAACCCCGAGTTTGAGGGTGTCATACCGGTCGGTCAAGGCCTGTCACGGATTGAAAATTACCGAGATCCACAACATCCACGAACGAATGTTGTTCACAGACAAGGTGCAATACGACTGAAGACTAGAGACGTGACGTCAAACAATAACTCTGACTCCTACAAGGAAAGGATCTAAATTCCGCTGCCTTAATTTTCTTCAAAGTGGAAGACTTGCCCACCAAGTTTCGCAATCTAAGTCTAACCCTAGACTCAACCTCTATATAAAGGGCTCTACCCCTCAACCTAGAACTACATTTTTGGCTTGATTCTCTACAACAAAGAGATTCATAGGCTTCTTGAAAGGATAACCAGTCCACAATGCGAAAACAACCATTAAAACTTAAAACTTATAAACCTGGCATTAAATATTAACAAAATCCTAATTTTTATTTTCACAACACTTAGTTTTAATCTAGTCAATTTTGCAATATGTAATGGAAATTTATGTTAAAATGACATTCACGTATACTTGTCCATTAGCGTGACCGTTTTATTGATATTATAGGCACATATTGGTTTCTTAAAATATGTAACTTGTAACTTAAAGTTAAAACGTGTCATACAAGTGATATGAACACCGAAACTTATAAATTCTTAAGGTGTTTGGATAATTTTACATATAAATAACTGAATTTTTTTATCAAATTGAATTGAGAAATATTATATATATTAAAAATATTTTATACATTTCACGAGTTTTAAGTTAATATTAATTTAAAAGATAAAACAATGGAGATAAACTGTGAGCTGTGAAAATGAAGAATGGAGATGAAATTTTAAGATTTCTAACATTCTATTTATGACTCAAAATTGATTTCATGTGACCGATATTGTAATTTACCCAACAGTTTAACCAATAGTAGAATGGGTTTTAAACCCAAATGATACTAAAGAATGATGAGTTATGCACCGTGGATTCTGGAGACGCATAAAGCAAATTCCTCCTCAAAGGTTTCGTGAGCAACTAATGAACGCATTTGTTGTTTTGAAACCTCTGAACACATCAGATATGTCGTGTTCTACCATGATTAGCGACATTGGTTTGCGGGGCAACAAGTTAATAATCCCGTCTATATTAAATTTTCAACCTCTGGAACATGCATAATTAGAGTAAAAGCGAGGCAACAAGTTAACAATCCTGTCTATATTAAATTTTCGACCTTTGGAACATGCATAATTAGAGTAAAAGCGGCGTCTGGTTCGAATCAGATCAATTTGTGATAATGATCATTCTAAATTATGAAAAGTAATTTTAGAAGTTTTTTCCCACAACCGTGTGTTAATTGTGTGTGTTGTATTAACGAATTTGTAATTATTAAGGTTCGATTACTATTCAACAACTTAATATAAAATATTAAGAATCACAAAAAATTCATTGCCTTTATAAATATAGGTTCGAGTCGGTTAATAAGTTAAAATTGAGAAATAAAAGGTGCATAATATAATTTAGGGAAGCGCACTGAGAATTTGAAAGATAGGGTGAGAGACTTGAGAGCTAAATTTGCGGTCTACAGAGTAAAGTGGATAATATGCGGTTAGATAATTGAAGTCATAGCAAAAGTAGTGTTAATCAATTAATCTTATAATATTTAATAATTAAAATTTAAATAAAATAAATGTGTTTACTTATTAGTTTATATACTATTAAATATATTTTATTATAAATATATTTTGGGGTTGCTATTTTCGGTATTTAAAAATTTAAAACCGCATTCAAATCGCAAATACACGATTATTAAAAGTTTTATCAATAATTAACCCGCGTTTCGCGATTATCAGCAACATGCGGTTCGATTGCGAGCGATGTTACTGGTTTATGGGGTTGAGTGATTCGTCTGCACACCCATGTGTTTTCATAATTTAGGATATGATTTGTATATATGAACTCCAATAATAAGACTAATTTTTATGTCCTATTATAATAATAATAATATATTTAAAATGTAATAATGAAGAGAAGAGAAAAGAAAAGAAAAATATAATATAATATAATATAAAAATAATTTTTTATTATCAAAAATAAAATAACGGTCAATTAGAGTGATCTTAAAATTAAGGTATTCAAGGAATGTAATAACATTTTAAAACACATTTAAGAAATTACCATAGCTATCTTTCTATTATATTAAGTATCCTAAATTTTGATTCAAAACATCAAATCAAATCAAATAGGGGCAACTTTTGCACTTATTCTCTATTAATGTGTATCTTTATTACGGGTCCGATTCCAATACCCTATACTTTTTAACTGAATATCTATATAATCTTAAAGTCTACTATTGCCCATATAATATTTACCCATAAAATTTACCCATGACCCATGACCCATTTTATTTTTTTACACATAAAACTTTATATTGTACACATATCCATGGATCTTATACATTTAAATTCATTATAACCCATTTTAGAAACTAACTTAAATACACCTAACCCACTCCCTGATTGTAGCAACTGAATAGTACGTTTGAATTTTTTCAAATTTGTTTCTCTCCACTGCATAACTTCAGCCTCCTCTAATCTTCTCATTTGTTCCATGCTCCGGTGAATTGCTGTTAATCATGGATCCATGCTCTCATTCAACCTCTGCAAGGACCTCACTTATAGGTTTGTTTTCATTATGTAGTCATGTTAATCATTATGCACGTTAACTTTTATCTGATTTATTTGGTTTGTGTCTTTATCCACATGTTTGAAACATTTGATTCGTAGCCGAGATTCATCAAATGAGGATGCAAATCAACCTTCTGTGTTGCAACCTATCCCAAGTTTGAATGTTCCTGATTCAACGGGTATATGTATCTTTCTTTTTCTTTATGGTCGTATGTAGTTTTGAATCTGAATCATGTCCTTATATTCATTTAATGAACTTAGTTGTGAAGCATAGAAATATTTGTGTTGGCCAAGAAAATCATAGTCCCGGTGTTACAGTTTCAAATCAACAGACACCATGTTCTGTAGTATCGTCTGGTAAGTTTTCCATATCATACATATCTTATTTGTTATATAAATAAATTCTGAAACTCATGTGTAACATATGTATTTTATAGTGGTAAATAGGTCTCCTTTACAACCATTATCAAATAAGACAAATGTTTTACGTGATCCCCCCAGAAACCTTCTAACTTTGTTGTTAATGTTTCGTCTAATAAATAAGTAGATCTTCCTTCACAGGTATGTGTAGGTTGTCTACAAAGGTTCCGTGCTGATGTTCAGTCTCTGTACCAATGTTCCTTGAAGATGTATGATGTATTGTATAATTTTATTGTCTGTGATATTTCTTGATTGCTAGATTTGAAATGTATGAGCAGATGTGTGATATTGAGACTTGTTGGTGGATCAAACAACACTCCTTGCAGTGTATCAATTTAACCTATTTCAAGTATTACACTTGAAGAAAATAACACTCCAACTGCCAAGAACATGGATGGAGCTGCTGCATTGTCAAATATTACCAATGCATCAGGTACGTTATATTAGAACTTGATAGTGAAAGTTAGAATTTTGTATGTTCTGTTGCCTTTGCTATATATTTAACATTACATTGTGTTATTGGTTGCAGTCGTAAAACGTAGAATACGTGGTCGCAATATTGAGAATATTTTTCCAAGCCCCATGTGTATGTTGTCTTTTAATAATTCTTTTGTGAATAAGTTGTTATGATTTCCTATATCATTATTGCCCCTAATCAGTTAATTCCACTACTAACAATGTATATTGAGAACTCTGTATTTTATTTTATTTTTGTTCAACAATCTTCTTTTTTGGGAATTACAGGTGTAGAAAATAACAGTGTAGCGGCGAAGAACATAAAACCATCTTCCACGCCTTCATATATAAACTGTACCATGTGTGTGTTACCTATTAACTTAATTCTCCAAATTGTAAGATTTTATGCCTGTTTTGATGGGAAAACAATTAATTTAGAGTGTTGTATTTTGTTGCAGATAAGAAATGTAGAGTACGTGGTCCTAATATTGAGAAGATGTATATAAATGCCATGCGTATACGAGTTTCCTTAAATGATGCGTATGTTGGTAAGTCCTTAAGAGATTTTCATATGATGCCATTTCCTGACGAACGATTTTTCCATACTTTTGTCAATCGTCTCATTGTTGAGGAAACTAGCTACAGTAAAGAAGAATTGAGACTTAATCATGAAAAAGCTCATAAAAATTTGAACTCAAGGCAGCTGGATGTATATAATGCAGTTGTTGATAATGTAAACAAAAATAAAGGTGGAATGTTTTTTGTTTACGGGAGCGGTGGATGCGGTAAATGTTTCTTTGGCAAACTTTTTATTCACGTTTTTGATCAGAAGGAAAGATTGTTCTTCCTGTTGCAGGCTCAGGAATTTCTGCTACACTTCCACCTGGTGGCCGAACAGCTCATTCTAGGTTTAAAATACCGCTTAAATTAGATCAGAGTTCTATTGCAGGAATAAAACATGGTACATACATTGCAGAGTTGATGCAGCACACAAGTCTTAAAATATGGGATGAAGCTTCAATGCAGCATCGCTATGCATTTAAAGCCGTGGATAGAAGCTTGCGAGACATAATGGCTGTCGTTGATGTAGAACGAGGAAAAAGACCCTTTGGTGGTATTACAGTTGTTTTTTGTGGCAATTATCGACAGATATTACCTGTTCTGCCTAAGGCTGGAAGGGCTGAAATAGTGAATGCATCATTTAACAAATCCCGGCTTTGGAAATATTGTCAGGTCTTTCTTCTCAGTCAGAACATGAGATTACATACAGGTAATTTTGAAGCTAGAAATAAAGTAATAGCTAACTTTAGTAAATGGCAACTTGAGATTGGAGACGGAAGAGTTGAATGCATTGATACTCATCGTGCAAATGTTAAAACTGAGTTTGTAGTTCCTGATGAATATGTTGTCAAGAGTCCCTTGAGAAGTCCCATTAAAACCCTAATTGACATTATATATCCAGATTTTCAGAATAACTTGCATTCACAGGAGTATCTGAGATCGAGATCTATTTTGACTCCAACAAATGTTGTAGTAGATGACATCAATGCGCAGATTCTTGAAAGAGTTCCGGGTAATGTGCATACTTATCTCAGCCAAGATTTAATTGAAGACAGGAGTGTTGACGATAATGACTTTGATTTGTCATTTCCAGTTGAGTATCTGAACTCCATAAATATGCCATGTATGCCTAAACATGAGTTGAAAGTAAAGGTCAGAGCTGTTGTTATGTTGATGAGGAATTTAAATCAGATTATGGGTCTATACAATGGTACAATGATGATAGTTACTGGCTGCAAAAAATAGTATAGAATGTCAAATTCTCTGTGGATCTCAAGTTGGTACGAAACATCTAATTCCAAGAATCGATATGGTCCCAACATACACGAATTGGCCATTTGAATTTAAAAGAACATAATTTCCTCTCCAAATATATTTTGCCATGACTGTGAACAAGAGCCAAGGTCAATCATTGGACCCAGTTGGATTGTATCTTCCTCGGCCTGTATTCTCTCATGGTCAGTTATACGTTGTAATATCCCGTGTTACATCTCTAGAAGGACTACATATTCTTATTGATGACGATAATGGGAAAAGCACAAATATAACATCAAATGTTATGTTTGAAGAAGTTTTCTACAACCTTCCTAAATTGTGATCATATTTGATTTAACTAACTTATTGAAATTATTTGACCATGAATATTTTGAACTTGAAGTCCTTATTTCGTGGTATGTGATTTGTTTAACAGTTGAATGTGTTTTTATTATTATAATTTTATGTCATTGAGTTTCGTTTGAAAAAACAATTTATAGTATTTAAAAAGAATAAAAAAGAATGGTATATAACAAAGTTGTGTAATTAGTTCCCACTAATCCATCTAACTAACTTGATGTTGAGCCAATCACATTAATCCTCATCGTATAAAATAATAATCCATCCAAGCAAAGGATATGTTTATGATTCAGTTAAAGGCTGATTGAATTATCCCTTTACAGGCCTTATGTCACATATTAAAAGGGAAAGATCAAGTCCGTAATATATGTTTGTCGTGCACTTCATTCAACAGTGTGTCATCAATTATCATTCCCGTTAATGTAGGGTAATGGACTACAAAAAGACCACCACATCGGTGTGATATTCTAAGTTCAGTACCTCCATTAAGAATAGAACATGTAAGCTCTCTCAAGAGTTGTGACTTTTAAATTCTAATAATAGATCATCCTGTTTAATTTATATTATAAATTGTTTTCACATAATCTTGCAGAGATGGAAGCCCTAATGTTTGAACACATTTTAAGTCTTGATAAATCTAGGTCAAATTGGAAGATCAAGGCATGAGTTACAAGAATGTGGCCTACTATGTCTTCTGAATCAGGAATAACGAAAAGATGGAATCTCATTCTTCTTGATGATGATGTAACTACCTAATCTGTTGATTTTGTTTTATATTGATTATGTTTATATTTTTAGAATGGATATTTATAATTATACTTTGTCACTTTATACTATGTGCAGAATACTCATATTCATGCATTTGTTTTTGCTGATACTTGGAAACTTATTGGGAAAATATTGTTGAAGGAGCTGTTTATATTATTGACACGTTTATGGTTAGGGATGCTTCTGGGAATTTAAAGCCTATTTCTACAGACACATCTATAAGATTTACAAATGCTACCACTTTCCAACCATGCACCGATTATGTTATGATTCCAAAATACAAATTTGAATTTATGGATTTGTGTGATTTGATGGATGAAGCCAGAAAATATGGTCCCAAAGAGAATCCAGAACTTGCTATAGGTTATTTCGTCTTTCCTATTTGGCTTATTATTATTCGTATTAACAATTGTTATAAAAGTTTTGACTGCAATCCATGTGTTTATATATTGTAGATATAATTGGATTTGTTGAAGACTTTATTAAAGTAAGCAAAATCCCCACTAATTTTGGAGATAGGGATATTGTTCGATTCAAGATTTGTGATGCAAGATTATTCTTTTAATTCAGGATACAATTTTTTATTAATTTTTACGTCGTTATCAATTTTGGTACCTTTCTCAATAAATAATTAAATGTTTACTTGATTATATTGTAGCAATAAGCAAAGGGTTGGTATATGGGGAGATATGGCGAAAGTTTTCAGTGATCAATATGAGCAATATAACCATGAGGAAAATGTTATTGTAATCTTGACAAGCGTAAAGTTAGGAACATACAACGGTTTGATCTTTAGTATTTTATGCTATATACTAATTTGTCAGTAAGGTTATACACAGTTATATTAAACTATATTTTATGTAAGATACATATTGCTTTAAAACTTTAGATACGCTTCAAATCAACAGCTTGGCATCCTCTAAAGTGTAATTCAATCCTAATGATGAGTGTGTACTTGAGATGAGAAACAGATACAATCTTATAAACATTTACTCCTTTTCCATATTTTGTCAAGATTGCATATGATATGTATATTGTATAATATGTAGGCTTAAACTTGAAGGCTACAAGCCGTCGAGGGATAATGTGGATAATAGCTATGCGTTAACATTGGCCTCTCCTTATGAGTTTATAAATCTGAAAACATTAATTGAAAATGTTGCTGACAGTGTTGAGGTTAATTCTTTTTTGACAGAAGTTTTAGAGCATTATCTTAGAATTATATGTAATATAATTTTCATTTATAACATTATCCTCAAAATTATCAATTGCAGAAGAAATTGTATTGTGGTTTGACAATTGCTAAGTTGGAGGAAGGACATCCTTGGTTTTCATATTCATGTAGCAAATGTCATTTAGAAGTTGTTGAAGTTGGGAATAGATTTAAATACGGTAAATGTAATCACACTTTTTCAGTTGCTGAAAAAAGTTATTGTCACATAGGAAATAATATATTAAACATTTGGTTGGTACAATTTCTTTGTATTACGAAATGTTGAATTATTTAATATATTTTTTTTCACTCACAGATTCAGTATAAAGGCTGTTGTTATGGATCAATCATTCTCATGGAGCATTCTTCTCATGGACCGTGTTGTGAAACAGCTCATAGGATGCTCCGCTTCACATCTTTATTTGCACCAAAGAAAGGTTCAATCAATTACATTTTTAAAATTTATTTCTATATTATAAATTGTTAGCAATACAGACCAATTATTTTATGACCTAATTACCAAAACAGGAAGAGGTAGCTGCTAAAGTGTTTCCTGCATTTCGGCATGAAATGGACGGGAAAGAAATTATTGTTGTTGTTGAAGTTCATGCGGCCAAAGATGTTTCTGAAAATTTTATCATAAAAGCCCAAGACATGTATGATTCAAACATGTATGCCATGTCAACTTCTGAATCATCCAATCATGTTGATTTCCCTACCCTTGATTTGACAGAGGTATGAGATTTTTTTCATAAATTACTGTTAATGCATATTTTGGAATATGATTAAACATTATTGACAAAACGTTTGCATTATAGTCATTTGATTAGGCTGAGAGTTTAAAGACCCCTGGATCTTGCAAATCCGTCAGTAAGAAGATAAAAATGGTAAATAGTAATAATAGTTTTTGAGTTAATCTCTTAAAGTTTGCGTGTCTTAGATTAAAATGCTCTAATATTATAGGAGAAGTGATGATGTACATCTGTTTTGTGGCATGGATGCGGCATTTGATCTTGCAATCCAATTTCCTAAGCTTTTATTTATGATATTTCTTTATGACATTGAACGCTAAACATTATTTCCGGTTGTTTCAAGTTTGTTTTTATATTATAATCTATGAAGATAGCTCTTTGGTTTTGTTTGTCGTCAAATTTATAATTTTGGATAATCACATTTTTCATGTTTAATGCAATGTTAAGAGGAACACCAAATTTTCGATTCCTTCTTTTAGTTAAATATGTTACAGGTAGTTATTCTTATATAGTTATAACTGTTTGTAGTTAGTTATTAAGGAAAAAACTGTTTTATAAATAAAACTCAACATCCATTCCACAATAGTCACATATCTGTACCTTTTTTTGTATATATAGAAGTGTGTCATTATGGTTGAGATTAGTTGGTCTTTAAACGTTTTAGTAAGAATACAAAAAAAACAAAACAGGTAATCATGAAACATGTTGAACGTGTATGGGAATTTCCTGCTCAAGGTTGGATCAAGATAATTGTTCATAGTGAGTTCGTTCAGAATGCTCCTGAAGGCCAAAATAGAAATGACATTGGCTTTCTTCTTAGATTAACATATGGCACCATTTCAGGCCTAACTAATCTGAATAGTGCTTTATGGGCTGTTTTCATAGGAATGCGTAGAGCATTTCAAGACCAATATGAACGAGTTATCATTGAGACTGATAATATCCAGGCTTACCGTGAATGCAAGTACTACAGAGAGGACGGATTAACACCACATACTAGGAGCACTTTCAGATTTATCCTTTCACGTCTTAATGATCCTAACATTCGTTATGAAATTAATTTGGTACATCCGCAAAGGAACTCTGTTGCAAGATGCTTGGTATCTATTGGTAGATAAAATATCCATGATTTGCAGACATTGGACCGACCTGTTGACAATATTCAAGAATTTCTTAATATGGATTTAGGTATTGGCCCTCCACAAGCCCGGTTTCAAGATGTTGAAATTGATAACCCTGAACTAGTTCAAGATGGTGTTGCTGTGAATTTCTAAGCATGTTCAATTGTTTATGTTTGTTCCTATTAATTATATATAAGTACTGAATCCTTATATAAAAATGTAAAAATAATGTACAAATTGGTTTTATATATCAATGTAAATAATTATTGTACTTAGTAAATATGTGAATGTGAAAATATGTTTGATTTGATGTTACATGGATTGTCCATTCCTACTTTTTTCGATTACCTAAAATGTTGTTTTTTATTACTGACACGTTACTCAATTAAAGTCATGATTATGTTTTCCAATAATCCAAGTTACTTCCATTTAATCATCACGCATTTCTAAAGTTATAACTCTTTAAAGTAGAGTAGAAAGTGAAAAGTTTTTCTTCACATTCAATGCAGTTAATTCAAGTAATTGGAATAAATAAACCACTTTATATTTATACATAGTTGGAGAACTCCAAGTTTGCCCGCATTTATATATAACTGTTGCATTTAGACCTTAGCATAGTCAGTTATCATTCTAATTATGCTTCATTACCAAATCACTATCTTCACTACATCATGGCAAACTTTAACATTTTCACCATTGATACTGATATTATGGCTATATTGTTTGCATTTATAATACACGATCTTGATAGCTTTCACATGTTTGGGAAGTTGTTGATGGCCTATTTCACCAAAGCAAGCCGAATCCAAGTTAAAGAGATGTTGCAGAAGCTCAACTGGGATGCTCTATACCAGTACCATAATCATTATCTAGAAGTTAGGCGTGACCAATTCCATGGCTTTATTCGTTTTTCCATTTCTCTTGAAGTTGAGCAAGCTATGTTTTATAACTCGGTTCAAATTCTTTTCATGCGCAATAATGTGGATCATAATCTTCAAACTCTCTCTTTTCTCTCCGGTAATCATTTTCCATCTTATTTTAGTTTTGTGTTTTTTAGAGTCGTGTACAGACCATATGAAAAAGTTCAAGTTGTTGAAGAAATGTCTCATATTGTTGGAATGGTTGATCTTAAATCAAAGTTAGTAGAAATTATTCATTTGCTTGAGAATATGTACTGGTACATATCGTATGTAGACAATTTGCTTCCTCATTCTAAATTTTGTCCAAATACAAGAAATAAAGACCCGATAAACAGGATTGAAGGAAATCCTTTTGGTGAACAGCTTTGGTATTCACTTTGTGAGTTGACTGTGAAAGAGAAGTACCGTTAAGAAGGTGAATTTTTTAATGAACGTTTAACCATGTCACACATATGGAGTTCAGGTTGTGGTCATTACAAAGTGCGGTTACTTTTGTTCAAGATTTTTCTTGGTGATGTTTGTGATTGATGTTTTGCAATTTTAGTGAATTTAGAACGAAATTGAAACATTTGGTAGTTTAAGTTTTGTAATTTCTAGACTTTATGTTGAATGGAATATTGTTGTTCTTTGCTGTTGATCAAACTAAGATGAAGAATGTGCTGTAATATATGTGTTTTGAACATATAAATGAAGTTAATTTTGTATGTAGTCCAAGATAGATTGTATGTTACAATATTTTGTTACAAAAAATAAAGATATGATAAAGATAACAATTATATAATTATAGATTTTGTGATGTCAAAACCACAATTACAAAATAGGCAGAATACATAATTGGGCATATTTTGGCCAGAAAATCAATAATGTCATAGGAAGGTAACCTTAAAGTTGTTAGATGTGGTCAGTTTGTAACAGCAGAGAACTTACGAAATCCCTGAGTCTCCAAATTTGTAGTCATTGAAACCATCATTATGAAACTATAGTTTTCATGAGTATCATGAGATATTAGTATTAATACAAGTGTAACTCACATAGGTTTTAAATCTACACGTGGGTTATCATATGCACTTTTATTAAACCGTAACTACATATGTGCAATTCATAGGCCATGACTTGATACAATGATTAGTTAAGTACCTTAATGGAATCACCCAAAGAATTAATACATAAGCCCAATGCTATCTTTAGTCGATAATTATCAAAAATTATAACAATTCAGTAATACCAAACATGGAGAATGCCATGTTTTCCATGTTTGCAATAATACGTCTTAAAGTGAAATTCATGCCAAAACAATTGGCAACTGTATCAATATTACATTTCTTTGTTGAAAGCATAAGTTAAAAACATTGGAATATCAGCAGACACACAAGCATGGTCATGAAATGTTTTCACTCGAATTCATCTCCATTCCATTATTCCCGAACTAAGTTCCTTGTACATTCTCTGCATCAAGAAAAAGAACATTTGTATCTTTAAATGTGTGTATTCAAATGGAGGTAAACAATCAGTTCAGTATAAACCAAAAATAGTTTATGTAAGTTCAACAATGATCGTCAATTAATATGACCATACTGTATAACAGAGTTTTTATTATTAGAGTTCTCACCAGGCTTTGGGGTCTGATGTGCAAACATCCTTTGCACTCCATAATTGTCAAAAATGACACCATCAAAACCGACCAGCTTCCCAGTTGGTGAACACAATAAAATCTCCCATGTTGAGTTGAATATATGCTAAAATTTTATTGAGACCAAAGAACCTTTTGTCATATTTGGAAAAATAACCTATAAAAACTGTATCCAAAGGGAAACAGTAGAGAACAACATCGGGATTATGCTTGCCAAAGCGTGCCATGAAAGAATGTGGAATATCCTGCATCAAAAGTGAAAAGATATTTATCCTATGTATTTCTATTATGTAAATAGAAAGTTTGGCCCGATTAAATCATTTTACAAGTTTATAAGAAAATACTTTACAATTAAGCCATCATAGATTGTATTCTCATTAGCTTCAACTAAAATTTTGCATCCAGCTCCAGCAACATTGGCTGATCATGTTTGTAAAAAGTTTAATAATAATCATGACTTAAAATAATGCAATGTTCAGCCATATGGTGAAGAGCAGATTAGAGTTTTACCTCGCTTGGCCACATAGACATTAGGTTTTTCTGGTATGGTATACTCTATTTCACATCCCGTCTTATCAAAAATGCGACCCTGGAAATTTCCTTCACCTTTATAGCAGAGAAGAAGTTTACAACCAATGCCTTTTTTGAACAAATTGTTGAGTTCCCCAACTCTAGTTAAGCTTTCCTTGTTTTCTCATAAGAGAATTATAGATGTTGGCCATTTGGTAGCATTATTAATCCATTACCAGGAAGATTTTCACCATATGTAGAAACAATGGAGAATGGTAATTTCTGAAGGCATAAGCAAATACTTATTTATTTACTCAATTATGATAGTCAGTACATGTATTGGGACAATTGAGTAAGTTATTTACCAATGAATCCATGAGAGGTTGCATTGTGGCATCGACCTGAATGATGAATGCTGGAATGTTAACAGGCTCACAGTTTTGCTCTGAGATGGAATAATATACATAAGTATAATTAGCAACAACAAATTATTAATTCTAATTGGCCAATTACCGAGACCTGTGCAATACAACAATTGTAATGTTATTGTTTTTTCGGCTTCTAATCCAAGCACGATCATTTTGTTAATGGATTACAGAATATTGAAGTAGCTCTTGCTACTGTGAATCAGGTCAGATGCAAAGTCTAGGCGCAATGCTAAACATCTCTTAATACAATCATGGAGGATACTATTAGAAATCTATATAGCAGAGTTGAATATCTATAATGACTGTCCTAGTAGTAAACCAATATAACCAAAATCACAAAGAGCTACTACTATATCTTTCAATTAGGAATGTGATGAAACGTTTCTACTCTATCCTTCAATTAGGAACGTGATGATTCAATATCATTCAGGTTGATGCCACAATGCAACCTCTCATAAGTATAATTAGCAAGTACAAATTATCAAGTCTAATTGGCCAATTACCGAGATCTATGCAATGTAACAATTGTAATTTTATTGTTTTTTTGGCTTCTAATCCAAGGACATTCATTTTATTAATGGATTACAGGATATTGTAGTAGCTCTTGCTACTGTGAATCATGTCAGATGCAAAGTCCAGGCGCAATGCTAAACATCTCTTAATACAATAATGGAAGATACTATTACAAATCAATATAACAGAGTTGAACATCTATAATGACTGTCCCAGTAGTAAACCAATATAACCAAAATCACAACATACACTTCTAGCCAAAACAGATTAAGACTACCAACGACATACTTAAAAGAATTGGATTGATTTTTCACCATATTAGTCAACATACAATGTAATATCCCATATTTTTAGATATTATTATTAATATTATTTGAAGTTGTTTATGTGATTTTTTATGTGAATTTTAGTGAATTATATGATAACTGGAGTTGATGTTTTGGATGTTTATATATGATATTTTTTTAGTATATTATTTTTATATGTCCAGAATAAAATATAGATAGTTGTGATATTTTTCTGATAATTTTTGGGTTATTATATGAATTTACATTGATTTGTGGATTTATAAATTATTTTCTGAGTAATTACAAAACTATTTTGTAAAGCCGGGAATCGTCCAACTTCAACCATTTTTGCGTTTTTATAACCCGAATTTTTTCGGAAAACTCCTTTCTAACCTAATCTAGATATTCTAAACATTTTCCGTGTTTTAACTTTTTCGATCCGGATTACGGTTTGACCCGTACGCGTCCCGACGCAAAATTTTCGATATGATAACCAATTTGATAAAACAACAAAACCCGTATCATCGAAAGATAAGATATTTTACATTATTTTCTCATAAGTGTTTTATAAGAAGCCCAGTTTTGATAATTATCCAAATCTGATACTAAATTGTATCATTTTTATAGTTACTTAGAGGCTAAGTAATCTATTTTCGGATCCGATATGATCCAATGGGATACAGGTTATGTGTTTTAAAATGTATTTATATGAATCGATCTACAATCGGAACGCGTGTTTATTAGCGTCTTTATCAAGGTACTTATTTTATCTTGTTTTGTGTGTGTTTACCTGCATTATTTGTGTTTTCGAGATTTTCTGTTAATTTAGGAATCGTTTCTGTTTTTCAAAAGTTAACGGACCGGGACCCCACCGGGACGTCAAAGCCCACAAATTTCACGTTTGTATTTTTTATAGAATCATTCATATTTCACATACTCAGTATTTTTGGTATTTTTGAATTATTCGCAATTTTCGAGGAATGTTGATATAAATTTTATATTTTATTACTTTTAAAATTATTCCCCGTAATTATTATTTTGGGCCGAATTATTTTAATTATGGGAACAAAAACACCCTTCATTAATTTTGGGGATATATTTTTTGTTAATATAAATAGCTGCAAAATTTATTTTTATTCATTTTTTTATCAAAAAAATTCAGTAAATAAGAAAATTAGAAATCTTGTTCTTGGGGGTAAAATCCGTTCTTCAACACAAATTGGATGATTGTAGGAGTTCCAAGAATCTGTTCTTGATGTGTTATATACCAAATTGAAGCTCTAATCGAGCCCGTGATTTTGATACCAATTTCATTAACAAAGGTTGATTCTTTATTAAATTCGTTATTTTGTTCTTGGAGTTCGAATTGGGTTATGTTTGTGTGATGATTTTCTGTTTGTTTTGATGATTTAATAAGCTTTATCATGATTATTGGAGTCGTTTGGTGCTATTTAATCATGTGTTGTAGTTCGGGATTGTTCAAGTCGAATTCAAGGTTCCAACCGTTTTTATTTTTCGAATTACTAGATTATAGATGTTTTGGATGTTGATTTTGATTATGGGGTTAGATTGTACAAGTTCTTAGCTGCGTTTTGACATGTAGCTCTTTGATTTTGGTTAAGGATTGGCTAAGCTTCATTTTTTGCCGGAAAAATTGATTTGGGTTTGATTATTTTGATCGGACAGTGAGTTCTGGTATTGCTATGGTGATGTTAGAATCGTTTTCAGGTTTTGATTGTGATTTGGATCATTTTGCTGTTAAAATCGGGCGAAATCGAGCTGGTTTTGTTAAGTTTGGGGACGCCAGAAGATGACCGGACGTCGGCCGGAATTCTGGAGTTTCCAGAAATCGACGAGGGGTTCATCTTTTCCGGTCTCCTACCCCGAACTTCTCCGGCGAGACTCCTCCCTCTGCTACCTCCCTTTGATCTTTCACAGCCCTTACCCAATTTCCAAATCTGTTTTTGTCTTCTAAAAATATTTCCAAAATTCTTATTTTAATTCTAAAATTCATTTTAATGAAAAATTAATTTGGCTAATTATTTTTAATAATTAACTGAATTATGTTAAATTCCGAAATTTTCTTTTATTATTTTCAAAAATCCAATTTGATTTAATTATTTATAATTTATTATAGTTAATTATTTATGGATTTAATTCATTGATTAATTTATTGAATCAATTAATTTTGTTTATAAGATTTAAATAAAATGTAAATTATTTATAATTAATTCAAATAATTCCTAAAAATTATTTTGAGCTTTTAAAAATTATATTTGTGTATTTAAAAATTAATTAATATTATTATTAATTGATTTATTCTTCTTTTATTCGTAATAAATAAACCGTTCGTCCGTTTAATACGAAACGAACGCGTATAGACTCAGAAAAATATTCCGCTTTCAATAAAAATACTTTCGAGACCCAAATCCTTTTTTTCGAAAGGTCTCTTGTTTTGCAAGTTAATTCTGAGTCGCGTAATTACCAAAAAAACGTATTTTGACCCGATTTCAGTTTTAAACATACCGAGTCGAACCTTTTGACGAACCAAGTCATGTGTTATATGAATTATGTGATACGTGAGTTATGTGTTTACGTGCTATGTGAATTACGTGCGTACGTGGGTCAAGAGTCTTGTGTTTAACTGTCTTCTTTATGTACGGGCTATCGTATGGGTAGACGATAGGATTTTGACGGGCATTTTGTCGGGTAATTATCATTTAGACTATTAAAGTGTGATCTTTTAATTATAAATACGAGTCTTTCAAGACGATCAGGATCGGATGAAATGGATGAAGACCAGAGTTGAATAGTAGGGAATATTGGGATTGCAGCACTGCATGAGCAGCAAGCCAAATGATTAGTGAAATAAAGACGGTGATGCCATGAGATGTCAAACTGAGATAATTATATTTCTACGAGGGTGACTAAATGCTAAAAACCCAAAGGCAAGTATCCCTATCATTACTTATTGTTCAAGTGATATTTATTTTGAATCTTGTCATGCAAGTATTGCTTTCCCTATTCTCAGTTCGGAATAGATAAATTTTTTACATATCGCTGAATTAAATGATTCTATTTATGCAAGCACTCTTGTGCTATTCTATATTCAGAATAGATAAGTGATTTTACTTTTCAAATTACTGGATTTATAAATGTTTTGGATTTTGAGAAAGATGATTTGGTTACAAATATTTCTACCCAAGTAAATGGGGGAATAAAATTATTTTGGGTGTCAATTATTATGACACCTTTTCAATAAAAAGTTTTAAGATTGAATCAATGCATAAGTGACCGGGGCGGACGGTCCAGCGGAGGGCTATTTCTAAGTGTTATATTAAATATTATGACACAATTTGTGCCACAGGCAGATATATGGCCTTTTTGTTTGAGCACTCATGTTTTGGGACATGTTTCTACGAACCATGATCCAGTGCTATCACACGGGCTGATCAACATGTGATAATACATATGTCGGTGAATGATCCCAATCTAAAATTATTATATTGTTTTTGATAATCATAGAATAAATGATTTATCAACTGTTTCTGTTTTGGATTAATGGTGAAATGTAGTTTTGATTTAGTTCCTGCTCGTTTTTGAATAAAGTTTATGGTTCATTCCCTAATCATTGTTTCATGTTAGTGTTGTTTATGATATTTTCGTAAACACTATTTTACGAGTTTTAATCTCATCAAGATTCAATGCATTGCTGAAGAATTTCTCTTGAAACTATCAAAAAGAGTTTTGAATACAGTGAGGAAAAATTATCTGATTTATTATCCAAATTTTCTGTTTCAGTAGTTATGATTTTAAAATATTCTGCGCTATTGCAGATGTTGGTTTTATATCAAAACAACCTTATATTTGCTATAATGATTTTGCTGAGCATTTCTTTCGCTCATACTTGCATGTTTTCAAATTTAACCTCCAGTGAGGATTAACTTGCGCTGTTTAGCCGCGTAATTCGAGGAAGCAAAGAAGAAGCTTTTGGAAGGTGGTTAGTCCAGGGTTTGCGGATTAGTGTAAGTTATATTGTGTAAAGTTGTTTATATTATATTATATTATAGTTGTGTTATTTTATAGTTGGGCCTAGTATACTTCTTTTCGAAGTTATACTAGCGGGTTAGTATTGAATTGAAATTTGTTGAAAAGAGTTTTAAAAGAAAGTGAAAATTTATTTGTGGAATTTAGATATCTTGTTTTTAGAACTGTAACCTTAAAAGATCTTGGATTAGTTTGGGGTCATAGATGATAAATATCTTCCGCTGGCATTTATTTATTGATTTAACAGATTATTTTGGATTGAGATTTCATAGTGACGACCAAATCCTCTGACCCCGAATTTGGGGGCGTTACATACAATATGACAATACTATATGAAAAAATACCCAATATTAATCAATACACAATGTTATCACGAGATTACATTATCAATCATAAACTAATCTTAATAACTATTTTCATTGTACATAAATGTAGGTTATTCACTATACTTATTTGTATATAAAAATGAGCATGATTGAACAAATCGAAAACAGTAAACATCTATTGGTGATTGATATTGAATCATCACGTTTCTAATTGAAGGATAGAGTAGAAACATACCTCCATGACAACTGTTGAATGATCAGATGGAAAAGTTTTCAGCCGATGCTTCGTGCAGAGTTGGATTGCGGTTTAGTTGTAATATTCACTTTGAATGAGACTTTGCATGCAAGGGTTTATTTTGATCAAGATATCAAAAACTATTGAACCACTAAAAAGTCAAATAACACGTATCTCTATGTGTAATTATGATTTGTGTTTAATTAGTTGGAAAGATGTAATAAAAGAATTATAAGTTATTACATAATTATGAATATTAAGTAAGATTACATAATATAGTTACATAATTATGAATATCTTAAAAATTAAAAAAATACATATAAAAGAGCAAGTAAATATTATTTATCTACTAATAAAAAAACATTTATTATTTTTAGAACAATATGCTGCAATCTTATCATAAAAGTTAATAATTCGTGAATTATTTTTCCCAATAAGTTTATTTGACTAAATATATCCTTATTACGGATTATAAACAATACTATTTATTCGAGATTTATAATTTCTCAATATTATGTTATTAAGTTTTAAGTTTTATATTTTACGCTATTATATCTTCACAATACACAGTTCAAATAACCAGAATTCGTAATAGAGTATTATGTGTCATTTTGTTATACATTTTCACTCATCTTCCCATGCTAAAAATACAATTGATATCTTTTTATTCTTTGCCGAATTATATATCTTTTTGTAATAAGATGTTTTGTAAGTGTAATTTGATTAAACATAATAATAGACGTCTAAAACAAACATAGATATTTCACTTAATTATTGATCAAAAAATTATTTTGAACTAAAATATTATTATCAAATGTATGTACATATTTTTTTTTTATCGTAGGTATCCCGCAGCCGCTACCCTTCAGGTGCGCACTGGGTAAACCTTACGGGCTCACGTAATAGCCGGCAAACCACATGAACGAAGGTAAAGCGCATTTAAGCGACATGCTCTTAAATTCTCCTCCTTTGGGATTCGATGTAAACTATATTTTGCAGAATTTTTGAGACTTAATATGCTCTTACTACCGATTACAAACATTACTATTTATTCGAGCTAATTAATATGCAGAATAATTTTTCAGTCAAAGTTTTAACTTTTGTTTTCTACACCATAATATCATCGCAATATTATGCCCATATAAGAATAACAAAAAAACTACTGTTCTTTTTAGAAGAATATGCTGCAATCTTAACATAGAAGTTGACAATTCATGTTTTTTTTATAAAAAGTTTATTTGACTGAATATGCCCTTATAGGGATTATATATATTACTATTTATTCGAGATTTTTAATTTCTGAATATTCTGTTATTAAGTTTTAAATTTTGTATTTTACGACATAATATTCTCACAATACACATTACTAAGGGCCTTCGACTTAATAGATTATTATATGTCCTTTTGTTATATATGTTCACTCATCTTCCCATGCTAAATTTGCAATAACTTCCAATATTCAATTGGTATCGTTTTCTTTATTTGGAGCCGGATTATATATATTTTTGCAATTTGATTTTTTTGTAATTATAATTGGATTAAAAATAATAATATACGTCTAAGACAAACGTAGATATTTCAATTAATAATTGATCAACAAAATGTTTTGAAATAAAATATTGTTATGAAATTTTGGTACATATTAAACTGTCAACTATGGATTTTTTAAGATTTAATATGCTCTTACTATGGATTACAGACATTACTGCTTATTCGAGCTAATTAATATGTAGAATAATTTTTCTTACGAAGTTTTAACTTTTGTGTTTTATGCTATAATATCATCACAATACAAATTACAAATAACCATTGAATTTAATAAATATGCATAATCTGAAATTATTAATAAATTAAAATGTGTAATCGGCTCACTTACGTGTTCATTGTATGGGTATATGAATATGATATGTTGTTACATATTGAATTCTCAATGATCAGAAAAAGCTCAGGATCGGACTGTTCGGATGTCACCAGGATCTGATGTACTGTCAAGATTTGGTATGTCATCAGGATTTGTATAACATCAGTATTTGAAGACAGTCAGCATTAGAGGATTTGTTCTGTTCCTTATAATATGGAGCAGATATCTGTTACGTCTGAGAGATAGGACTTTATCTGTTTAGTTTAAGATATGTATCAGTTTCAGTTAGTTTTTGATAATGCATATCTTAGATTAATCTGTTGTAGCTGTGTAGTATATAAACACAGTTTAGGTCATCACTTAGTGAATATTAGTCGAGGATCATTCGACCTAGCAGCTCTCAAGAACATCAGTATTTCTTGAGAGGATTTTGTAACAATTTTTATCAGATATATAAAAAGTTGTTATATTTTATTTCTTGTTCGAAACATTTATACAATTATATCCAACCCCCCTTAAATAATTGTATCTTTACTGGGCAATAATTGGTATCAGAGCTCAATGATAAATTTACAATCAGAAACGATCTAAACATGTCTCTGAACAAGTATGAAAGCATTAAAATTCCCATTCTGAAAAAGACTGAATATCCAACATGGAAGGTAAAGATACTCATGTACCTGGAAGCTACAGATCCAGATTATCTAGACGTAATCAATGATGGACCCTTCATGCCAACAAAACTGGTGCATGTAACTCCTACTGTTGTTAACACTATCAACTGAAGGAGAAGACAAAATGGACACCAGAAGAGAAAGTAGATATGCTGAAAGATGCAAAGGTAAGAAACATTTTGCATAACAGTCTTGATTATGTGATGTCAAACAGGGTCATAGCCTACAAGACTGCCAAAGAAATCTGGGATGCTCTTGAAACTCAATGTCAAGGAACTATGGCCATCAAGAAGAACAGAAGGGTTGTTCTGATTCAAGAATATGAACACTTTGAGGCCAAGCCTGATGAAAGTCATACTGACATCTATGACAGATTCCTGACTCTGCTAAACAATCTGTCTTTGGTGGGAAAGGTGTATGATCGAGAGGATTCAAACACCGTGTTTTTGAGAGCTTTGAGTGAAGAATGGGAGACTCAGACTTCAATCATATGACATCAGTATGATCTGGACGTAATTACTCTAGATGAAGTCTATGGCATGCTGAGAACTCATGATTTGGAGGTTCAGCAAAGGAGAGAGAGGAAAAGCAGCAAAGGGAAATCTGTTGCTTTGAAAGTTAATGATAAAGCTTTAAAAGAAAAGTCTGTTGGAGCTGTACGAAAGAAGAACAATTTGCCAGAATCAGATACTGATGATTCATCATCAAATCCTGATGATGATACTAATTCTGAAACTGATGAGAACATGACAGATTCTGATGTCATGTAAATGGTCGTATTGCTGTTAAGGGCTTCAGTTGAATGCAATTCAGGAAGTCTAGGAAAAATAGAAGCTTCAGGAAGAAGTTCACTGGAGGTGAAAAGAAGTCAACTGAGAGAAAAGATGGAAATGACTCTAAAGCTGGGAAGCTAGACAGGACAAAGATCAAGTACTACAACTGTGATGAACCTAGTCACTTTACCTCGGAGTGAAAGAAAACAAAGCATGATAAAGGGAAGAGCAAACCCTGATCACTTCAAGCAAGAATTGGATGGACTCCTCAGACTCTGAAGATGAAAACACATTTTATGCACTAATGGCCAGTCTTGATGATCCTGCTGCTTCTGAGCCTAAGGTACAAACTCCTTTCTTTTCTTTTGATACTAAAAATATATTTGAATTGAAATCTATTCTTAAATCTTTGCATGGTAGTTTTAAGAATAAGACTTTAGAAAATGATAGACTTATAACTGAAATTAAGACATTAAAATCTAGGAATGATCAGTTAGAGTATGACTTAACTCATCAGATAGATTTGAAGAAAGAATGTGAGAGAGCTAAACATACAGTTAAGATTCTTTAAGTTAGATACTGTATGCTGGAAGAGGATCTAGAAAATGAAAGAAAAACCCTTAAATCCTGGACTGATTCAGGTAAAAAGGTTCATGAGATGATCTCAAAGAAAAACTGGAAAGAATTCCTAGGCTATAAAGATGGAATTAAGGATGTTGACACTGAAAATAAAATTTCCCTTAAAATTCCTGTTAAGTTTATTTCATCAGAAGCTGATGAACCCAAATCCACTTTTGAAAAGGGTTCAACATCAGTATCACAAGAAAACTGGTAAATGATAAAACTCAAAAAAAGAAAAGCAAGGAAACCATTAAGTCTGTTAAGAAAGAGAAGAACATAGGACTTTTGACAGCAAGACAATTGAAAAAGAAAATATCTGAGGTTACTGACAAACCTCAAGTAAAAAGTCCTAAAAACAAGAATGGTAAGCAAGGAATTTCTAAGGATTCAAATTACAAGGTTGTTCCCAATGCTCCTAGGAAAACTTGTTTTAACTGTGGAAATACTAATCATCTTGCTATTGATTGCAGGAGGAATAAGAAAAGGAAAACTGCTATTCCTGAGTCTGATGTTAGGGGTAGATCAGTATTTTATAAATCACAAAATCCTTGTTTTCATTGTGGTAGTAGTTGGCATTCGATTTATACTTGTAGTTCTTATCACAAGTTGTATCACAATTACTATGAACCGTTGCCTAAGTTGAATAAAGTTGCTTGTGTGATTAGTTCTGTTAATTTTACTAAACTTGCTTCTGACAAGACAAATCCTGATAAAGGAAAGACTGTCAAAAGTACTCCTAACACACAAAGGCTTAAGTTTTCCAAAAAGAGGACCCAACAAGTGTGGGTCCTTAAAAATCCATCTAATTAATTATTCTTCAGATTACAGGGTAACAAGAAAAATACACTTGTCTTGGATAGTGGATGTTCAGGACACATAAATGGAAATAAATCCTTGCTGTCAAAATTTGAGAAGAAGGTTGGCCCAGATGTATCTTATGGTGATGGAAATGTAGGACATACTCTGGTATATGGCAACTTGATAATTGGAAAGGTAACAATAGAGAATGTAGCTCTGGTGGAAGGACTGAAACATAATCTTCTAAGCATCAGTCAAATCACTGACAGAGGTTATCATGTTGTATTCTATGACTCACACTGCGAAGTTGTTCATAACAAGTCAAAGAAAATTGTCTTGATAGGATAAAGACATGGTAACATTTATGAAGCAATTCTACATGAAAGTCTTGAAAAGGAAGTTACTTGCCTTATCTCTAAGAAATCAGTAGATGAAAGCTGGAACTGGCATAAGAAGCTCTTACATCTCAATTACAACTTAATCAATGAACTTGCCAAGAAGGAGCTTGAAAGAGGATTGCCAAACATGCTATACTCAAGTGATGGTCTTTGTGATGCTTGCCAAAAGTCTAAACAAAGAAGAGTATCTTTCAAAAGCAAAACATAATTCTCTATCTCTGAGCCATATCACATGCTGCACATGGACCTTTTTGGACCAGTGAACATAATGTCCATCAACAAGAAAAGGTACACACTTGTAATTGTTTTTGACTTCACTAGATATACATGGGTCTATTTTCTACACAGGAAAGATGAAGCTCCAGAAATTCTTTTGGACCACATAAGGCAAATTGAAAATGGATCTACCCATAAAGTGAAAATCCTGAGAAGTAATAATGGCACTGAATTTAAGAACTCAAAGATGGAGGAATTCTGTAAGTACAAAAGCATAGAGCAATAATTCTCAGCTCCTGGTACACCTCAGCAAAATGGTGTTGTTGAGAGGAAGAACAGAACCTTAATTGAAGCTGACAGAACTCTGCTAGAAGAAGCAATATTACCCACTTACTGCTAGGCTGAAGCAGTAAACACAACATATTATACTCAGAATGTCACTCTGATAAATAGACATGGTGTTATTCCTTATCAAATGCTAAAAGAAAAGAAACCCAGTCTCAGACATTTTCATGTATTTGGATGTAAGTGCTTTGTTTTGAGAACTCATATTGATCAGCTTGGAAAGTTTGAATCAAAGGCTGATGAAGGAATCTTTGTTGGATACTCACTATTAAAAGCTTACAGAGTGTTCAATCTAAGAACACACACTGTAGTAGTCTCCATCAATGTATCTTTTGATGATAAGAAGATTCCTGGTTTTGAAGAAGACACTCATGAAAGTTTAATCTTTGCAAATGAAAAAGCATTGTTGGAATCTGGATCAAACTCTAATGAACTGTCAAATCCTGATGATCCAAATCCTAATACTCCTTCAAATTCTGAAGAAAATCATTGTGCTAATAAGCCTGCATAAGTTGAGGGGTAGCAACATCAAAGGTCAGCTGATGATACTAACACTGAAGAATCATCTCAAAGTTCTTCTCAATCCAATGTTGATTCAACATCAGAAGAACATGAGTCAAGTCCCAATAATTCATCAGGAAATAACCCAACAGATTCAGGGGGAGCCTCAAATGGATTTGATGAGGCATACAATTCAGGGGGAGCATCTAGTTCCAGAAGTATACTTCCCAGTGCCAGAAAATGGACTAAGGATCATACTCCTGATCTGATCATTGGAAATCCTGATTATGGTGTAAAGACAAGAAGTGCAACACAGAATGAATGTTTATATCATAATTTACTTTCAAAAGAAGAGCCAAAGAAAGTAGAAGATGCACTCAAGGATGCAGATTGGGTCATGGCTATGCAAGAAGAATTAAATGATTTTGAAAGAAATGAAGTATGGAAGCTGGTGCCTAGACTTAAGAACAGGTCAATTATGGGCACACAATGGGTCTTTAGAAATAAGACTGATTCTGATGGAACAATCATCAGAAACAAGGCAAGATTGGTGGCAAAAGGATATTCTCAACAGGAAGGTATTGACTATGATGAAACATTATCTCATGTTGCTAGGTTGGAAGCAATCATAATCTTCTTGGCATATGCTGCTCACAAGAAGTTCAAAGTCTTCCAGATGGATGTCAATAGTGCATTTCTTAATCAAGAACTTGAAGAAGAAGTCTATGTTGAACATTCACCAGGATTTGTGGATCCTAAACATCCTGACTATGTTTACAGACTTGATAAAGCACTCTATGGACTGAAGCAAGCACCTATAGCATGATATGAAACCCTTGCTCAGTTTTTACTTGAAAGTGGATTCAAAAGAGGTACAATAGATAAAACTCTGTTTTATCTGAATAAAGGTAAAGATTTGCTTTTAATTCAAATTTATGTTGATGATATCATTTTTGGATCAACTAATCAAACACTATATAATAAGTTTTCAAAGTTGATGCAATCAAGATATCAAATGAGTATGATGGGAGAGATGATTTACTTCATAGGCTTGCAGATTAAACAAACTGATAATGGCATCTATATCAATCAGTCCAAGTACACAAGAAATCTACTGAAGAGGTTTAATATGCAAGAAAGTGCAACTGCAAGTACTCCTATGGCAACTGCTACAAAACTTGATCCAAATGAAGATACAGCAGTTGATGTGACAACCTATAGAGGTATGATTGGATCTCTGTTATATCTAACTACTAGCAGGTCAGACATTATGTTTGCCACTTGTTTGTGTACAAGATTTCAGGCAAATCCAAGGGAGCCACATCTTATTGCAGTAAAGAGAATTTTCAGATACCTCAAGGGTACTGTTTCTCTTGGACTTTGGTATGCAAGAGAAGCGGAATTTGCATTATGTGGTTATTCAGATGCTGATTTTGCTGGATGCAAAATAGACAGGAAAAGTAAATCAGGAAGCTGTCAGTTCTTGGGAGGCAGATTAGTCTCATGGTTCAGCAAGAAGCAGAAATTTATTTCTACTTCAACTGTTAAGGCTAAATATATTACAGCTGGGAGTTGTTATGCTCAGTTGTTATGGATGAGAAATCAGCTCATGGACTATGGATTATCATTCTAAAAAATTCATATTTATTGTGATAATCAAAGTGTTATTGCTATGACAGGAAATCCGGTGCAACACTCTCTTACAAAGCACATCAGTATCAGATATCACTTCATAAAGGAGCATGTCATGGAAGGAACCATAGAGCTTCATTTTGTTCCTACTGAACAACAGCTGGCTGATATCTTCACAAAGCCATTACCTGAAGCGACATTTACAAAGCTTGTGAATGAACTTGGTATGGTTAATTGGGACAAGTAAATGTTTATTTTATCTATTTGATCAAATCCTGATGTATATTGATTAAATCCTGATATGTCCTAAAATGCTATGATTTTTAGATATTAAGCCAGAAATATTTGATGTATTTTATTTTATATGCACGATAAATTAAGTGAATTTATTTGCTAATTGTGCATATCCGAATAAATATATCATTGTCATCATTGAACATCAATCTAGGGAGACGTGCCTTAAAAAAATTCTTTTGGTTAATTCATTAAGTTAACTCTACACTTAATCATTAATCAGTCCTCTAGTCCCTTGATATTCCATTGGCTATTTAACCGTCATTTCATCTCAGATATATCATCTTTTATTCTCACACAAAACTATTCTCTATCTTTTAATCCTCATTGTTTTCTTCCTTCATAAAATTAGTTCTTGCAAGCATGTTTATGAACTATGAAAACTTCAACGTTGAGTTCAGTTGTGGTGACTGAGAACAGGAATGGCACATCACTACCATTCCTGATGAGATATGGAACTTGGTTCCACAAGAGGTTCGGACAAATCTCTTGTTCTTTGAGATGGACTATCAACTCCATCTTGATCACTTGGAAGAAGAACGGAGAGAGGCTCTTCTTTAGCAGGAACGGATCATCCGTCTTACAGTGCTAGTTGTCAACAGTAGGAGAAACCAATCGATAGTTTTCCTTCTTAGACCAAGGCTGTTGTGTTCACCATCTTAGACTAGGATTATCTTGTAATCTTTTGCATGTAATCTACAAATTTCATAAAATGTACTCTTTTGTTATATTAATGAAATTTCTTTTGATTGCAAGATTTAGTCTTTGTTTATCTCGTATTATGTGCATGTGAATGTTTTCATTGAACTCTGTTAATCTTTACTTCATCTACTTGAACTGTAATTCTTGATGAATGTTTTGATTAAAATTGTGGTTACTAATAATTTGTGATGCTTTGACAAACAAATGTTGAATTTGAATCGACATATCCTGAGTTAGTCAAATCCTGACAGAAGAAAGGTCTTAAATCCTGATGACAGCTTAGCACGTTCTAATTCAGATTATTAGTGTCAATCAATCTCTGAGTAAGCCTTATTGTTGCAATTAAGTGTCCCACTTAATTAATGATTATTGGTGGATTATCAGATAAACAAATTTCTACAGTTGTGTCTTGATATAACTGTATGTATTTTGTATTTACTGCTGCAAATTTCCTCCAACGTTAAAATCAATTACTCAGATATTGTCTCCTATTCGAAGTCAAATTCTCTAGGTTACCTTCTTTATACAAGTGTGTTAAACATATTTCTGAATAGTGAAGCTATAAAACCAGAAGAAATTTTGTGACACAATTCATCATACACATAGTTTCACTGCACACATCTCACACTTACTCTCTCGCACAAGCTATTCACATCATGACAACTTCTGAAATTTCACTAATCTTCAGTCAAACCACAATCATTCATGGAAACACATTTGGCACTAACAATTACTTAGCTCTGCTTACACATCAGCAGCTACCATTATCTTTTCATGATATTCAGGATTTTCTCCTTCTATGTCCAATTGGATATGCTCTCACAAATCCTATTAAGGGGTTATACAGGGCTGTCATGCAGGTCTAGAACACAGCAGTGGTAAATTCAACACATACTGGATTTTCTTTTGAGTATAAGGACCAAAGATATGAAGTTGATGCTGACATTCTGCTTCAAGCCTTGAGATTGCCTGCTTTTGATGGTGCTCCTGATACTCACACCAATGAGCAGTTGTTTGCTATGCTAAGGACTTTAGGCTATCAAGGAGAAATCACAACCATTGGAAAATTGGTCAGAACCAAACTGAAAAAAGAGTGGAACTTTTTCTTTGACTGCATCAGTAGATGTTTCTTGAATAAGACAACAAACTTTGATGCTCTTCCATCCACTTCCCTGAGAATTGGGTACTCTCTTCTTAACTCTGGTAATTTTGATTATGGTAATACTATATTACAGTTCATAATTTCTAGGATAACAGATGCTTCAGGAGTAATAGCGTATACTAGATTTTTACAACTAATTTTCACTTATCTATGCCCTAATGATATTTTTGATGATGATGAATTACTCCCTGTTTTTCAAATTTCTGAAAAAACAATCATTGATCATATCAAAAGGGATGAAAAGAATAAATTTTCAGGACCACCCTTTCTTCCTAGAGAGGTCAGGCAATTTTTGTTGAGAAATAGACCTACTCCTACACAAGTGCCTGCAAATCCTGATGTTGGCACCTCTGTTACAATTCCTGATGCTAAGAATCAAGAAGTCACCTATCGTGTTTCTAACCGAAGCATTTCTTCTTCCAAACAGCAAACACAACAAGCCTCTAAATTAGCCTCCTCTGATGTCTCTCAAAAGACATCAGTTGTTACATAGAAAAGGCTGTTTAAGAAATCTGTCACATCTGGACAGAAAGCTAAACAAGTCTCACTGAGTGAGAGTGAGAAGAACGAAGACTTCTTTCCAATCAGGAAAAGAAGACTGATCATTCAAGAAGATTCTGAATCAGATTATCAGATACCAAAAGGATCCTTATCTACAATCAAGAAATCCATTGATCAAAATCCTGATGACTTGATTGACACTACTGGAATCAAGGAGCCAACTACTCATGCTAGTGTTCTGCTTGACAAGTTTCCAGAAATTAAAGCAACTATTGAACACAAGAGAACTGCAAAGAGTCAGTTGAAAAGAAGAAGTGAAGAAGTAGTTGGATATATCAGAAAGAAGAAGAAGACGCAGCCTTTTGACAAGGATGTTAGTACACAAGAACCTAGGTCTCAAAGGGATTTAGCAACTGTAACACATCCAGTCACACAAGAACAATCTTCTCAAAGGGAAGATGCAGACACTGAGGCTGCACAAATCATTGTTAATATTGCTTTGAGTGATCTTTTTGCAGACTCTGTTCAACTACTTCAAAAAAAGTAAACTCATCAGGAGATACTGTCACGAGTGGATGCAATCATTTATGATCCTATTTTTGAGAAGAGCACATAAGAACCTTCACCTAACATTGCTGAAGCAGCTCACATATCTCAGACTCCACAAGAACCATCGGTTCAAAGTACTGATGCTGGTCTTTCACCTTCTCCTGATAGATCAAATCCTGATGATTCAACAGTTCCTACTGAGAATCATCCTTCAACTGCACTAGCTACAATTGATGATCCATTACTAGTTGCTAGTTTGAAAAAGCATCATGATGTGCTACTTGTTCCTCCACTTTCATCATTTCCACTTGAGGAATCACCTTCAGGTGTTGTTAACTTCTCATATATTCTCATGTTTGTATGATTATAAATAGTCTCTTATTTGAGGTTACCTCTATTTATATGACAAGCATACAACTCTTCTCAGCCATATCTTATTTCTTTGCTATATGTGTGATTGAGCCTTTCTGTGAGACTGTGTGAAAATAAAAAAAAAATGAAAAATATTTTGAGTGGCAGTCTCCTGTACTGGCAAAAGGAGAGGTAGTTTTGAGACAAGAATCTTATAAGTTTTTTCTTTACTTATAAAGTTTCTTCTGTGAGAATAATATTACTCTTAAAAGTAATATATTGTGTGAGAAGTGATGAGATCACTTCAAAAGAACAGAGAGATTTAGGTGTTTTATGTTTCTGTTTCAGGATCACATCAGCCACAGGCATTTCTTGCAAAGAATTTGGATAAAGGCAAGGCAATTCTTCCTGATTCTGCACATTCTTTTGATGGCTTGTCTGACTCTGACAATGATAGTGATGATGATGATCCTGATACTGCTCAGCTTAAGTCTGTGATTGATGCATCTAAGAAGTCAAATGTTGGTTCTTCTTCACACTTTACTAAAAATCCTTCTTATTACAATCATGATGTTGAGTATTTCAGACAGACAGAATGGGATTATAAATGGAGACTTGCAAATACTTTTATCTCATCTGTTGTTGGCCTGCAACACATTCATCGTGCTTATGATGAAATTCAAACTCCTGATCTGAAGTTGCATGTTAAGGCCACACCTATTTCTGTTAAAGGAATTCACTCTGAACTTGATGAAATGAAGAAGTCTCATATTGGTGTCAAAGAGAAAATTGATGGATTTTTGCTTCACACACCTAACTCAGCTGAAATCAAAACTATGAAAAATACCATCAAAGATGTTAAATCTCGACAGTATGGCCTCTAGACTTTCCTCCTTGGATGACAAGGTTTCTTCTATAAGTGACAAACTAGATGCTTTATTTTCTCTTTTTTCAAATACTGATGCCAAAAAGGGGGAGAAGATAGCTGCTACAAAATGTACAACAGATTCTATTCAGATAAAGGATAAAGATATTGATGATGATGGTGATAAGAATAATCCAGTTACAGATGTTCAAATTGCTTCTACTGCTCAACAACTTCAACATTCCAAGAAGAATGATTTTTCAGGACAAAGAAAGTCTACTGGTACTTATAAAGCCAAGCACAAGACTACTGTTGGTGCTCCTAAGGATGATGACATTACAATCTCAAATTTAGCAGAAGCTAAAGGGATGTTCTTTCTTTACAGACATAAGAAAACATGTGAGGAAATTGTCTTGTACTACAAAGATAAGAAATTTGAGCAAAAGAATGCTAGGAGTGCTCTTGGGTATATAACTGAAGAATTTCCTGATCTAACATCTGAAGAAGAAGTTATGCAACAAAAGGAGCTTTTGGCTCAAATTAAAGCTGAAGCTAAGACTTCTAAAGGAAGAGGAAGAAGAGGTGGTAGATCTGTAAGAGCAAGAGGAAGAGGAAGGGGTGGAAGAACTTCTGAATCAAGGTAAGTGACTACATTCAACTCTACTTTTCTGAATTTTCTATCCAGAGAAGGTTATGTTCCTGTACAAGGAAATGAAGAAGATAAAGAAGTTCAGAAGCTAGAAGAGTTGATTGTAAGAAGGAAGAAAAGATCAGACACTGACATTGATCAAGCTGATACAGCAAATCAGAATGTAACTCCTGATGCAGACATAAATCCTGAGATAAAAGTAGATCCTGATGCTGTGAATCTAATAACTGATTTTAACTCTGATGAAAAAGTGATCAAAGCATTAAATGAATCAGCTCCTTCTCTAGTAATCACTCCTCATATTTCAGAAGCAGATGAAAAAGAAAATATTGATAGAAGGAAAGTTGATCAAGCGTGCAAAGAATATTTGCAGAGAGCTTTTGTTAGGAATATATGTGCATTAGTTTGATGATATGTTTAACAAAACACTTAAGTAGAAATTTAGTGTCAGTAGCCTCAACGGATAAGACCACTTTGGCTATCCGTTGATGGTGTAGCTTTACTTAGAAATAAGTCTAGTATTGTAGCATAATTCAGTCTCTGTATTTAAAATGTAATTCTTAGAAGTTGAGAGAAACTATGAGTCATGTTGACTACTAGATGATATGCAGATAGGAAGGCCAATTGTAAATATTTCATGCCTTGTAATTTTGTATAAATGAAGTGGTATCAACGGATGACTTAAAGACCTTCAACGGATAAGAAGCTAAGCTTCAACGGATGTCTCTAAAGCTTCAACGGATAAAGTCATCAACGGATAACATCCTTCAACGGATGAGTGCATCAACGGATGAAAGCTTCAACGGATAACATCCTTCAACGGATGAGTGCATCAACGGATGAAAGCTTCAACTGATGTTCTGATGATTAGCCGTTGATAAGTGGTAGTTGTACCTACAGACAGAGGCACATGGGTTGACAGAGAAAACTGAGATGTGGTAGCCGAATTTCAGGATCAACAGAAAAAGCAGCCGTTCTTCTTTAGTACAAAGATGCAATAGTCAACAAAGTACTTGAGTGAACAGGAAAAGAAGCAAGTGAAGAACTTATTTTACTATTGTAATTTTATATTGTTTTTCACTTGTACACTTGGTAATATATAAACCAAGAAGAAGCTAGTAATTAGAAGAGAGATTTTCCAGAGCTGTTAAGAAATATCTTGAGAGAAAATTCATCTAGTTTGTACTAGGATGCAGCTGTGATCAACATTGTTGAACACAGATTTTCTAATATACCATCTCTGGTGGAACAACAAATCCACCAGAAAAGTTTTTTTTAAAGTTTGTTGTGTTCTTTACATTTTGTGTTTGAATATATATCTGTCTGCATTAGCTCGAAGCAATTCATACACTTGTTCATCTAGAACACACTGCTTTAATAAACTTCTCAAAACTTGAAAAAGTTTTGAGATTTACATTCAACCCCCCTTCTGTAAATCTCATTGTTAGTCCACTAGGAATAACAATTGGTATCAGAGCAAGCTCTTGACACACAAAGAGTTTAAAGATCTTGAATCTAACAAAGATGAGTAAGAAGGATATTGGAGTAAAGATCCCAGTTCTTGACAAAGACAGTTATCACCACTGGAAGGCGAAAATGCACCTTCATCTACTCTCCCAAGATGAAGGTTATGTAAACTGCATTGAGAATGGTCCTCACATTCCCCACAAAGTAGCCACAGTTGCTACGGCCACAATTGCTGTTGGTCAATCCATTCCAAAACCTAGAGCAGAATGGACAATGGAAGACACAGAAGAAGTCCACAAGGATAAGAAGGCTATGAACATTTTGTTTAATGGTCTTGACAAGGATATGTTTGATAATGTGATAAATTGTTCAACTGCCAAAGAGGTTTGGGACACAGTTCAGCTGCTGTGTGAAGGTACAGAACAAGTAAAAGAGAACAAAATGCAGCTTCTCATTCAACAGTATGAGTACTTTCATTTTGAAGAGAATGAATCTTTAAATGACACATTTAATAGATTCCAAAAGCTGTTGAATGGACTGAAGCTGTATGGTAGAGTGTACCAGGTGAAGGATTCAAATCTTAAATTTTTGAGATCCTTACCAAAGGAATGGAAACCCATGACTGTTTCCTTAAGAAACTCTCAGGATTATAAGGACTTTACTCTTGAAAGATTATATGGAATCTTGAAGACTTATGAACTAGAGTTGGAACAGGATGAGGTATTGGAGAGGGGGAGAAAGAAAGGAGGTTCAGTTGCATTGGTAGCTGAAAATGAGAAAGAATGCAGAAAAGAAACTGTGAGATCTACATCAAGCTCCAAAGATGGTGTAAGAAATCCAGAATCAGACAAGGGTAAAGAGCAAGTTGCTGAAAATGAAGACAACTCCAGTCAAGATGACTCTGATGGTATTGATGAGCATCTTGCATTTCTGTCCAGGAGATTTGCAAAGATGAAGTTCAGGAAAAACACTAGAGCCACTAAACCCTATAAGAACATGGTGGACAAATCCAAGTTCAAGTGTTTTAATTGTGGTATAAGTGGACACTTTGCAAGTGAGTGCAGAAAGCCAACCTCTGAAAAGAAGAAATTTGATCAAGTAGATTACAAAAAGAAATATTTTGATCTACTCAAACAGAAGG